>NC_062279.1:14937071-15248573 GCF_902655055.1 Lutra lutra
TTGTCTCCCCACTTTAGATCTATTTATTTACTCCTATAAAGCAAAACTTAAAAATTTTTTTTGACTAATCTTTTTGAAAGTAGGGTGACCAGATGTCCCCATTTGCCCAGGAGGGCACTTGTTTAAGTATTTTGTCCTAGTCTAATTAATAGCATTCTTTCTCCTTTAAAAAGTGTCCTAGTGGAATAATAGCATGGTAACTCTAATGAAAGCTGCTGCAAATGATTTTTAGGTTATAGCTACTCCTCTGAGTTTGAACTAAGGGGTCCACCATGCCTTTAAAATAACCAAATGAATAACAATAGGAAGATTGAAGATTATTATCCACAAGTCTAATTACTTCAACTCCTAAATATTGAAAGAAAGATAAAAATATTTCACATGGACTTAGCAGAAATTATTAAATAACTGCATCTGTGCGCTTTTCACTCCATATTAAAGTTTAAAATGTCGTGGGTAATTATTACACGATATTCCCTAGAAGTCCTGTTTTTGCTGGAAGCAGAAGTCATTATTCTTCAATAGAAGCTGGAATTTTCACATCCGGGGCCTTTTATTTTTTATTTTTACACAATTATTGTAATTCGATAGCATAGGAAACTATCAGAGCTTGGCTTCTTTTTCGATATATGATTTTAATTCTTCATGTCTAACGTTTCCTTGAATTACAGGAAGGCACATGTTGGGAAAAAAAGATCCATCCTTTAAAACCCATCGGTGGTCCGGTTTGACTGTTTTCACTGGCTTGGGAAATGGGTCTGTAGCGACCCGCAAACAATGGAAGAAAGAGAACTTTTGAGATTGATTAGTCTGACAGAGGCATGTGGATTTAAATCTCACGCCCCATCCATCCAGAACAGTCGAGGCAGTCATCTGAGTCGCCTGCAGAAATTTGCCTCCTGTTTCACATGCGTCCCTATTCATAAAAACTTACTAATAAGATAACAGGAATTTGAGGGCTCTTCTAGCAATGTCTGTGAACTTCATTCATACCTTGGAAAAGCAACGAGCAGCTGAACCTTGCAACTGCTCCCATCAGTCCTTCCAGGGGCAGGTGGGTGGGGAGGGAAACTTCTGGATGGGGGAATCTCAAGGATGGAAGCCTGGGTCTTCAGCCTCTGTATGCATTTGGGCAAATCCTTTACTCCCTCTGGGTCTTCGTTTCTTCATCTTTAATTATATCTCCTGTCTTGCTTCCCACAGACCTTGGAGACTCAACAAAATGTAAAGTCCCGTGCAAACAGAAGGCATCACTTTATTATTCCTGAGTTCCAAGTGGATCTGAAGGAAAATGAAATAGCTAGAAGACGGGTTCCCTGACAATCCCCAATCCACTTGACATGTCCCCAGCATTTGCTGCATGCCGCTAGGACCACTGCACTGAAGAGGGTCTAAAATTAGCTCAGCACTGCACACATTTATGGAGGGCCTTCTTTTGGAAAGGCATCAGGCGTCCCTGATGACTAGAGGGAAGCTGTCCCCGGCCACCCCGTTTTAAGTCGCAAACCTTCAGGTTCGGTGTTTGTCCCCGGGGTCTATTTCCTTTCATGGCAGTATTGCTACTTCACGTTCTCTGTAACTTATTACTTTATTTGTTTCTCGCTGTCCCTTCCCGTGAGGTTGCAGACTCCTTAGTGACAGATGTTTTGTTCTTATGGCTGTTACTTTGTTATTCCAGAACGGACAGCCGTTATTAGCACACGGCAGGTGCTCAGGGCACATTGGTTCTGTGAGCAAAATGGCCTTGGTCTCAAGGGCCATACAAGCCAGGGAGGCAGCTGGGAGCCCTGTGCCGTATTATACTGTGTTACAGTGCAGTGAGCGGGGCGGTCGGAGCAGAACAAAGGCTTCTCCCTCTGCAGGAGAATGGGACGTCTGAGGGAGGGAGAGGGTGGAGGCTTTGTTAGGGTACTGACCACAGTCTGAATCTTGAAGGAGGAGTGAGAGTTTCCCCGGAAGATAAAGAGGTGTCAGGCATCTCAGGCAAGCATGGCAGCTTCCAAAAAGGCCCAGAGACCAGAAATGACGTTGAGGAGTGGGCACCGTTCACCCTGTTGCACACAGTGCAATGAGTGCCCAAGGCAATTCGTTGGGCCTTCGGGAGAAAAATGCAAGGACCTGTATTCATACTGTCTTCTAAGTAAAGGGTGCAACAGGACTGAAGACTTACACTAGCTGAGTGTGCTGGGTGGCTGTGTGTTGCCTAGGGATGGCTTGGGGGTACATGGGCTGGAGGCCATTTCTGTGTGCCCCCTTACTGTGTTTTCCTTTTTTTTTTTTTAATTTTTATTTGAATTCAATTTAGTTAACATAAGTATATTATTGGTTTCAGGGGTAGATTTTAGTGATTCATCAGTTCCATATGACACCCAGTGCTTGTTCCATCACGTGCCCTCCTTAATGCCCATCACCTGGTTATCCCTTCCCTCCACCTCCCCCCACCACCAGCCTTCAGTTTGTTTCCTAGAGTTAAGAGTCTCTAATGGTTTGTCTCCCTCTCAACTTTCATCTTACTTTGTTTTTCCTTCCTTTCCCTCTACGTTCATCTGTTTTGTTTCTTAAATTTCTCATATAAGTGAGATCATATGGTATTTGTCTTTCTCTGATTAACTTATTTTGCTTAGCATAATACCCTCTAGTTCCATCCACATCATTGCAAATGCCAAGATTTCATTCTTTCTGATGACTGCATAGTATTCCATTGTATACATATACCACATCTTCTTTATCCGTTCATCTGTCCATGGATGTCTGGGCTCTTTCCATAGTTTGGCTATTATGGACATTGCTGCTCTAAACATTGGGGTGCATGTGCCCTTTTGGATCACTACATTTGTATCTTTGGGGTAAATACCCAGTAGTGTGATTTCTGGGTCATAAGGTAGCTCTATTTTCAACTTTTTGAGGAACCTCCATACTGTTTTCCAGAGTGGCTGCACCAGCTTGCATTCCCACCAACAGTGTCAGAGGGTTCCCCTTTCTCCAGCTGTGTTTCAAAAGGATATTACTCTCTATTGCAGATTATCTATGCCCAGAAAGTGGGTTTGCAGCTCACACCGTCGTCACAGTTTGTCACGAGGTGAAGAGTAACCAGGAGAAGAATTTCTAACACACGAATCCGGCTGGTTATCTCGTGGCAGGACACTTTGAGGAGTTGTTCAACATAAAGATGCAGTATTTTTCATTATAAACTGATGAGAGTTAATAATTTTGCTGGTACAAGGTTGATACCACTCACTACAACCTGAGAAACCCACCACTACTGTGATTTTAGCTAGTCTGCTGGAGTCAGTCAAGTATGAGCCGAACGTCCACGGAGACATTGTGTCCAGTTGTGGCAGATGTCCTGGTGGCCCCGGGGAGATCTCAGCCTACCTCCAGCAGCGTGGCTGGGGAAGCAGAAATCTCTCGCTGTCCTGTACACAGGGTAAGCCTGACACGTACACGAAAAAGGGAGAGTTACTTAATGACTTGTTACTATTTCCAGGCATGTCAGTGGGTCCACATTCTACATTTTCTTCTTTCAATCTGTGTGGAGGGGAGCTGACTCAAAATTTTCAGTCACTCCATTCACTCAGACTGTTTCATTCTGAATCTTATTGGATCATGTGGGAAAGCCTGGTATGCATCTGTGTGGGTTTCAGAAAAGTACTAGGCCTTTCCAGAAGAAGCCTATCCTCTCTGAGAACGTGCCTAGTCGCCTCTGGCCGTGTAAATGGCTCTATTTTGGTGCCGTCTTTAATCACTTGAAGCCTTGTGAGCATAACTTTAGGTTCTTTAAATGAACAAATAAATCTGCAACACGCGTCCTTTTGCAAAGACAGCTTTTCAGTCTACGGAGGATTAAAAGAGGTGGTTTCGAAGCTGGATGTAGGGCCTGCACCCCGAGATCGTCGTGAATGGGGTTCTCTTAGTTGGCTGAACAACAGAAGAAAACTTTTCTGATTTTCTGAAAGTATTTTAAGCATTTTGAAGAGAGACTTAAAGCTTGCTAAAAGATCCTCATGGGTACTTTTCCGAAAAACAGGGCAGAAGATAGTCCTAACGATGTGCCCTATTTAGAATCAAAACCCATTCTGAGGTTTACCTCAGGTTACAAAACTTGAACAGAAGTCATCTGCCTCATGGTCAGTGTCAAAATCTTATCAGAGAAGATTTTAAATAGTTTTATGATTTCTAACTGTGTTCACATATGATTTGGGGCTTCTCTGTGCTAGTTAATAGAAAGACTGAAACATTTAATCTTTTTATGACTACACAGTCTGATTTTTGGCTTCAGCTATCTAATATTGAGCCAAATTACTGATGATCAATTTCCATTTTTAATTGAAAAACTTATTTTGAAGTATGTATTTAAATAAGTAAATTAGGCATATGATTATACATATATATATATATACATATATATATATCTTATTTTAATTTTTGGTATTTAAATTTATAAAATAGTCTTATTTCATTGAAGATTTTAGGTGACCCTTTATGTGTCTTTGGTAAGTGACACTGGTTTTCTCTTTATGGCCAGCCGCTGCTTCCCCAGTGACTTGACTCAGACCTTTGGGACAAAGGAAGGCAGTAGAAACTGGGAGGAATGTGGTGATGACTGGGAGTGGTGATGGTCATGGAATGGATGGGAGGGAGCCGAGAGAGAGAGAGAAGCATAGGCTGGTTGATTCCCATGTTCTTGCTCTATGAGACTGGACGTCTGGGAGCGCCGTTCACCATGCATGGAAAGGTATATCAGAAAGCCAGAGGTTGGGAGAGAGGGGATAAAGATGATTAATTCTGTGTAATGGGCAGCTTGAGTTTGATTATCCATGGAGAATCTGGGGAAAATAGTCAGTTGGCAGTAGGAAATAGGGATTTGCAGACTAGGGGAGAGGTCACATGGTAAGAGCTTGGGGAAAGCTTTCACTTACAGGGTTAACACTAAGCAGAGGGTACAGTTGAGCTCAGCTACGGAGACCGAAGGAGCCCAGAGAAAGACAGTGTTTCATGGGTAGAGGAGAATTGAAAGGTGAGATGAGAGCCAGCAGACAGGGAGAGCAAAACAGAAAAATGAGAGATGCACTTTAAAAGGAGAATGGGGGTTGCCTGGGTGTCTCAGTCAGTTAAGCATCTGCCTTTGGCTCAGGTCATGATCCCGGGATCCTGGGATCGAGTCCCACATCCAGCTCCCTGTTCAGCAGGGCGTCTACTTCTCCCTCTCCTTCTGCTGCCCATGCCCCTGCTTGTGCTCTCTCTCTCTCAAATAAGTAAATAAAATCTTAAAAAAAAAAAAAAAAAAAGAGGAGACAGCGGACACCAGTGCCAAGCAAGAACCCAGAAATGACTAACATCGCCAATGGATTTTACAGTGTAGAGATCGTCAGTTACATTAGCGAGAAAAAAATTGTGTGTATAGTATTTAGGAATTAGATAATATTAGATAATTAGGAATTAGATAATAATTAGATAAAGGGCCAAAATATGTAGCATAAATAATAAGTGCTACAGAGTTCAGAAAGGGGGAGGGTCCAGAAGTAAAACGACCTCCCCATTTCTGTGTGTGGAATCACCAGTCCATAAACCTTGAAGGTATACCTGATTCTCTCTCCTTGGTCTGTCCTCCACGGCCATCCCCTTGTAAGATCAGCTGTATGGGTCTACAGGTTCTAACCTTGCAGCATCCCGTCCACACTTCTCCATTCTTCCAGTGAGAACTCAAATTCAGACTCGCAACGCGTCAGCCACACTATTGCTCTAGTCTCCCAGCTGGTCTTTGGGCGCAGGTCTCTTTCTTTTCCAGGTAATCCAACACTCTATGGCTGGGTACTTTTTTTTTTTGAAACAGCATTAGAGAGGTATAATTCAAATGCCATAAAATTCACCCATCTTTAAATGTTTGGTGTGTGTTGATACATTTGTGAAATTTTCAGCCGTGGCCACAGTTCAGTTGTAACAATATTTCCAGCACCGCACAAAGCTTCCTCCTGCCTGTTTGAGCCAGTCCCCCGTGGATTAAATTTGTAAGTACTACCCAGTTATGTCTCTCCTTTGCTCCATAGTCATTATGCCCTGTTTCCTTGTGAATTATGCACGGTCTCTTCGTCCTGAGTCTTAAGCCCTTCCTCCACCAACTGCCCTGAAAAACCTTTCTATCCCTGTTGCTTACTCTTTGGTACATCTCCCTACTTTCAGGTGGATGAGACTATCAGCTTCTTCTGTCGATTTCCAACCCTGTGTTGTTGCTCAGGCTACTTTTCCGGTTGGTAGGAATGGAGTGTTAGAATGGAATGTTCATTAATATTCCTCCCTCCCTCCCTCTCTTCCTTCCTAATATACATTTAAGGAGCAAAAACTCCAGTGTCTGTAAACCTAAAAGGAATCTTAAAAAATGTGTTCTCTTGATCTTTCCAAATTCAGATGCGTCCTTGAAGGACCCCTTTCCCCATTAAGAGCTGGGTGGCGCCTGGTCTGGCTGATTTGCTTCTGAGTGTGTTCCGTGCTCCTGGCCTCCCTGACGTTAGCCTGTGTTTTCACAGGTGATGAGGGAGAAGAGGTGTGCAACCACTGTGGGCAGGTCAAATGGCCAGTTGGCACTAGCTCACCCTCCTGACAACAGTGCACCCACAAAACCACTTCTTGAGGGTGGCTTTGTTTCATGTCCTCCATTCTTTTTCTTCTTACCATTTCGATGAAACACACATAACAAAAACAGTTACCATTTCGATGATGTCTGAGTTAGCGGCATGAAGCATATTCCCATTGTTGGGCAACCATCAACCTCCAGAACCTGCTCGTCTTCCCAAATGGAAACTCTCCTCGCTCATCTCTAAGCCCCCTTCCCCACTCTCCCTCGGCCCTGGTGACCATGATTGTTCTGTGGCTGTGGGTTTGTCTACACTAGGTACTACCTCATTTAAGGGGAACCATACGGTCCTTTTGTGTCTGGGATCTTTCACTTTGCTTCATGTCTTCACGGTTCTCCCACGGTGTGGCCCGTGTCAGAATGCCTTCCTCTTTAAGGCTGAGCACCCTTCCATGGTCTGGGCAGCCCACCTTCTGTTCGTCCATTCATTGATGGACACTCAGGCTGTTTCCACCTTCTCTGGACTCTCTTCTTGATCCCAGTGACTTTGACACTTGAATCCAGGTGTGTGAGGCGGTGAATGCCTCAGCTCCTGAGTAGGCTCTAGCTGGACTGGGTGTCGTTTTTGTCTTTCTTGTTTTGTGACCCCCTGAGCGGATGCTGTGTATTTCAACTCTGCAACTCAGCAACACCCACCACATCAGCGTCCTCCCTGCTAGCAACCTTGGCCCCCACAGGAATCCAGTCTGTTCTGTTAATCTGATACAAAGCAGGGTTCACGGGTGAACAAAAGGACCTAGAAAGGATTCAAGTTTTTAAAATGCTTCCCTCCCTCGGTGGTCAATGGTAATAACATTGGCTAGCTTTTACTGATGCTTTCTACATGTTAGTAGTGAACCTCAAATCCTCTCTACAAGATTTGAGAGAGATATTGTTAGCATCACAAGTGACAAAACAAATGGAGCTCAAAGACTAACTTGCACGTATCCTGGGCATCCCCACGCTGTGCTGCCCTGCGTGACTCCGCCTGCCATCAGTCTGGCATCGAGACACGCGCCGCATCACAGTGGTGCCAGTGCCCTCCGTCAGCAGGCCTCCCAAACTCAGGCCCCTCTTGGTTACTTTTCCTTGGTCAATCTCTCCATCTCTGTACGTCACTGTCTTTGAGGGTGTTACTCGCTGACAACCACGACTCATTACGGCCCTGGAGGGAGTGAATGGCAAGGGACAAGGAAATGTGTTTTCTTCTGTGGATTTACCACTTCTTGGGCTGTTCCAGCCACCACCTGTCTAGCATCTTCTAAGAAAGACCATACGTGCTGGAACTTTCTGTTAAAATTGTAATTAGCAGTTTGGAGCCTGGATTAAGGAAGACAACAAGTGGGCACAAGTGCCCTGGGGTTAGAGCCTTGGTCAACTATCTCAGCCCCCTTCGGAGGCCAGCATGTCCGGTGCCCTATGGATGCGCAAACATGTGTATATAGGGGTGTAGGAGTGTAGATATGTGTCCCATAAGAAATTCCCCCAATTTCCCATCTCACAAGCCTCTGAACTAGCTCTAGTCCTTCAGGGGCATGCTCTTTTCCAGATTTACAACCTCAACCACACAACTGCCCGACTTCAAGGGTCCTTTTTTTTTTTTTTTTTTAAAGATTTTATTTATTTATTTGACAGACAGAGATCACAAGTAGGCAGAGAGGCAGGCTGAGAGAGAGAGGGAGAAGCAGGCTCCCCATTGAGCAGAGAAGCCCGATGTGGGGCTCGATCCCAGGACCCTGGGATCATGACCTGAGCCAAAGGCAGAGGCTTTAACCCACTGAGCCACCCAGGCCCCCCCCCCCCCGCCTTTTTTTTTAACTAGTCAGCTCATTAGTCAAAGTAACCTATTAATATCATCTGCAAATCATGTTTTTGGAAGAAGCAGAAAGAGAAATTACTATCAGACTTAGAATTTGGATTTTTAGGAGTGCCTGGGTGGCTGAGTTGGTTAAGTATCTGACTCTTGATTTCAGCTCATGTCATGATCTCAGGGTCGTGAGATGGAGCCCTATGTCGGGTTCTGCTCTGGCCATGGAGCCTGCTTAAGATTCTATCTCTCCTTCTACTTACTATCTCTCACTCTAAAAAAATAAAAAGATCAAAATAAAAAATTAAAAATTTAAAGAGTTCTGATTTTTGTTTGACAGATACTCTAATCACAAAGTTCCAGGCACGTTATCACATAACAGACATGAATGACGCTTTCCTTTCTGCACACTTAGATCTCTTACCATTCCACTCATACTTGGGCAGAAAAATGAGGCCACGGGCAACTTTGGCTGCAGCTTCAATGGAATGCCCCTTATATGTTCCAGGTTGAGGAGTCTAATATGCCCATGGGAGTTGCCAGTGTTCTATGAGTTGGCATCCCTGCATCCTAGGATACTGTGTACTTAGGAAGTGCCGGTCTGAAATTTGTCTCTTCTAGGCTATAGGGTCAAGGCTTAGACCTGTTACCACTTATGTTTATATTAATGTTTATTTCTCACTCATATCAGCCTTTACTCCAGTGATTCGGTTTCTCCCCGATCTATCCCATGTTCAGTCTGTAGTCAGTATGGGCTTTCTAATGTCTGAGGGGGGCTTTCTGTGCACAGTAAAGATTGTTTACAGATATTTAGGTCTTTAATGTTCAGTGTGCTAGAGGTACAAATTCAAAAATCGGATTTTCTTTTACTAGAGATACACGTTGAAAAAATAAAAATGTGCTGAAGTTTTTAGGTTCAGTTAGCTGTGTTTGTAAATTTAAAAGAATAAAATAAAATAAAAACTGTAACTCTTGGGGGAACTTTGAAAAACATTTGATTAATTCAAATTTAGACTAAAGTCCCTCTACTCAAGGATTAGTTCCATTTAGAAACATGGTTAAGCACATTCCCTTAAAAACTTAAGTTGCAGGGCCCCTGGGTGGCTCAGTGGGTTAAAGCCTCTGCCTTGGGCTCAGGTCATGATCCCGGGGTCCTGGGATCAAGCTCCGCATGGGGCTCTCTGCTCCGCAAGCAGCCTGTTTCCTCCTCTCTCTCTGCCTGCCTCTCTGCCTACTTGTGATCTCTGTCTGTCAAATAAATAAATAAAATCTTAAAAAAAAACTTAAGTTGCATTAATAAATTTGGTATATTGAATTTTTAAAAAGCTGTTAGTATGTATGACTGGGAAGATTTCAAACAAAATCTTCCAGACGACTAACTCTGGCTTCATTAGTCATCTAATACATGCCAAGCGGTTCTAGCCACTGGAGATGCAGCTATGAACAAAACAGAACAATGAGCAACAATGAATAAAACAGAAAAATTATGTGCCTTCATGGAGTTTATATTCTTATAACTCTTAAGTTCACTAAACTCTTAAAACCTAATAAGCTGAAGTTTTAAATGAGAATTTCAAAGTCAGAATTCTTAATACCTTTCAACTTAAAGTTTACAAGTCTAAAATAAAGTGTACATTTGAATTAGAATCGCAAAGCAATGTGTATCTAATAAATGTCTATAATCTGATAGTCTCTAATCTGATATGTAAATACCAAGTGTACAAATGATTCTTAAGCCTGATTTTAAAAAGCACTAATACTGTAAACCTGGTTTGCTTTATCATTTCTCCATTTATTTCTAAACTTTTGAGTACTGAATACTGGATTATGTAACTGAGCTTCTGTGAGGTTCCTAACCCAGTTCATAACCCAGATACATGATCATCTCATGTAGGTTAAGAGACTTGAAACTGGTGGGATGTGGGACCTACAGATCGC
This sequence comes from Lutra lutra, assembly GCF_902655055.1. NCBI lineage: Eukaryota > Metazoa > Chordata > Mammalia > Carnivora > Mustelidae > Lutra > Lutra lutra. The sequence goes on from NC_062279.1 coordinate 14,947,427, forward strand.
ATACGACCAGAGTGAATGTTTCCATAGGACAGTGGACACACTGAGCCTGATTTTAGCAGTGACTACGGTAACAGGGGATTCCACGTCCGCTTTTTTCCAGACAAGATCGGTTTCATAATAGGCTGTTTGCTAGATTCAAGCCTTAACTTCATAACCTTTTTTGACATTGTCGTCTGATTTGGATGGATAAATTACGTAACTGTCCCTACCTCGCCTACTTGACCATCTGACCCCTTTCAGCTGATCCAGCCCTGTTCTGATTCTTCTGTGTCTGGGTCTTTGACCTTGCCTTCAAGGGTACTCTGTTTATGGGCGCTAGACAATGCCACTCCCTGCAAGGCCAGCATTCAGAGGTGGCTGAGTGTAGCTCTCCTCCCCAAAGCTCCATCGACTCACCCCAGTTTTTTCATACACACAGTGAATATTTTCTCAGTTTTAGATCAAGGACAATTCAAGCTTGCTCTCCAGCAAATTCCTGGCTGACCCTTTCCTTCAAACAGATTCCCTCTGCTGAGCCCCTTCTATATAGAAATTCTAAAACTATCCCTTGCTTCTTTGCTTAAAACCCTTCACAGTTCACACTGCACTTGGGATAGAATACAAAGCACTTAATGCAAGTCCTTACATGATTTGGCTCTCGCCTTCCTCCATGACCTCATCACACGCCTTTCTCTTATGCTCCAGTTCCAGCCACACTGGCCTTCTTTAACTTCTTCCAACAGAAGCTACACTTCTTTCCTACCTCAGGTCCTTTGCATGTGCTACTGTTCCCACTTTCTGAAACACCGTTTTCCCTACTCTTTGCTTGGATGACTCCTCATCCCAGTCTCAGATGAACTGTCATTTTTTTTTAATGGAAGTTTTTCTTCTTCGTAGAAAGTGTCACACTTTGTGCATTTCTATGCTTACTACCGAGACCATAAGTTGTGTGGGGCTGTGTGTGGTGTTCTGTTTGTCCAGCATGCATCACAGTGCTGGCATATTCTAGATAGTAATTCTTTGCTGAATGAGTAAATACCACAGTGACAGAGCAATCACCATTAGCCTTCAGTCATAACTGTAACAATCATTCATATCACCACTTTTGGCTCATGGGAAGTACTGAGTAATCGTATGTTGAATTGGATTGAGCTATCTAAATGTCAGTATCTCGAGCAGTCATTAATACAATTATTTTATATTACCTCTATGTTTCTGGACTCATTTAGTCTTCTATAGCTTCTAATGCAGTAGCCTTTCTGTTCTTACAGTAAAGAAGACATTTTAGCAAAATGTGCCTTTTTGGGGGACTAGCCTTTCCTAACTTTTTAAAAGTGCCACTGACCGTTAGCTAATTGTCTTACAGATAGTACTCAATTTTGTTAAGTGTAAATATAAGTTCTGTATGATACTTAGTGATTTTATTTGTTAGCTTGTTTGTTTACCTCCCAGCATCCCAAGAGATGGATTAGTTCCGCTGGCTCCAGGTGACAGAGCGCAGCCGTAAGACACTGAATGGAAGCTCTAGTTCTAGATTATCTAATGCTTGTGGCTTAAGCCCCGCCCCCTCCGCATAGTTCTTCAAGAACCTTGCAGCGCCCCTCCCATTCAAACCTCGGAATAGCATCGAATCGCGTTAGAACTCTTGAGTTTTAACCATTTAGATCCTTAGAGCCTGCTGTTTTTCTGGGTTTTGCTTTGTTTTTGTTTTTGTTTTTGTTTTTGTTTTGCTGTATCAGCCTGATAAGATCAGAGCCCCATAAAGATTTCATATCCTTGTCTCTGCACCTTGGCAGCTGTGGCTACGAAACTACAGCATTTAAAAAAAAAAAAAAGATTTTGAACGTTGCATCGTTAGTGATTTTTTTAAAAAGCGCAAAAAGATAAAATAAAACAATGCTGGAAAAGAAAAATCATGTTTATTTGTGCTGCTTATCACGCCCGGGCATTTTTGGAAACCCAAATGGGGGTGTGAGCGTTTTGGGGAAAAAAAAAAAAACACAAAAAAGCAAAAACAAACAGCAGCGGCCCAGCGTCGTCGGGGTTCGCAGCATTGTGACCGCGCGCCTTTAACTCGGCGTGACCTCGGCGTCCCGGGCCCCGCGCCTCGGCCGGGGCGGCGCATCCACCCCCCACCTCCCGCGTCGCGCGCATTGTTGTCCTTCAGCGATTGGTTGCTGGACCCGAAGCAGCTGTGCAGAGCCGGGCGGTGTAAAGAACCTGAATGCAGGTTAGCGGGCGGCTGGTGACTCACACGGGGGATCGAGGGCGAGAGAGGAAGAGCCGGAGGCCGCCACCTCTGCGTCTCCCAGGCGGCGTGGACCAGGTGCCCCGGCGTTTGCGGCTGTCGCAGGGGCCCCCAGTGGCGCCCCCTCCTCCGGCTCTTGCCGGCCTCGGGGTTGGCGCAGGTGGGCCAGGCAGGGCACCGCAGACCTCCCGGTTCCCACCGAGGGGGTTCTCGCTCTCTCCGCGAGGGGGAGGGAGCATCCTAAAAATATGTAAATATCCAAGCGCTGACTCCAGGCCGGGGTACCGGCCCACGGCCCCCGCGCCGCCGCAGACTGTTTTACATGAAAAAGAGAAGCCTGCCGCGATCGGTGCTCTAACTTAAGGCAGCTCGGTGATTAGCATGAGACTGGGCGGCTGCCCTGCTTCCTGCCCTTCAAGAGCCGTTCTGCGCGCTCGCGACCGAGCGGCGGTGCCACCGTGCGGGTGTGGATCTGCAGGCACGGCCTCGTTGGCAGCCATGGCTCCCGACGCCCCCTCGGCCAGTAAGTAGGAGCATGCATGTGTAGGGGGGCACACGCGTGTCGGCGCGCGAGCGCGCGCGCGCACACACACACACACACACACACACGCACGCACACCACCCTGAGCCTCGCAAGGAGGAAGATTGACGAGGCGCTGCAGTTGCGAGGACGACTCGGGCTCTTCCTGGATTCCGCAGGAGCCCGCCTGCCGCAGCTGCTGTCTGCAAAGCCCGCTCGGCTCCCCGTGCACACGCGCCCCCCATCCGAGCCTCTGTAATGAAGACTGCCTCCCGAGGACTGCAGGGGAGGCAGAGCCAGCCTGCGCCCGGGACTGCGGGCCGCGCGGCCGAAAGGCCCTGGGGGACACGACCTGGACCCTGTCAGCCCCACGCCTCGCTCTGAGCCGCCGGGTGCCGAGGGCCTGCTGCCGCCCCTCCGGCTTCCCGGGCGCCCGATCCCGGGTCAGCCCCGGAGGCCTCGGCTTCCTCATTTGTTTGGGTCTTTTGTGCCGTGGCTCACAGTTGGCTAAGCACTCCTGCGCTGAATCGGGCCATTGTCTGCGCTCCCATTGCTTTCACGCTGCAAGTCTCGGCGCCCCTACCCCGCCCGCCCCCTCCCCGCCTCCTCCTGGCCGGGGAGCCTCCTAACGTGCCTTTCCCCCCAGGAATCTGGAAGCTATAAGCCGGGCGGATTGCAAATGAAGTGTAATGCATTGTGGGACGTGTGTAAAATCGGAGCCTTCGCCGTGGGGGTGTGTGGGGGCGTGGGGAGGGCCGGACCCGCCGCTGGCGGTGTAGACGCCGACGAGGAGGGGCTGGGAAAATGTGCGCAGAGTCCGCCCGGGTCGTGCCCGCCGTAGACGGATGAAGCAGCGCGCTGCGCCCCGGCGCTGAGGCCCCCGGGATCGGGGCGGCAGGTCGCGCGCTCCCCACCATGAAGAAGACCCGGAGCACAACCTTGCGGCGAGCCTGGCCTAGCTCGGATTTCTCGGACCGGGCCTCGGACCGCATGAGGTCCCGCAGCGAGAAGGACTACCGCCTGCACAAGCGCTTCCCCGCGGCCTTCGCGCCCCAGGCTTCGCGGGGCTACATGACATCAGGTGGGTACCCGCGTTTCTGTCCCCCCCTCCCCGGGCCGGGTCCGCGGGGCGCGCTCGGTGCGCCGCCGCTGCCCGGGTGCTTAGGTGGGAGGACGGCCGGTGATGGATGCGCTAAGTTATGGGGAAAGCAGGGAAAAATTAGCTCTCATCCACCATTTTGTACCTCGGCAAGATCCACAGCAGGCCCTCTCAATATGGGGTTGGAGAGCTATTAGTTAGGTAAAATGAGGGAGGGGGCCGTGCCGGGCGTTTTGGCTGCAGGAGATAAATGACTGCAAGCTTCTCGCGCGGCAGCCTCCGGGAGCTTTTGTAGCCGCCTGCAGGACCGAGCTGCCGGCTCCTGCCTTGTGGCCAGTTATCCTAGTGGGTATTTCAGCAGCCCCGGGTTCTTAAAAGGGAACAGGTTCCGTGCACGGTTCTGGATGGCCTGAGTCGGGGAAGAGCCCCCACGGACGCCGCTGGCTCGTCCGAGGTGCACGCGGAGAACTCCGTTGGCGCTCATTGAATGCATTCCGTGGGGTCATGGTGTGGATGCGGATGGAACGCTCCCATGATTCGGTGTGGATCTAACATGTGTGGCTTTGAATTAGGCTGTATGGAAAGCATGGAGGCTGTGTTTGCATGTCAGGCAGGAAGGGCGAACACAACGGTACACGGGAACGAGGGCTTCAGGAAAGGGCTGATCATCGTAAAACGCAGTGCTGTTAAAAGCGTTTCGGAAGGAGTCGGTTCCCTTTTGGCAGTAGGACGGAATGGCTTTGGTTGTAACTTGGGAACCCAAGGGAGAGCATACCGGAGGAAATGCCGAGGGAGGAAAATCCTGGAACTCCTTCCTTGTTTTCTCCTTACTGATTGCCGACCACTTGTACGCAGTGATGTAGAAGACATCAATTTCTGTTCGTTCTTCATTTCGGAAGAATTAATTTTCTGCCGAAGGTGATGTGATGGAAGAGCTGAGGCTGTATTTGAAACCACACACTATTCGGAATCATTCTGAGCCCTGTCCTAACTGGCAAGATTGCTTTAAGCTTGTGGTTGGTATTCACAGTGTAGCTCTGCTATCTTTCCCCTAAAACAGTAAGGTGTTTTTTGTTTTGTTTTGTTTTGTTTTTTAAACTGGGGCCAGGATCTCATGCTTTAAAAATGTCTTGTGACCACATTTCCATAAATATAAAACCTAAATAAAATAACCATCTTTTTTATTGCAAAATCTGGCAACAGAAGGATGTTGTACTATTTTGGCAATAAGACTCCCTTGATTTTTCTCTTTCATGAAAAGCCAGATTTGCCAAGTGACAAGGACAGTTGATACTTTAGTAATTTCAGTTAAACACTGCTGTGGTTGCTACATTCTTCAGACTTGGGATAGTAAATTTTGAAACACACCTAAGTTGAAATCTAACCGCAAAACACATATGTACATAAACGCATGTCTGCACGGAGTGCTTAGATAATCCCAGGTTTCAAATGGTTGGGTTTGAATGTCTTCATTCCACACTGAATGGCTCCCCTCTTTTTGAATCTCTCTTCAGCAACCAGTACTGACCCCAGGTGTTAGGCTATAGGAGGGCAGGTGGCCATAATTTCTTCAACAAACCTGTGAGTCCTTTAACAATTTCAGGCATATTCCCATGGAGCCTGTTTTTATCGGTCTTTGGCTTAGTTCATTACCAGCACATTTTCATTATTTGCTAAAGTACTTCTCTGCAAGGTCTTTTTGAGGGCTCGGGGAAGAAACTCTTAATTTTATTTGATTCTCTTTTTTCCTTTCATTTCTTGATCTGCAGATGGTAAGCTGGTCTTAGAGTGATATTGAAAGATAAGCTGTTTCAGGTTGGTGGTTTTCTATGCCGATTGAACGTTAGGTACCCACGGAGAAAAGAAACACGAGAGATGGGGCAAGAAGAGTCATTCATTCAGCATTTTCTGGAGTGTCCCCTAAGAGCAGAGTGCCTTGCTAGATTCTCATGGGGTTATAGGGTTGGGTATAATACGGTTTTTCCCAGGGACGGAAAGCTATCATTTATGCATTATTAGAAATGTTAGCTAGAACATGGAATACAAGATATTGGTGCTAATGGAGGGCAATAGTAAGATAGTAATATTAAAACAGACACTTACAATGAACACTGGGAGAATGGACGAAATCAGTCATGTGCATCTTTTGTGTGTGTGTGGGGGGTATCTTATCAATTTCCTTTTCAAATATGGCTCTTTTCCAAATCCGAGCCTTGATAGGAATAGAGGATATACTGAAACATGCAGAGATCATTTACAGGAAGTTCTTCCTCTTAAGAAATGTAAAGGAAATCCACTTGTATCAAGTTAGTGACTCTGGATACAAACAGAGCCTTTGTCACATAAAATGGAATAGAAAATGAAGCAGCTGAGAAACCCATGAGTCTTTTCATATTTCTTCTTTCTGTTTGTCCAGTCATTTGGGATGATGATGACTGGTATTATCACAGTTCATTTTCACTAAGAAGGGCTTTTTTGTTACTGAGTTCAAAGGACAAGATAAGTTATCCAGTTGCTTAAGGAACTTAAAATAACTTCAGCTGAGACTCTTTTTAGAAATCCATCCCCCCCAACAAATACTCCTAGAAAATATGGGGGGAAATTAATTAATTAATTAATCAATTAATTTTTAGCGTTAGGAAAGGAGAAAGAGAGAGAGAGATCCTTGGAAGTTTAATAGCTGTTGTTTTGGTCTGGCATACCTGTCATGCAGTAGATACTGGAAGTTTCACTCTGTTTATTAAGGCAGAATTGCAGGCGTTCCATAATAGCTTTCTAATGAGACAGCACCATTTCAAACAGCCCTCTCTCCACTCAGAAGTAATTACCAGTTTGAAATGTGATTTATAGCAATAGGCTTGACATTTAGCCTGGGCTTTTTCATATAGCTTCAGGATAAACTACATTGAAACTCAAGAGGTTCGGATAGGCGCATATAAAACTTAAAAAGAGATCCTGTAAGAAGCACGGTTCAATAGAGAATTGTGAAACTTTAAATCTTGAAAACCGCGGCTTTTATGACTATGTAAGCTCCCAATTCATGCTACCAAATCTAAAATAATCCTAAGAATTCACAGGCCTCCTCCTGGCAACCAGCAAGTCCCAGGGCCATGGGATGAGCTCATTGTTCATCTTGAATATTAATTTCCCATTGGTAGTTTCTGGACAGAAGGGGGGAAAATCTTGCCTTTTGTTCAAATCAAAATGAATAACTCAATGTGCATTGCATTCTCTGAAGAAGAAAAGAGGTTAGATCACATGGAGGTGGGATCATTCTTTTGCGTTTTCTAAAACTAGAAATGACTATAGCAATTAACTAGAGATAAAACTAAACCTCCCTCCCCAAAGAGGGAAATAGCTGTATAATTCCTAGTGCTTTACATATGAAAACATGATCCCAGACCTCCATGGGATAATTTTCAAGGGGCCAAAGCTTTTGTTGGTGAAACTGTTTAGAGCCGTGTCTGTTAATGGTGTGACCAGTGACCTCTTCACACAAATCAGGCTACTGACTCCATTTTCTTCACTGCCTTCTTCCCTAGCCCTGGGTGTTCCATGTGTAATGCCACCAAGTTCGGGGGCGTTCTGTAGATCCGGTTTGGAAAGTAGTTTTTCCATGAGACTGGTTCTCCAGGGCGTGTTCATAAAAGGGGGTTGCTTAACGGGAGATACTTCCAAAGTCATGGCTCTTGCAGATGGATACTTGGCATTTTAAAGAATAGGAAAGCAGACAGTTTTAATATTATGGCTTTAAAGGATTTGGAAAGACAGTCATTAGAAAGGCCCAAATAGACATGTTTTAAGAAAATTGAGATCAGGTTTGTCTGCCCGTCTCACTAATATCATTGGTGGGGAGGAATGACCAGCCCACCACTTTTGATGAGCATATTTGTTTTCATTTTATAGAAACAAATTCTGGGGCACAGCTGATGGCGTGTCCCAGTTCCTTATGTTCTGTTATTTTAAGAGATGTGAGAGTTTTCTGGGAAGGGAGGATGGACACTCGAGGTTCTAATCTGAGCCTGCCACCAACCAGCTGTGTCCCCAGCGAGTAACATGACCTCCCTTACCGTCTGTAACGGGTCTGTCTGGTCCCCACTTCCATTACAGAATTGGGCCCCGTGGTGCCTCTGTAATGAGCCATCACAGGACTTCCGAGCACTCACACAGAAATCGTTAGATATAACCTTTGCCCTTTCTGCTTATTGGAGTCATGTGCTTCCCCATATGTGGGATATGCGGGCACAGTGCTCATTTTGCAAGAGAATCCTAATTCCCGCCATCCCCCAGCCTTGCATTAAATATGCCCAGGGCTTGTCCCGGCAATCAGAGTAATGGGGGTGGGAGATGATGGACGGAGCTCTAATCATATGCAAGTCTTAATAAACAGCATCCTGTCGCCTCCTTTCCCCTCTTTGCAGAGATCCATTTCCAGCCAGCTACTCCAACTGTGTTTTAATTTGAAACTACCTGTGTTGACTCCTTTCATCAGGCCAGTGGAAGTGAGGAATATTACACTTGGTGGTGAATGACTTTATTCTTTATTTCCCAGGAGAACATGAATGCGCTCACAAAAGGTCACCTCTCTTGGTATTTCAATATCTTTTACACTCTCGTGAACGTTTTTATTTGAAAAAAAAAAAAGGAATATGAGTATATTGTATAAAAAGCCTTCACATTTTTATACCCGGAGAGCAATTCTGGCTTAAATTCCCTGTGCCCCAGAGAGTTAGGACAGTTCAGACAATAGCATATTCTTTGGTACATGATTGCTTATGCTCAGTTACAGTTATAACCAAGAAACAAAATCTGGTTAGATCCTCACTGGTGGCATAACATGCTGACTTTCGAATTTAGGACAGGCTTTTGGAGATCGGTCCTAGAAGCTGCGTGGAGCTTCCTCTGTACGGGATAGAGTTCGTAAGAATGTAGGCGGTAGTCAGCTCTAAAATTAACCTTAGCCTCAGTAACTCCAGAAAGAAATGACATGGGTAATTTTTAAGTAGATAGTAAACTTTTCCTTAAGTAGTTAATCCCCAGACTATTTTTATGTGACATTGGAATGTGCAACCAGTTGGTCAGAAAATCCATTTTCTATTGCTTAAATATTTCTAAAATCCGCCCTTCCTTCTTCCTCTGTGTCGTTTAAATCTTCCTCGGTTCTGTTACGGTATCTTCCAGACTGACCTCTCTTCCAGTCCGGTTCATCCTCCCTGTGTCCCCGGAGGGCTTTTGTGTTATTGTTACATCATTTCTCTTTTCAGTGTTTCTCATCCCTGTGGATGAATTCCTAGAACAAGGCTCTTCGTGGCATGACCTCCCCCACCTTTTCCACCTCTCCTTCCAGTGCGTTCCCCAGCACCCGGTGCTCTAGGCTCGGGAGTTTTCCCTTCAGCAATATCTTGCTGCCATGTCGTGACTTTCCGTAATGCCTCCTACCTTGCCGAGAACGTGCGCCCCTTCTTCAGAGGGCTGATGGAATCCTGTGAAACCTTCCAGAAGCAGCTCATACACCCCCTTCTCTTTCCATCTTCCTCCGTGTCCTTTTTGGAGTAAATCACTCCCATGACATCCATTCCGTACATCTGTGATAGCCACGTGGCCACGTCAGGTCACGCCACGAGTTCCCAGGTGGGTCTCCTGTCTGAGCTGCTGAGTCCCTGGGCGGCAGTCCGTATTCTACTGCTGGCTCTCTTCTGCCAGCAGCCACAGAGCTTGGCACAGATCGGTACTCCATAAACGTTTATCGGAGGAATGAATAAAATATGACTTCTCTTAAAAAATTGGGAGAAGATGGGGCAGCTCTCCATGAACCAAGCATTAGAAAGCAGTAAATAATAGGATATAATCGAGAGTCAGGTGGGGTGGTTGGTACGGTTGGTGTAAATGGAATGGGAGTTCCGAGAATGGTGTCCGTTAGCAGAGGCTGCCCAGAGGGAGGATTTCCCTGTGTCCCAAAGGACTGCCTGGGTAGGATTTCGGGAGACAGGGAAGGAGGCGGATGAGGGGAGGTTGTTGATGCAAGAGGAACCAAGGATGAAGAAAGGAGCATTTCAGGAGAGGTGTCTGTGGTGGCTCATAGGACAGATGGGAGAGAAGAGGATCTCCAGGTCGGGAAACCAGCGAGGATGTGGCCGAGGGGGCGAATGTGATCAAGCCATGAGAGGACGAGCAATCGCCGCAGACCAGTGCTCCCAACACTGCTGGGCGTTAGCCTACTGCCCCCAAGACTTTAAAACCATGTCCACGCACCACCCATATTATATGCTTAATATTTTTCCTTCACTTTTATTGACATGAATTAAAAAGATTTTGTATTCTGTGTGAAATTGCAGGTTTCATTTGATAATTTTATTTTTCTAATCCCCACGAAACTCATTAACATATTACTGTTTCAGTTAAAATAGTCAACGAAGTGCCGCTTCACCTACCTGAGTCGTACTCATGCCAAGGTGGTAGAAAACCTGTATCAGCCGAGGAAGAAGGGATGGGACTGAAGGGGAAAAGGAGACTCTTCGAGAACAAGGAACTGGACATTCTTTGTAACTGGATTTAAGAGGTTAAAAAAAAAAGAAAAAAAAAGAAAAGGGACACCTGGGTGGCTCAGTCGGTTAAGCGTCTGTCTTCAACTCAGGTCCTGATCCCTAAGTCCTAAGAACGAGTCAGGCTTCTAGCTCACCAGGGAGCCTGCTGCTTCCTCTGCCTGCCGCTCCCCTGCTTGTGTGCTACTCTCTCTCTCTCTCTCTGACAAATAAATAAATAAAATACTAAAAAAAAAAAAAAAAGAAAAGAAAGGTAAAAAAAAAAAGATTTGTGTTAGAAGAATGTGGTGTATGGCTAGGAAACGGGCCATGGAACCAATGACGAGTTCCATTTTGGATCTAAGGGGCTAGTTAGACACACAAGTAACAGGAAAGGTTATAGATATCATCGGGGGGGGTCATCCTCTCTTAGCCATGTTTGTTGAGAACACGAGGATAGCTTGGCTTTGTTGTACAGCACGTTCCATTTTTTAGAGGGGAGCAGAGGACTGACTTATTTTTATTTCCAGCAGATGGAGGGTGAGTTGGATTCGGTTCACTTTGACTCCTCGTTGGGTTTCTGCAAATGTGGGGAATCAAGGTTAGGATTGCTGGGAGATCCTCTGCTCTCCCATTCTTAACAGGGAAGTGCTTTTCAGTGTTAGGATCTGTTTTATCAGTGCTTGCATTTACCCAGAAGCCACTGTGTTGATAAAAGGGATATATGTTTGATGTGTATAGTCAGGTGTGAAAAGGTTAGAGCTGTGCACGGAGCAGCTCAGAAGACTAGACTAGCTATGTAAATAATGTACATTTCAAACATCTGTCATATACCTCTGGAGCTGAAAAATTATGGCTTGAGTAACTCATACACACAGTTAAAAATCTCCATTTATCTTTCTGCTCAAATCCATGATGGCCCCTCCAGGCCAAGTTTTCTCTTTTTGAAGATAAAAGAGAGATACTTGGCGGATGCCTGTGGGCGTTAGTGGTAGCAGGACTTAGGCCTTGCCCCGTCCTTCTGATGGCTGGAGTTTCAGAGGGAGAAACCGTCTAGTTTTGCAATTAACACCTCCCCCTCACCCACTGCACATTCCTGTCTAGCTGATTCTCCTAAGAGTCAACAGGCCACATACTGCTTTGGGCATATCCAGCTTTCCCTTTTAAATCATTTATTCAGTATTATGTGAAATGAAGGGTCCTCATAGCAACTAAAGTACTGCGGTATTTCTCATTTTGGGGGACTACTCAGCATCTGAACCCCCCGCTTCCTGTGTCTGTGTCATTCCTGTGTCTGTGTCATTCCTGTGTTAAGGGTTAAATGAACACCCCACCTCCCAGCCAAGAGCCATTCAAGTCCTAACCTCCAGTACCTATGAATATGACCTTCCTTGGAAATGTGTCAGATATAAGGAAGGTGATCCCATAAGGCAGGTGTCTTTGTAAGAAGGAGAAAAGAAACACAGATGGGGGCACAAGGTCATGTGAAAGCAAAGGCAGACACGTGAATGACGTGTCTACAAGCCAAGGAAGGCTGGCAACCACCATGAGGCAGGAGAAAGGCGTGGGGTGGGTTCTCCGTCAAAGCCCCCCAGGGGAAACAGCCCCACCTCTGCTTTCTGGCCTCCAGCACCTTGAGAGAATGAATATCTCTTGTTTGAAGCCCTCCGGTTTAGGGTACTCGGTTTGGCCAGCCTCCCGGGAATTCATACACCCGCCTTATGAATGTTGGAGGGAGGCGGAAACCTCATTTCTCTGTGTGGGTGCTGAACTTGCCATGGGGTCGCTTTCCTGGCCCGCCTGGCACAGAGGGCGTGGGTGCACGATGTGAGTTTGAGCCAGTCGCCCCTGCCCTTGCCCTTGCAAACTTGGGAGCGGGCGCTCCTCCTCAAGAGTGGTGGGGGCTGTGAGGCATCGTCCCCTCGCAGGGTGGCGCTGTTGTGCTGGGCGGCGTTCTGGACGCGGAGCGGGCAGCTGGCAGGTGGCGAGCTGTGGGGCAGGGCTGGTGGCACGTGTGTGCGCTCGGTAGTGGCTGTCCTCATCAAAACAGCTCGGCTGCGGGCTGCGGAGTTCCAAGCCTGGATCTCCAACCCCCCTGAAATCCCCAAGTTGCTTATAATATTTCAGTAAATAGTTCAGCCTCTCTTTTTCAGAGAGGCTGTGTCCCATCGCGATTTAGAGTAGAGATGCTGGCTTCATCATCCAGCCTTTCCAAGACGGGCTGGGGAAATGCAGCTAAAGGACCGACTTCTTTGGGACCTCAGTTTCTTTACCTGCAAAATGGGAATAATAATAATGGTGTGTCCCCATGAGGTTTGCGGTGAATTATGTGAATATAGGCGAAGCACTTAACAACCAGGCTTGGCATACAGGAAGCATGGTCTCAGGACAGCTCGTCCTTAACATTCGGAAAAGAGCCAGCATTGGTTTCTGTTAACCTAGTGAGCTCATTTGAGTTTTTCATTTTGATTGGTTTTAAAATAATTAAGAGGAGTATTTGGCCATCCCCCCCCCCACACACACACACACTTGCCGACTAGTTACTTATAATGAAGACAGTGGTCGGCTGTTGATAAGCTTTCAAATAATGCTTTAAAGGGAGTAAACATGCCCCTGAGAGCTGAACAGGAAGGATGGCCATCATGTCAGGTGGTTTTTCAACCTTTGCAAGGCTGGCTTCATTCCGTCACTTTATATAGCAGCAGAACATTGTGACTTAGGGCTTTGAAATCGGAGGGTTGTACATCGGTGTCCTCGCACCCACTCGCTGGTTGCATAATCTTGGCAATTTATGGGATCAGTCTGTCCTGTTTCTCCTCTGTCAACCGAGGATAAAACAGTATCTACACGATAGTTGTTATGTGCATTAAAGGAGCAAAGGCGTACAATGTAATTAACACAGGGCCTGACACAGGGTAAGAACTTTGGCACATTTTTGCTACTATATTATTATTTCTTTGGGGGCAAAACTACAGGACTGAATTGTTCCTAAATGTTTAACACCGAGAGTGCAGAAGAAGGGAGACAACAGGTAACGTGTCCACGATCAGGGAGAGTTAAAAACAGCGTTCAATCTGACTCTCATACCTGTTACTCATTTGATCAGAAATCAAATATTCCATTCCTTATTGATTTTGGTATGGGATCTTCTTAAGAAATCTACAAAATTATCCATTTACCTAAGTGGGCTCACTTGTCCTTGAATTTCCATCTTAGGAAGAATGGTAGAGAATTGTTGTGTATTCAGTACTCCTGTGGGAGACGCATCTAAGAGAACTTGGCTTCGCTAGAATCAGAGGAACAGCGCCCCGTATAACCAGACTCAGCTCAATCTGAGATACCTACATTGACTTTTCAGTTGAAGGTAAAGGGGGGGGAAAGCCTCTTCTGGGCTGAGGGTGGGGCTGTGTGCTTGGGTGTGTTTGTGTGTGCAGTGAAATTGACTATCACAGGAACACGGCGTCGGAAAGCCACGCGAGTCTATGGTGTATCTATCAGGGGCAGTTTTGAAAGCGAGCCCCAGTGGCTTCTCTCCTCTAAACCAAGCCCATTCCCTCCGTGAGTGAGTTTAACGATGGTCCCATGGAATCTCAGGTCAGAAGTCCCCCTGGATGGTGTAGGAGATAAAGGGGGGTTCCGGTTTGGGGTCCAGTTGTCAAACGTGTTACTATTTCAGCAGCTTTCCTAAGAGCGGCTGGTTCGGCCACAGGTCTCTGGGCTTTGGGATGGCAGACTGAGCTGGGAGAGAAAGCCCCCCTCCTCCTACAGCTTCCAAAGCTGCCACCCCCCCCCCCCCCCCCCCCCCCCCCCCGCCTCACTTTGCTTCCCTTCCCAGGCAGACACTTGAGCCGTGGCCACTGGGATTTGGGAACTCAGAGCTTCCTGCTTTTGCCTTGTTTACTCCTTAATTTGCATTTTACCTGCCCATTTTCAACACTTTTGCCCCTTCCCCCATCCTCCTTCCTTAAAGTCCAGGGAAGGAGAACTCATGATCCTAAAAGGTATGAAGACCTTGCTTTACACAGTGCGGCCAACTCGTTGAACTCCCAAAGCCTCTCTCTAATTAGAACTCCAGAATGGGACAAAAGCGTTGGCTTTTTAAAAATTTTTGTTGTTAAGATTTTATTTATTTATTTATTTGACAGAGAGAAAGAGAGAGCACAGGCAGGGGGAGCATTGAAGGGAGAGGGAGAAGCAGGCTTCCTGCTGAGCAGAGAGCCTGACATGGGGCTCGATCGAAGGACCCTGGGATCATGACCTGAGCTGAAGGCAGACATTTAACCATCTGAGCCACCCAGGTGCCTCTGCATTGGCTTTTGTTGGTTAAAGCATCATTTCTAGAGAATGTAGATGTTTTGGGGGCACCTGGGTGGCTCAGTGGGTTAAGCCTCTGCTTTCGGCTCAGGTCATGATTCAGGGTCCTGGGATTGAGTCCCACATCGGGCTCTCTACTCGGCAGGGAGCCTTCTTCCCCTCTCTCTCTGTCTACTTGTGATCTCTCTCTCTCTCCGTCAAATAAATAAATAAAAATATTTTGTTAAAAAAAGAATGTAGATGTTTTCCCCATAGGTTCAGGATGCCACAGGCAAAAGGAGCGGGTCTCCCATCTGATTTTCAGGAGGTTTACATTTCCAAATGCAGCCACAGGTGTGAAGGTTCCTCTCCAGTGAGGCCCTGTGGGTGTCCTCAGGCTGGGGTTGATGCTGTGGGTGTGTGGTAGGTGTGTCTGCTGGTTACACACCATTTGTGCAGATTGTGAGGGCCTGGGAGGTTTCTGTTCCACTTGATGGTGGGAGGCCAGAGTTGAAAGCCCTGGGACCCAAGCACAGTTCCTGTGTGGCCCTGAAATGTAGATATGAGGGGGGAGCCTTTTTACTCTCAACCCCCCTCCCGCCAGGAAGGGAACCAGTTTATTGGGCATGTACTTGGTCCCAGCCAGTGGGTAAGAGCGATCGCATCATCTCACACAACCGTCCTGGGAGGCAGCCACTAATGAATATTATAAGCAGCACAGATCACAAAACTGAGATTTTTTTTTTAGATTATTTATTTGTTTATTTATTTGGCAGACAGAGATCACAAGTAGGCAGAGAGGCAGGCAGAGAGAGAGAGGAGGAAGCAGGCTCCCCGCTGAGCAAAGAGCCCGATGCGGGGCTCAATTCCAGGACCCTGAGATCATGACCTGAGCTGAAGGCAAAGGCTTTAGCCCACTAAGCCACCCAGGAGCCTCAACAAAACTGAGATTTTTTTTTTTTTTAAGATTTTATTTATTTATTTGACAGAGAGAGATCACAAGTAGACAGAGAGGCAGGCAGAGAGAGAGAGGGAAGCAGGCTTCTTGCTGAGCAGAGAGCCCGATGCGGGACTCGATCCCAGGACCCTGAGATCATGACCTGAGCCGAAGGCAACGGCTTAACCCACTGAGCCACCCAGGCGCCCCCAAAACTGAGATTTTATATACCACACAAACACACACACATATACACACACACTCACACACATACACACATATACACTTTAAGTCATGCATATATTCAACTGTTAGTCTGTATGTTGGATGTTAGTAAAATTAACTTTTTTTTTTAAAAGATTTTATTTATTTATTTGACATACAGAGATCACAAGTAGGCAGAGAGGCAGGCAGAGAGAGATGGGGAAGCAGGCTCCCTTCTGAGCAGAGAGCCCAATGTGGGGCTCGATCCCAGGACCCTGGGATCATGACCTGAGCCAAAGGCAGAGGCTTAACCCACTTAGCCGCCCAGCCACCCCAGTGAAATTAACTTCTTACTTTTAAGTAAATATTAAGTAGTTTTTTTGACCACTTTGGTGGTTTGTCTTGCTCCAACTCTAGGTCTCCCCCACTTGGGAGACCTTCATTGTACCGAGAGGACAGATTTTCGCCTTTCCTGCATATTCTGATTAACCTCAAATATTCGTGTATGTTATTTGAGAGTTATCTCTACTCTGCCAGCTGAAGTTCTCAGAGTTACTCTGACTTGCCTAGAGGATTGTAGTCTCCTAAAATCGGGCAGGTAAAGGGGTAGGAAGAAGGGTGCTGGGGGACAGTTGGGAGGATAGTGGAGAGCCTTAGGAAGGCAGTGGGGAGAAGGTTGCTGGAATCTTTTCCTGCTGGTGTTTCATACCCTTTCTCTTACCACCTTAGATAGAGTTTCTTCATCTGTCAATCGCGAGCTCCTCCTTGTCTTAATTGGTCTCATGTTTCCATGAGCCCTCCGTCACGTGGGGAACTTCCCTGATTCTTGGAGGAGATCAAACAGTTGGGATCATAAGCTTCCTAGGCCTTAACTTGTTTGGACACCAAAGGACTTGACAACAAAATCTGAAATTTTAAATGGAAAGACGTCCCCCCACATAACATCATCTCATTTATTCGTAAACCCTTTTCTTCAGCAGATTCATTTTCTCTTGTATACTTTTCTTTCCTTCTTTAGCTATGCAATCACTGAAGAAACAACACAGTTGAACTTTTGCCGTCTGTTGTTTTAGGAGCTCAGACCAAGCATTGTCCTGAGCAGTACTATAGGCCCAGATCTAAATAAATGAATAATCGGACCCGTTTTCTACACCATAGATTTAAATGACGGTGTGGGGAGGGGGCAAAGAAGGAGGAGCTATATGGGTCTGCATGACGCAAGATAGGATTAAGTAAAGGTAAAAAAATGAATAACCTTGGAATTTTGGTGAATCTGTTAAAAAAAGCATAGATGGCTAAAAAGGGTAAGTGGACCTTATCTTTGAAAATAATCTGGCGTAGAGTACATCAGATGTATGTTATTTACCTTCAGTTTAGAGGAAGAGGGAAAAAATGCCTTTGTGATTCCCCCTAGGAATCCCTCTGAGAACATCCTGTGTGGTCATTCCTACTGTTTCAGTGGCCAAGGGAGGGAGTTCCGTGACCCGTGGCAATGTAGTGAATGTGAATAATATGAAAACATCATCTTCATTTGGTACTTCTGGTGGTCAGAAGACTTGCAAAATCTAGCACCTATGTAACCCTTAGAGTGTACCTTAAAAAAAAAAAAAAGATTTAATTTATCTTTTTTAAAGATTATTTATTTATTTATTTGACAGACAGAGATCACAAGTAGGCAGAGAGACAGGCAGAGAGAGAGGGGGAAGCAGGCTCCCTGCTGAGCAGAGAACCCGATGCTTGGTTTGATCCCAGGATCCTGGGATCACGACCTGAACTGAAGATAGAGGCTTTAGCCCACTGAGCCACCCAGGCGCCCCCAAAAGATTTTATTTTTAAGTAATCTGAATACCCAGGGTGGGGCTCGAACTTACAACCCTGAGATGAAGAGAGGCATACTCTCCCAACTGAGCCAGCCAGGCGCCCCTAGAGTATATAACATTTAAAGTAAAACAAATCAAATTCCCGTATTCTTTAGAATATTTAAGAAGAGTCACAAAGCTTTAAGATACACCGGGTTTTCCAAAAAAGAGGGGGACAAAACCCAGAAATTGCTTTTAGACACTATGTAATAGTCAAAGCTGTATCTCTTATTAACTCTTTCCCTGTTTAATGGCTAATCAGCAAATACTTACATTCTGTCTGTACCAGACTTAAAAATACTAAGTAAATATAACAAAATTGCCAGCTCTTAAGTGAAAAAAAAAAAAAAGTGACTTATAGTTTCTGTGTATTAACTTTAGAAACAAGGCACCAAAGTAGCTAAACTCAGAATGGAAAAGGTCATATTCCCTTGTATTCAGCCAAGATTCGAGCTTCTGAATATTTGCATATCTTTGTTTTAGCTTCTTATTGCCAGGAAAGCAATCTGGGAGAGATTTGATTAGTCAAGTACTTTTTGAGAGAAAAGCATTTAACGTTATGCTGGAAATAAAATGTATGGAAATGACAAGACTTCTCACCCATTCCCTGTGTCCTGCTGCTTTGAGACGAATAGTTTGCTTCTCAGGTACAGGCATATTTAACTCTACAGACTCGTTCTTTAGTCATGTATTTCTTTTTCCTTTTATTTTCATTGTGGTAAGATCTGCGTACCATAAAATTTGTCATCTGAATTCTTTCTAAGTGTAGTTCAGTGGCATGAAGTACGTTCGTGTCATGCGGTCCCCACCATCCATCTGCAGACCTGCTGCCATCTTGCAAAACGAAAACTCTATTCCCATTACGTAGTAATTCCTTGTCCCCCTCCTCCCAGCCCCTGGCAGCCACCTTTCTATCTCTGTTTTGTGAATCATCCATTTCCATCCTTGGGAATTTGTGAATCATCTACTTTCTATCTCTGTGACTTTGTCTACTCCAAGAACCTGATAAAATCCAATCACGCCATATATGTCCTTTTGTGACCACTGTGTCCTCATGTCCTTTTTTTCACTCAGCCCAATGTCCTTGGCATTCAGGATGTAGCAGACATCAGGATTTCTTCCTTTTTAAGGATAGGGAATATTCTCACATAGGGAGAGGCTGTATTTTGTGTGTCCGTTCATCTGTTGATGGGCCCTTGGGTCGCTCCCGCCCTTGGCTGCTGTGAACATGGGGGTACAAACAGCTCTTCAGGCCCCTGCTTTCAGTTCTTCTGGGTATATATCAGGGAATTGCTGGATCTTATGATAATTCTGTGGTTAATTTTTTGAGGAAACTCCATGCTGTTTCCACAGCAGCTGCATTTCACATGCCCACTGACCGTGAAGGGTTCCAGGTTCTCCACATCCTTGCCAACATTTGTTCTTTTCTTTCCCTTCCTCCCTTCCCTCCCACCCTCCTTCCCACCCTCTCTCTGTCCATCTCTCCTACCCTCCTTCCTTCCCTCCTACCTTCCTACTTCTCCTTTTTTCTTTTTTTTAAAAAAGATTTTATTTATTTATTTACTTGAGAGAAAGAGAGAGCTAGAGAGAGACAGTGAGCATGAGCAGGGGGGAAGGGATAGAGTGGGAGAAGCAGGCTTTCTGCTGAGCAGGGAGCCAGACTCGGGCCTTGATCCCAGAACCCTGAGATCATGACCTGAGCCGAAGGCAGACGCTTAACCCACCGAGCCACCCAGGCGCCCTTTTCTTTTGACACCTAATGGGGTGTGGGGTGCTTTTAGTCATGTATCTTAGGAAGAGCACATCTTCACAGCTTCCCTGTGTTCCAGATGATCTTTCTTCCCCGAGAAGCTGGAAGGAAGGTGGAGTGACCTCCATGTGGTCATCTCCCACACAGAGAAACATGATTAGTGTTGGAGGCTTTTCTCCTTCCCCTCAAGACGGCCGCAGTCCCCTGGTTAATAAGCACAGTGGAAGCCCAAGTTACAGCAGATACAACAAGGAGATTCTAGTTTCTTTGAATGCTGTCTTCTTTTTTCTCAAATGAGAGACGTACTTAAATGTGGATAAAGTCAACTTCTGGTCATCCGAACGCCCTTCCTGCTTGTGGCGTGTGCTCCGAGGCAATGCTCTGGGATGTAGAGACAAGAACCCTTTCCCTCCGGGTGCTTAAAACATACCAAGAACCTGGAACATACGTGGGGTGTTGAGAAGTCACAGGTCCTCAATGAGGGTAGAGAGAGGGCGGCCGGAAGTCGTGTGGTGCATTTGACAGGTCAGCCCGGAGGTGCTCCTGTCTTCGCATCCCGGATATGCTCGTCTGGACGGAGCCAGGCTAGGAATGGGCTGTGTGGACCATGGCTCCTGGATACCATCTGTGGACCTGCCAGGGGTTAGCTCCTTCTGCGGAATCATCCAGGCACTGTTAAGCAGACACGGGTCCTTGGCCTCCTTCTTCAAGGATTTAGGTTTGTAAGTTTGGGATGAGGCCCAGGATTCTGTAGGCTTCTCAGGTGATTCTGAGGAACTGTGATGTGTGGTAGCCACTGGTTTTGTGTTCCTGGCCCAGGGCAGTGAGTCTTTCGGTTTTTTCGTCCCATTTTTCACTCGACCCTGTCCTCTCATGTCCATGGAGCACTTGTGGGAGAGCCTGAGTGCTGTAGTTAAGGAGCCCGCAGACCAGTCCTGGCCTTCAGGAATCCTACAATTTTTCGAAGACCTAGAAGAAGCAATTGTAGGATAGTATCACACAAGCTTGGAGGGAGCTGAGGGAGGGGTACCACACAGGAGTGCCTGGCCGAAATCTGGGGGACCACAGGGGACTTCAGAAGAGGGACAGTAGCCCTTAGCTGGCCCTTAAAGTTTCCGGGGGTGTCAGCTGGTCAGGGAGGGAAAGCCGGAAAGGGCTTCACACAGGTAGTTCTTTCCCTTTGGAGGCAAGCTGGGGGTGGTGGGAGATACAGGTTAAGATCTACAGGGGTCTTTGAGTTCAAACCAAAGAGCTGGGATTTTATTTGCAGGATAATGAGTCACAAAAGAATTTTGAGCAGGGTTGTGACATGTTGTGATTTGCATGAGATCATCCTGACTCGGGACGGTTGATGGATCTAGAGAAAGAACTAGAGAGGAGGAGAGGGGTTACCAAAAGCTTGGAAGGTTCCTGGGGGCCAGAATGTGGAGGGATTTCAATGCCACAGTGTCTGTCTCCTCCTTGAAGCAGGAAGTTGGC
Source organism: Lutra lutra (assembly GCF_902655055.1). Lineage (NCBI taxonomy): Eukaryota > Metazoa > Chordata > Mammalia > Carnivora > Mustelidae > Lutra > Lutra lutra. The sequence continues at coordinate 14,968,316 of NC_062279.1, forward strand.
CACCGGTTGTGAGAGGTGGAAGGGGGAGATGGGCAAGGTGGTGAAGTCAAAACAGTCGAGCTGGTACCAGAAGAGGGATGTGTAGACAGAGTTGTGAGCAACTTCTTGAGGAGCCTGGCTGAGGCCAGATATGGTGAATTTGTGGTGGCATTTAATTTTAAATTTAATTTCGTTTGATTGAATGGTTTTCGTAACCAGTGCTCTTTAATCTGAATGCAGAAGTGGAAAAACCAGACATTCGGATTTTTCTAGGATTGGCCCTTTGCCAGGCAGAAGGCTCAAGAGTTGTAAGAAGCTGAGATTCCTTCTCCCTCTGTGTTGTCACCTTCCAGTGAAGCTGGGGCTGGTGTCTCATGGGAAGTGCGGTCATGGAAGTGCAATGTAGGACAACAGATCTGGGGCATTTTGCTTAATCTTCTGGATGGTTCTCTGATGATGGTATGCTGAATACTCAAGAGGTGAATCCAAATTCCACAGAATTACAAAGGGCAAACATTTTTGAGTCTTTTTCTTAAACTGAGTCATCCCAAACTCCTCTTAACGTTGTTCCACGAATAATTCAGGGCTGAGTACAGCATCATGAAGAAGTTTTTCTTCAGGACCGTTGGTATTCATCTGTAGCTCTAGACAAGAAAAATTGATCATCTAATTAGGCCTTTGTCAGATGGGACTTGCTATGTATATAATGTCCCACTAGACATTGTAATAAATATAACTAGGACTAGAATTGCACTAATTTGGGATAATTAGGAGGAAGACTTGTCTAAATAAGTGAAAGATTTAAATTTTATAGAATGTCTAATGAAATGGAGTCATTACTTTCATGTCCTCAGGCTATCTAACGAATGGATAAATTATTTATAATTAGCATATCAGTTATTGCCATATAAGAATTTGTTCCTTTAGTATTTGAAAACAGGTTATTTTTCCTTCTTCGGTAATTGATATGATCCTTTGAAACCGTATTTATGCCACTTATCCATCCTGACTAAAGTAAAGATGACCTTCAGCCTAGTCCAATTCTATAATTCCCTAAGTCCAAATTGGTAGCTTCCAAATTAAAATGAAATTATCTTATATGGGAGGATGAGCTAATTCTGGTTTCTTAAAGACATCCTGTGTCTCCTGCTCTCCTGGTAAAAAGAAATACCTATTTCTGCCATCTATATGAGCTCAGATACGTCTCTAAAATTTTAAGTAAGACACTAAAAATGCACACTATGTAAATACATCATGCATAAACACATATTCAAGGTAAATTAATAGTTATTCAAGATGAACTTAAAAAGTAAAATGGAAAAAAAGGTGATACTTGAGATAAAATAAATACTAAAATTAAAAATAAGTAAAGCATACAAGATAAACATTCAGAATGATAAATATATATCCCAGAAGAAATGAGTAAAAACCATGTTGTTTTTCCCAAAGGATTTTAGAATTTTGTGCTAATTGTATCCTTCATATTGATGGCCTATGAGATGCTAGTTACATATATAGTTAATAATATGTATATAGTTAATACCGACCTTTGAGGTTGGTACTATGATTATATCAGTTACTGATGAGGGGTTTGGGGTTGAATATTATTATATAGTCAGAAAACGTCAGTGCCAGGTTTGGAAGCCAGATCCAAGTTCCCTTAGTAAAAGCCTTTAGTTCTTCATCCTTCAGTTTAGAATTAGAATAAAGGAAGTGGTGGGTTTTTTTGTTTTCTTTGTTTGTTGAGAGAGAAAGAAAGAGGTGGGAGTAGGGGGAGAGGGAGAGAGAATGTCAAGCAGGCTCCACGCTCAGTGCAGAGCCAGACACGGGGCTCGAACTCACGACCCTGAGATCATGACCTGAGCCAAGACCAAGAGTCGGAAGCTTAACTGACTGTACCACCCAGGTGCCCCAAGTGCTATTAACTAAATCTAACAGAATTAGGAGATGGAACCTGGGTTGTGAGTCAGGTATCAATGTACAGCTAACAAAAAGAAAAAATAAAAATGTTATTGCAAAAAGGGCAGCATACCCTGAAGATCCCATGATGGTACGTCATGGCGAATATTAGTCATCGACCCTCATCTGTTTTCCAGCCAGTTGTCTATTCTTTGTACGCACAGACTTGGCAGGTGGCTTTCTGGAAGTAGAGTCAACGCCAGCCAGGGGCCCCAGGCCCAGATTGGGGAGAAGGCTGCCCGAGTTTGGATACAGATCGTGCATGTAACCAGCAGTTTAGGCTGTAGAATGGGAAAATAACAGCATCTACTTATGGGATTGTTTTGAGGATTAAAAGCCTTAATAAATGTAAAACCTGGAGAGTCGTGCTTGGCACGTAATTTGCGCTCAGTAACAGTTAGTAGTTCTTCATATCAGTAGTAACCTTATGGTCTGAGGATAGCAGAAGCAGATTTGGGTCTCTAAAAAGGGGTCATTTATTTCTTAGAACTCTGTCTTTTTTTTTTTTTTTCTTTTAGGGGTAGGAAAGGCTTAACTGCCCATAATTACAATTTCCCTGACCTGTAGGGAGCAGTTTTAAACGGTGTGGTTAAAATAGATCGGCTTTGCGGGATCGATGTGGTACATTATCAGCACTCGTGTTGCTGATCTGGAAGTAGCAGATCAGTCTGTTGTAGCAGACTATTGGAAGGACTCAATAGTCACGAGGTTGCCAACTGATGCTTTTGATAGGAGGGAGAAGTGTGCGTGTGTGCTGCTGTGACAGCCTCATTACTGCCTTGTTTTGTCCTTTTGAGGGACTTCCCCGGGGCTCGCCATCTGGGAGGAGCTCCCATCAGTCTGTCCCATCCTGTCCCTTAGCAAATACCCCACTTTCTGTCTTCAGGCCAGTGAACAGCCCCCTCCTCGGGGCACCCTGTCTTCCCCCACGTTGCCCAGAAACTGACTTGGCTCCGCGCCTGTCCTTGCTGTTGAAGGATGGTCTTGGGGAGGCTGTGATAGGATCAGCAAAAAGGTGGTCAAGGTCCTCTAGGGAGAGGACAGAATTGCAGATGGGTTCCCAATTGAATGGAAGTCCCAAGGGGCCACAGCGTGGGATTGCATCGGTTCTGTATTGCATTGTTTACTTTGTGGCAGCTTCTTTGGAACACAATTCAAATTTTCGCTCCAGGCCATCTGTCTTGAGTGGGGTTGTCCCTCTTACCTCAGTGAGGAAAGGGCTCAGCTCTAAAGATGGGGCATTTTGGCATCTGGCATTGCCTCTCCTGTTCCTTGGGGTGTCTTCCCAGAGTGGTCCCCTGAATGTTTGTAGCCCCGGTTCCTGCCTTCATTTTGCAGAAGATAAGCTCTGGGGATTAAAAACAACAACAGTAAGAACCCGCGCCCCCCCATGTAGGGCTACTTCCATGCCCGAAGGATTTTGGAGTTTGCCTTCTTGAGGTTCTTGAGAACTGTCTCTGTCAGGTGGAGAATACTGTGGAGATAATGGAGGAGAGCCTTGGGGTTCAAGGATTTATTTGTTAGAGATTCCAGTTATTAATGGGTGATCACGAAGGAGGTCTAGAATAAACTTGTCGTTTTGTGGAGGCACAGATTTTGATCAGGGGTTCTGTGCACGTGGGTGCGGTCCGCTAACCCAGGGAGTGGGCTGAGCCTCCTGTCCAGCGTCCAACCCAGTGTGGCCCGAGTCTTCTAGGTTTCTGAGACAGAAGAGAATTTCCTTGGTTTCCTTTTGGGAAAGGTCCTCAAAGGAACCCTGACCACTCCTTAAAGAAGTAAGAATGGAAAGGAAATGAAAATGTCTGAGAAAGCTGTAGGTTTTTTGCAGAGAAACAGAAGCTTTGGATAAAATGTGAAATACAAAACTGGGCGATGGGTTGGGTCTGTGGTGTAACTCAAGCCCAGAAAGGTCAACTTCGGTAACTGTCCAAGAATGCACTCAGATGAATACTGTATTTTTAAAAAGAGATTTTATTTATTTATTTGACAGAGATCACAAGTAGGCAGAGAGGCAGGCAGAGAGAGAGGGGGAAGCAGGCTTCCCACTGAGCAGAGAGCCCAATGCAGGGCTCGATCCCAGGACCCTGTGACCATGACCTGAGCCAAAGGCAGAGGCTTAACCCACTGAGCCACCCAGGTGCCCCTGAATACCGTATTTTAATTGCTGTTTTAAGTTTCATGCACATAGTCCTTAAAGATACAAAGAGGTAACTTGAAATTCGTAGTTATTTGGGAGAATTACATGGAATCGTAGCCATCTTTATAAATGTCGAGATTTGCTGAAGTCCTGGGACCTACTCGTTACTAATAGGTTCTTTTGAAAGTACTAGACTCTTCAGCCATGGATCGCACCAGGTTCTGAGTCTTTTGTAAACAGGAACACCAAGGGAACAAAGAGACTCTTGTAAGGGATTCATAACTTTCTCTTCTCACTCCACCCCCACACATACCCAAAAAAAGACCATTTAGCAGTATCCTGGGGTGGAGGGCCGGAACACTGATGAGCTCGTGGCTAAATGCATTTCTGAGACACACAGCTGTCTTGTTGGCATGATGTGCACTGTTTTCTGATTATTTCTGTCTATCTTTGACAACTCATTATCCTAGCTCCCTAACTTTTGTTTTTAAGAAGGAAATTGGCTTTCAGTATTCATTTTAAAAGCATAATCGAATAATATGGAGTTGTGTTTCTTGCCTTTTTCTTTTTTGGAGGAAGAAACCATACACACACACACACACAGACACACACAGACACACACACACATATATTATATATATATATATTTTTTTTACGCCACCCATCAGTATTTCTGAAAACTTGTTCAAGATACTGATCCATTTCTATGGCTTTTTGTTTTGTTTCTTGCGTGAGACTCTGAGAGCCGTGTGTGGCTTCTACAGATGTCTTCAAATCAAAGAGACAGAGCAGCAGCCATAATAGACATTTTTGCTGGGGGATTGTGAAAATGTATTAGTATCAAAACAGCCCTTTCAAAAGTCATCTAGGAATGAGAATTGCTTGTTGAAATGATTGCCTTGAATCCAAACCCTAGCTTGCTGAGTTATTTTTCCCTTTTAATTTCTCGAAAGATCTTCATCAGTCATCTGCTACAATATACTCATTATGGAGCTACCATATTCCTGGGACTCTCTTCGGCTGGTTTATTCCATGATATCAGGTATCTCTATGCAAGTTGTATATTGGGTGGCAGGTGCCTAGGGAGAGTATGAGACACGGGCTCCTGTTCTTAAAGTCTACAGACGATGGGAAAGAAAGGGACTGACAGACATTCACTATGCCTGGAAGATAGTGAGCGAAGTAAGGAGAAGCTCAGAAGGGGTTTTGTACGTAGGATGACCATCTGATTTATCATCCCAACTGGACACATGGCCCAGTGAAAGAGGGCATTATTAATAAATACACCAGAGTAACAGGCATAAGTGCAAAATCCCAAACAGACTGAGACACATGGCTACCCTACTTCTAGGGTTAAGGAATATGCATATTATCTAAGCAATGGTAAACAAGGGCCCATGGCAGGTTTTTACTCTAGAAAGTGACGTCAGAGTACTTTGCACTGTGGAAGGCAGATGGAGAGACATGGAGACTATGTAAGGGCTGTTCCAGGGAGCCAGGCCTGAGACAATGGCAGCAAGGAGCTTCTGAAGACAGTGGAGAGGCAGAGTGGTGGACAGACCTGAGATGTCCCTTGGAGACCCAACTGGCAGACTTGGTGATCCATCAGACATGGCGGGTGAGCAGAAGGCAGGAGTAGAGGATAGCACCCAGCTCTCTGGGTGAGGGAGGGACGTCATTCACTGAGATGGAAAATGCCAGAGGAGAGGAGCAGCTTTGGGGTAGCAGACGTTGGTGAGTTCCATTTTGGATACGTTGTCTGTGAGATATTTCTGAAGATGCACCAGTTGGAGGTGTTTGGTAGACCTTCTCCCCTCATGTTCATCTGAGAAATCTGCCTGTAGAATATACTAGTAATATTACTCATGGCTTTAATTCTCTATAAAGGTCTCAAGCGCCTTAATTTGCCTTGTGTCCCACAAGGGATCCTGTCGCTCTGGAATCATCCAGTTACTGCTTTGAGCCTCATGCTGGGTAAGGAGTATGGCTGCTCCTCCTGATGCAAGCTCAGTGTGGCTACAAAAGGGGGAACCTGGCTCCCCGCAGCACGGTGTTTCCCCGCTGAGTCAGGCGGGAGGAGATGTGGGTGTTTCTGCAGCTCTAGAATTAAAGAAAGGTCCCACATGAGAGCTCCTCATTGGAACCATATTTATAGCCTTTTGCCGAATACTACTTCAGAAATACCTGGTATTTATAAATCATGTCTTCTTTTTTCTTTTTAAAGATTTTATTTATTTTTTTACTGGGGGTGGCGGGGGGAGGCAAGGAACAAAGGAGAGGGAGAATCCTAAGTGGGCTTCAGGCTCAGCGCGAGCCGGACACCAGGGTGCAACTCATGACCCTGAGATCATGACCTGAGCCAAGGTCAAGAGTAGGACACTCAACCAACTGAGCAACCCAGTGCCCCTAAAAAGGACTTTAAAGAGCTTGCCTGTATCTTTCCACATATCCTTAGAATATACATACGAAATTGGCAAGAGGCAGATTCACATTCTAAATGGCGGTGAGGAAAACACAAATATCACAACACTTTCTGAATGCTTTATCGGTGAATGTTTATATTACCCTAATATTTACATTTTTAATACACAGCTGTCTAAAGGCTTCGCTTTAATCTCCTGGATAATTTCAGAAGCAGATTATCTAGTTCACCTCCAACGTTTATTTCAGTTTATGGACAGATATGAATATCATACCTTTCCCCAATGTATTTGAAATGGTAGTGATTCATTTTAGATTTAATACTGTAGAATTAGCAGAAGGCATCACTGGAATTGGCTTTTCTTAAGCGTGTTTAATCTTGCTGAAATTAAAGTGATTATTAAAAATCTATACAAAAAAATGGGAGGAGTTTTTGGTTATAATACACCGACCATGCCTGACCTGGGTGTCCCTAACCATTTTGGCCCGGGGTGCAGTAGTTACAATTGTAGTATCCCGTGTTTGGAAAAGCATTTATTATTTATGTGTATATCACCTCATCCTCTCTCCCCTGACAGGATTTGTGATATCTTAAGGAGACATTTAAATCTAATAATACAGGGGCACCTGAGTGGCTCAGAAGGTTAAGCCTCTGCCTTCAGCTCAGGTCATGATCCCAGGGTGCTGGGGTCGAGTTCCCCATCAGGCTCTCTGCTCAGGGGGGAGCCTGCTTCCCCTTCTCTCTCTCTCTGCCTCTCTGCCTACTTGTGATCTCTCTCTCTCTCTCTGTCAAATAAATAAATAAAAATCTTTTAAAAAAATCTAATAATACATTGTATGTTAATTAACTGAGTTTAAATTAAATTAAAAATACAAAAACAAAACTAAATAAATAAAATACGATTTTAAAAAATTAAATAAATGCAAAAACGGACAAAGGGAGAATAAAAGGAAAGTAAACAGAAGGTATTTAAGGATTCACAAAAAGAGGGTATAGGGCTGGAAGCGACACGAAATTAAAATCTGATTCCCACCTCTTTAAAGGTAAAATGTAAATATGATATGTAATTGAACAATCTCTGTCCGTCTCTCCTGATGTCCTTCCCTACCCCCATTCTCTTGAATCAGGGACTTACTGAAGCATCTTGAGTTATGTGTATAGGCCTCTCTTATTTTTATATACCTTATCCTTTGTCTCTGTCTCCTTTTACTGACTTGTCCAGTTACACAGCAGTTAGTGACCAAGTTCTCTAAAATAAATATCCCCGGTTCTCTTACTCAGTGATTCTTTGATGTAGAGCAGTGATTTGCAACCCTTTTAGCACTCCCCACTCCCCCAACATCCTTTCCTTACAACAAATGCCTTGGTAATGTTTTTTTTCCTATCCAGAAGTATAATCTTACCTACACACATCATTTCAAAAACCCAGTATGTTACCTAGTTGCAAAAGAAGCGAGAAATAAAAAGAATGATGGGTGTTTTAATATGCAAATGCTTGGATAGGGTTTCCCTGGAAGACCCCAGGAAGTGGTGAGATGCTTGCACCTGTCGGCTGTCATCCCGAATGCAAACGCGGGCCACTCCTGGCTCCCCACTCCTGGCTCCCGCGCTAAATGCCATTATCAACACAATTTTCTGCAGTGAGGAATAACTCAAGGCCACATTGTAAATGAAGCAATGTTTCTTCCGTTTCCACTTGTAATCTCCTGGAAAAGTCAGCATGTATTAAAGGTGGGACAAACGGATTTATATTGATAGGTAAAAACGCAATTCTGTTCTTACTGCAAATAAATGTTTCACCAAATGGGTGTCTGGTAGGACGTGGGGAGTCCACACAGGAACATGCCCTCTGGGGGTCTGCCCCACGTGATGCAGTGGAACCCTGGCCACTGAGCCCAATGACACCCTCTCTAGGGTCACAGCAAACAAAATTGCCTCACGAATGTCCAAAACATCTCTAATGGGCATTACCCTGCCAAAAGTGAAGAAGAAGATTTTTTTTTTAAGGATTTTTATTTTATTTATTTGACAGACAGAGATCACAAGTAGGCAGAGAGGCAGGCAGAGAGAGAGGGGGAAGCAGGCTCCCTGTGAGCAGAGAGCCCGATGTAGGGCTCGATCCCCAGGACCCTGGGATCATGACTTGAGCCAAAGGCAGAGTCTTTAACCCACTGAGCCACCCAGGCGCCCCAAGATTTTTTTTTTTTAATTGCAAATCCATATTTAAGGTTGTCTTACCCTTCGGTTTGGAGTGCAGTTTTGGGGGCTTAACTGCTTAGAGGATTATAAGGATGAATATGTCGATCTACCTGTTCCGGAAAGACTAGAAAGGAAACAGGTGAGATGAAAGGGGGGTGAATGATCAGGGCGGGGCACGAGAAGGGCAGAGCAGTTTGGGAGCTTGGGGAAGTCAAACCAAAGTGAATCCCAGCCCTGGCACTTGGCTTGATTATCTGGAAAAATCCTTTTAGACTCCGAGTCTCTTTCTTCACCTGTGACACAAGTATTTGTGCCACATTTGTAAGGCGGTTATGGGAATGAACGGGGTGGTGATACACTGAGTAATTCACATAGTCCCTGGGACCTAGGGTGGACCTAAATCCTGCTGGTTTCCTCTGCTCCCTTCTGTTCCTTCAGCCACTTAGAACAATGGCATTTGCGTTCCAGGAGGTAAGAGTAATAATTAGGTTGACATTTTTTTCTAGGTGCTTAGGTTTTAAGTTCTTAATGGCTTAGATTCTTAATTTCTAAGGTCAAAAACCCGAGATAGGGTACATTATATACTTCGAAGCCCCTTGTGTTTTTGTTGAAATGGACCTTCTGCATTTCAGATTTGGATTTGTGACTTTAAAAACATTCCTTGGGGAGAAAAAGTTCACTTTTCAAAGCTACAAAAGAAACGCGTTGCCGTAGAAACTTCAAACAATATACCTGTATATAAACTTAAACTTGAAATCCTTACCACCCACCCCAGCTCCCTAAGAGTAACCAACGTGAGTAGAATTTAGACTTGAGTGCTGCTACAGTCTGCCTCCTAGCCTTGGCCAAGGCTGTTCTGCCTCCTGGAGGCTCTGTGCCCTGTCCATGTGACACTTTGTCATCTGTCCTGGTGAGGCCACCCTGCTAACCTGATTCTACTCATTTCTAATGGCTTCCACAAGGCTTTTCTTTGTCAGAGGGCTGTGATTGATGTCTGTCACTTTATGTTTCTCCTATAAAGGTTGTGCCTTTTTTTTCTTTTACGGTGGGTCACGAATTTATTGAAAAGACAATTTTACTTTATTGGCATATATTATTTTGCTATATTATAAGACCTTATGGGGTTTTAAGTTGCTCAAAGCAGAAACTATGGACCAAAGCATTGAAATTGTGATGATACAGGAACATTCTGTAGGAACAACAGTGTCTGAAGACCATGAATGAAAAACCAAGAGTAGGAAGAACTAAAGACTTTTTGAGTATTAATCATAAATAAGCTTACTTAAGGAAGAAATAAATATAAGTGCATGGAATCCTCTAACATGTGGCATTACTAGCCTGCTTGGATTCCTAGACAATAGTTGTGTGCTGTCATACTTGTCATACTTGTGTGTTGTGTGTCGCTGTCTTACTTCCTAACCCCCTGTAGTATTAGCTTTGTCACCACTTAGAGGTCTTGTAAATGCTCTGTTACCTTGTTTCCATTATAACTGTGATTGAAACAAGTTTTGTAACAATGAACAATCCTTAAAACAATTTGAGATGTCATTTTGTGGCCAGAGGATTGACGCTTTTGTGTTTTATGAGTTTCTTTCACAAAGGCATTATCTTATTAATTTTAACAGGCTCCAGGATAGGGCATCCTAAGCAGGGAGGGAAGTAATTATGACAGTATCTTAAATTTTCACGTGCGTGGGTTTTTATGCACTGGATCAGTGCGTGGGTGTCTGATGTACAGTTAAAGCCACCCTTTGGTGGGGGACTGTGGTCACCTCCACCAATCGGATGGACATTCATTGGGGTTTTCCTTTCCATTCCCTGCATGCTCCGTAGCATGCAAGGAAAACCCCAAACCTATTGAAGCTAGTATTTCACATATGGGATGCTTCCGCTGACATAAAAATCTGTCATTTTTTTAAAAATTATTAATCCAGAATTCCCCTAGTTAATTCAATTCCTTGTGTAGACTTCGCTTTCTTGAAAGGCTGTCGTGATTTCTTCATCTGACTTGAAGGAGTTTCCAGGGGAGAGAAGACAATGCCTTTTCCCCTTAGCTCAGACACCCAGGAAGCCATAAAAAGCCGCCTCCTTTATTAGATGAAGTCATGGTTCTTCCTTAAGGATTTCAAGAGTTTGCTTGAAAGCTATTCTGAGTGGCATTGTTGGACAGGTCCACCAGGACTTACATGCAAATATTAAGAGTAGACATGTCATTATACATCAATAAAAACGGGGATGGGGAGACATAGTCTTCTTCTGAAGGTAGAACTAGAAATTGCGTTAGCCATGGCCATCTAAAACACGCTCTCGTCTCTTGCTGTATACGTGAGGTTGTGAGTTGCATGCTTATAGATTATTGTATTACTGAAATACAATAGTGTTCCATCACCCCCAAACGTTTCTTCCTGCCCTCTTTATTTATTAGTATTTTGTGTCTGGGTGATAAGAACACTTAGTGTACGATCTATCCTCTTGGCAAATTTTTAAGTATAGAAAACCGTGCTATTAACTACAGGCAAAATGCTGTTCCTCGGGTGGGTGTACGCTTCTCTCTGACATCATCAAGCTGTATACATTAAATATGTGCAGCCTTTTGTATGTCAATCCTACCTCCAGAAAGTGGTTAAAATATTTAAGAACATTGAGAGTAGGTGTCTAAACCTGGGAGGGGAATTGACATTTCAGCCACGTCCAAGCAATTGTTCATGGACTGTCTCACTGAATTCAGGTGTGGTTGAAGCTGACCTGGTAGGATGTTACTGTATTCCCCATCTTTCTTTCTTTCTTCCTCCCTCCCTCCCTTTCTTTCTTTCTTTCTTTCTTTCTTTCTTTCTTTCTTTCTTTCTTTCTTTTTTGTTAAGATTTTATTTATTTGACCAAGAGAGTCCAAGTAGGGGTAGCAGCAGAGGGAGAGAGAGAAGCAGACTCCCCACTGAGCAGGGAGCCCGACGTGGGGCTTGATCCCAGGACCCTGGGATCATGGCCAGAGCCGAAGGCCTTAACCGACTGAGCCACCCAGGTGTCCTGGACAGATGATTTAAACTTAGCTTTGACTTCACTGCATAAATTGTGGGCATTGACTATGGATGAAGGATTAAAAGTAAATTTTGAAAATACAGTATCTCTGGCTTTGAATAAACGTTAAAAAAAAAAAAGCCTAAGTTTGTTGAATTGCTTTGAAATCTCCTCCATTCCCATTTAACGCACCTTTTTGAGACCTAGTTCTCCACTATGACTGTTATGAAAACAAAAACACATAAGCGTTTTCGATGCGTATTATCTCTTGCAGAGCATTGTCATCCATTCAGCTTAGATTAGTAACTTAAGGAGCAGGAAGCAAGCTCATTTGTCACATTAAAAACCTTATTGATACACTTAGTTTGTTCAGGGTGTGCCTATTGGCATTTAATATGAGGAATACCATTTCTCTCATAAATTGTGTTCTGTTGCAATTACAGAAAGACAAAGAATTGCGAGTATAATAGCTTTTCCTGAAATTTTCTGAGTACACTTTCAATGAACAATGTGCACGATGTGTCTTTTCTATGTTTTATTTGTTCTGGTTATATTTATTGAAATGCGATAGGATATCTGCATACAATAAAATTTTGGAAAAAAATTAGAAATGAAAACATTTGGGCTTCCTTTTTTTGGTTTTAAATTTCGTTTGCCCCAATAATTCATTTTTATTATCTTTTACAAAATCATCCTTGCCACAGGTAGTTTGAGAAGCACGAGTATAATGAATCCCTCCGAAGTTGAGGAAACCTACGATTTTTTGGCTTTATTTGCACATCTTACGAACACCCCTTTTTCTAAGAGCTTTTATGGTGGATTACTTGTACCTTGTGGTTTTCCCATGACCTGTGGTGTCCCCACCATTGTTTTTATTCTTTTTAAATAAAGGTAGATTGTTTCCTTCCCAGTTATTTTTCTCCACAAGTTTGTTTCTAGGAGGAATCTATTTTATTCCCCGAGTTTGTCCTTTCAGATGCCATGGCTTCTGTGTGATAACTTTGGTTTTTGTAACTCACCTTGGAGACAACATTCTGTCTCATTTTAGGACGATTATTTTGAAATGCATCTCAGGTGTCTTTTCTAGCCTTGTAATATCTGTTGTTACAGTCTATCAGCTCTGATTTGAAATACCAGTCTTGGGGCTCACAGGTGTTTAAGTGTCTGCCTTGGGCTTGGGTCCTGGGATGGAGCCCCACGTTAGGCTCCCTGCTCAGCAGGGAGCCTGCTTCTCCCTCTCCCTTTCTCCTGGCTTGAGCTCTCTTGCTCTCACTCTCGTTTTCTCTCTCACACGCACGTGCAAATAAATAAAACCTTTAAGAAAAATAAAATACCAGTCTTTTAATAGGCTGCTATTTATAAATATTTTTTCTGAGAATAAATTATTTTTAAAATGAGAAGCACGTCATGAAACTGGCCAAGACTCAGCTCCTTGGTGTCTCTGGGGTAGGCGATCACTTTCAGAGTCTGCAGTGGTAACAGCTCTTAGTAGTTGACCAGGCCATTTGGATTTTCAAGTGCTTTATAACCAACTTGGTCATTGGCGATTTGGCTCCGTGGAGAGTGCTGTGGTATCCTCGCACTGCTGTAGCAAAGGACCGTCAATGAGGTGGCTTACAATCACAGAGAGCGATTCCCTCGCAGGTCTGGAAGCTGGAAGTCTGAAGTCGAAGTGTTGGCAGGGCCTTGCTCCCTTCGAAGACTCTAAGGGGTGAATCTTTTCTTTCTTCTTCCTGCATCTTGGCCTGTGACTGCATCTGTCAGGTCTCTGCCTCTGTCTTCACGCGGCCTTCTGTCTCTTCGAAGGACACTTGTCATTGGACTTAGGGCTGGCAAGCAAATCCAGGATGATCTGCTCATCTTGAGATCCTTACCTTAAAAACCCTTTTCTAAATCCCATCACCTTCGCTGGTTCTGGGGGTTAGGATGTCCATGCATCCTTTTGGGGGGCCGCCACCCAGTCCACCACAGATGGTAACAGACTTTTTCCAGGGACTGTGCGTCTCTTGAGTGTTGTGGAGTGTGAGCCGTAATGGGCTTGCTGGAGGGCTGGGAGCAGTGCCCGAGGGAAGGGTGCCGACGTGGGGGAGACAGTCCCCGGTCTGAGGTCCCGTGCTCACATCCTCCTAGCTCCATGCCCTGGGGACCTCTTTCCTAACTTCTCTGTGTCTCAACGTCCTCATCTGCGAAGCCACACGGTGAGGAGACGTAATATTCCTGAAAATTCTGAGCTGTGTGGCACATACATCCGCCATGATCGTAACTATGGTATTCTCTTATTTGAGGATGCATTTTTTTTCCATTCTGAAATCAGAGTGCTCCTGGAAGGGAGCCACAGGTTCCCTGACCCTGTGGATTCATGGTGCCTTTCGAGCTCTGGTCATTTTGTCCCGGCATTCCTAAGGCCAAAGAAATACCTCGTCGTTCTGCTCTCTAATGTAGGTCCCGATGACTAAAATGAGGATTTCAAGGACGTCCTAACAACTTAGTAACAATTTGAAAGACAGTGTTTTATTCTTTAGTAACTCCAGTTACTAAGGAGAAGTATGCATATGTCAGGCACTGCACCACCTCCCAAACCTGGAAATGAGATCGGACATTGCCGTCCTCATTCAGGCGCCACACTGATTTTTTTTTTTAAACATTTTATTTATTATTTGACAGAGAGAGATCCCAAGTAGGCAGAGAGGCAGGCAGAGAGAGAGAGGAGGAAGCAGGCTCCCCGCTGAGCAGAGAGCCCGATGCGGGGCTCGATCCCAGGACCCTGGGATCATGACCTGAGCCGAAGGCAGAGGCTTTAACCCACTGAGCCACCCAGGTGCCCCCCAAACTGATTTTTGCACAATACCGCTTTCTATCCCAGCGGCCAGGCCAGCGCCAGCCTCTCGGAGATGTTGGCATCAACAGGAATGTAGCACAATCTCATCTGAGGCTCTCAGATAACCCAAGCTGGTTGTTGACGTGATAGCTGACAGAGGTCGAGTACTCTCTTCTCATTTGGTTATATGACATTTACTCCCGAATCCGCGACATAAAACCCTGCTTTGCTTTTTCTTACAGAGCCTCCTACTTTGGATTTCTCCAAATAATTGATATATTATATCTTGTTCTTTTTTTTTTTTTGAAGATTTTATTTATTTATTTGACAGAGATCACAAGTAGGCAGAGACAGAGGGGGAAGCAGGCTCCCCCGCCAAGCAGAGAGCCCAATGCGGGGCACGATCCCAGGACCCTGGGATCATGACCTGAGCTGAGGGCAGAGGCTTAACCCACTGAGCCACTCAGGCGCCCCTATTATATCTTGTTCTAAACATATTCCTTTTCCTAAGTTCCCACCCTGTTGATTTTACCGTTGTAAAATTTCGTTTTCTAATTCCTGTGCAAAGTAATTGTTCAGTAAATGCAGATTGATGAATACCTTGCCAAAGATGCCGGGGTTTTTTGTTTTGTTTTGTTTTGTTTGTGTTTTTGTTTTTTGGGTTTTTTTGCTCTTTTTTGGTGCGGGCTAACACGGATGAACACAAGCGATACAAAGTTCGCTGTGTGTGTTTTGTTTGTTTACTTGTTTGTTTGTTTGCTTGTTTGTTTGTTTTTGGTCTGATAAGGCTAACCAGCCACTTTTTTAGGAAACAGGCTCTGATCTAACCTCTTTTACAAGCCCCGAGGTAAGGATGATGAGTTAGCAAAAAAACCACTAGGTTGTCTTTGGTGTATCTTTCCATGAACTGAATTAATCACTCTGTGAGACGACCGTACTGAACTGTGGATTTGGTAGACTGATGGAGCGTTTGCGAAATATGTACCTGTTCATGATATTTTTTCTTACCCATCCTTCTGGCTCTCTTCCTCCTCTTCAGTCCTTTCATTCATTCAGAAAACATTCCTTGAGCACCCCTGTAGTGGTTTGCTGGGGATCTGTCCCTACTAAGCGTCCTGAGCATGTAGTAATAAGAAAAATATCACAGGGCATGCTGTAAGTACTTAGCACAGTGCCTGGCGCAGAGGAAGTTGTCGGCAAATGGCAGGTAGAATTAATATTAATATTATTAAGTTTATGTTTTATACATTAAACAGTTCCACCAGAAGGAACACAGAGATGAAATATCAATCAGTAGATCGTGAATATTTTATTGTAAACTTTGGCTAGAGAGAGAATTGGAGATTTCTCCAAGACAAGAGACATAATGATTCCCTTGTTGGCATTTGTCACATGCTCTTTGGTTTTTAGACTACACATGTGTTGAAGGATCTGTCCTCAACCCATTAAAAAGTATGTATGGTCCTCAGGGGTATTTAGTACATCAAAAGTGTTTGAAACCCTCAAGGATTAGTAAGTAATTAGCCTTCATGCCTAATGTGTAAACAGCAGAGAAATCTTTGATTTTGGCTCAATCAATGTAATTTTGATGTTAACAGATCAGCAGCCAACAGTTAAATAAACTTTGACACCCAGAGCAGACCTGTCAACAGAGGCACAATCAAATCTACCATTGATTGATCAGCTAGCTAATTTCCTTTTAGTTTAGACATTCGTGAAACACTTTCTACACATTTGTGATACGCATATGTACGAGGCTTTTGCTTAAAGAAACAACAAAATAAAAAAATGAAAAATAGATCATTGTAGGGCACTCATGACTCACCCCCTCAGACCAGTGTTGAGATTGCTAGATTTGGGTCTCCGTGCACCTGCTTAAGAATCACTGGGAGGCCTCCGAGTCTTCTGTATCTTGGAGACAGCTACACTTCCCTCTTTCATTTTTGTGACCTATATGCAAAACCGCTAGTCCTTGAGCTCCCCTTCACCGAATCCTTCCTTTTCTCAGAAAAAAAGGGTAATTCCATATTGCATAATTTACATTTGTAAATTGACTTTGTAGGCACTCCCCAAAGAGGGGGAAAGAGGTCTTTCATTTGTAAAATACAGGCCAATTGCTGTTGCAGCTTGAGAAAACAAAACAGGACCTTTGTAATGCTACAGAGCTGGTAGAGGTTTGAATGGAGAGACAGATGACATTCGGAAGGATTTTCTCTCTCAGGTGGTCTTTAGAAAACATCTTTCTAAAAACAGTTTTCTTTGGAAAGCAGTGCTTATGGAAGTGAAATTCATTATTATTATTCTCCTAGTCAGATATTTTCATTTCATAAAGAGGTCAGCCTCTGTCTTTGGATTGCTGTAGTAACATGACTTATCAGTCTGTCTGATTGCTGGGGCTCTGAATTCCAGTTCTAGAAGGAGGGAGGTAAAACTTTTTAGAGAAATGTGTGACTCTGGGAGCAGAAGTCTTTCATACAGATGAAACAGGGAGATTCCAAATGTAATAAGGTTCACTATTGCAGACGAAAGCTTGGGCTGGAAAGGAACAGTGATCCTTCATTATTAACAACATGCAGACACTTAATTAGCATTAAATGTTGGTGCAGGATATTATGGGACCATGACCCTGTGTCTGCAGAGTTGACGATCCAGAACACGGCTTTACCAACAGGACCGGAAGGTAGTTGTTTAATTGATAAACCTAGCTGAAGCAGGGAGTCATTTTATAAAAATCTAAAATATTTTAACTGAAAACACCTTTTTGATGTAGGGCCAAGGACTCTCCTTTGCATGTGATTTTGCACAGTTTTTCTTGAATAAATCATACCTGTAATATATCATCTGTGACACCTGGTTTTAGTTTCTGTAAAGAGGGATAAAAATGAGTTAATTATTGAAGCTGGGTGATAGGTACATGAGTATACCATTCTGTCTGCTTTTGAATATTGGGAAGTCCCCATGTCAAAAATGTTTTAAAAATAAAAATATAAAGAAATAACATGATTAAGAATTTAAAACATATGAGGAGCTATGGAAGCACAGAATCATTGTTGAGTTTTATGATATTTTAAAAATCGAGGAGATCCACTCCACTGTAGCCATCTATGACTGAGCATCGAGCCAAGGGCTGTGGATGCAAAGATGGTTAAAGGTAAGTACTACCCTTGAGAAAACCCATGGTTTGATGTACAGAAGGCAGATGTATAAACCCAACAAATTACTTATGGTGTCCTCAATGCTCTAACAGAGTGTGCAGGGTGGGAGAGAATGAAGCCATCCTGGGAATTTGGGGAATACATCACAAAATAGTGGTCAGCACTACATAAGGGAAAAAAAAAAGTTATTTATCAGGTCATTCCTATTGCAAAATGAGTGTGTTGTCCAGCTTGTGCATGATGGATTCTGAAGCCACCATACCCCTCCACATTCTGGAAAATATGCCCTTCTTTGAGTGCTGGTGCTTAACTCATGTGGGGCTGATATGGGGTCCTCCAGACGCTAGCGAACACGCAAATGCATTGAGGTGATGTCATTATTCAGTCCGGCATTTACCAAGCTTGCACGTAAAACACATGGGCAAAATTGTGTAAGTTCTCTGTTTGCATTTGAGTTTGATGATTACTAGTGAAGAATGTTTGGAAGAACTTCCTTATTCAGCAAATTATGGAACTGTCCTATCATCAACCTATCTTTCATTCATTTAGCAGATAGTCTTCTAGTGTTTCCCACATCTGGGCCTGGTGCTAGATACTGGGTTCCTCAACAGAGAAGACAGACACAGTCACAGAACAATCCACAGTCTGATACTACTGAGTTAAGTTGTTTATTATGCACCTACAAACTCCCAAGTATCCTGTGTGCAGACATTTTACGTATATAAAAGGGTTTTAAGTATCCCGGGAGGATGGACAGCAAGTTAAGGAGAGCGATTGTCTGTGGGTATGGAGACCATGAATCGATCACCTCTACCCAGAAGATTCCATTTCTTCTATAGAGAGGATAATGACAAAATGTCAACAATTTCCAAAAACATGGAGGTGACGGCTCTACAAGGTGTTTGTTATTTTCAAAATGTCTCTTGGGTGTTTAAAATTTCTCCAAGAAGGGAAAACACAGGAGAATCCCAGTTGCAGAATGTGGGGGATGGAGATGGGGAAGACAAAAGACAGATCTCATTTTAGCTGGGAGAGAATTGTCACAGTACAGCCATTCGTTGGTGAGAAAGCCGCAGCTTTCTGTGACTTATTAATTGGGTATTGGTAGAGCAGTTTACTTATTTACCTATTTAGAACAGTAAGTCATTTTGTCCTTTGGATTTTATAGATTGTTTCCAGGCTGTATATTTATTTTGAGCCGAAGTGAGTTGTGCTCAAGTCAGTTCTGAGGTGTGTGAGGTGCTCTGGGTGCCCATGGAAGAGGCATCATAGAATGATGCCTCTGGCATTTCTTAGGAGAAAAGGTTTGTGAAAACAGAGGTTTGATCTTCTTGGGGGATTACGAATGTTGCAGAGGATAGAGGAAGCCTGCGTCACCCGCTACAGCGAAGGCGTTTTAGATCCCCGAAGTCCGGACACATCATTTCAGTAGCAGCTAAAAGACACCGTAACAGGTCTGACAAAGACTTTTGGAAATGAGCTCTGGTCCTCACTCAGTATGTGCTTTTATCTTCAGTCTGTTTTGCTAGGACGCATCATTTCCTCTCTCCTTGCCGAGAACTGCAGTCATCGTATCCTCCCTTTAAAATGTATTTCTCGAAGCTCTTTATAAAACTTCAGTCATGAAATGCTTAATGTTCTAAATCTGCATAATACATTTTGAATGTAGCTGCAGAGCTCCCTTAGGACTACAGGTTTTTAAATGCAACAATTTAAAATATTTTCTATGTAAATGGGCACTCAGCATAAATGATTTTGGTAAGAATGCAGGAATGTTTCCGTGTAACTGGTCTCATTCGAAAACAAATAAATACAAGGTATTGGCCAAATTTGAAGTGAAAACCCCCACTTTTTAATTGTTTTGATGACCTCTTGGTGTCTAATTGAAAGGCAGTATAGCATCGTGGTGGAAATCAGGCGCTTTCTAGTCCGACTGACTCGATTTCAAAACCTGAATCCCGCATTTATTTAGTGTGCGCTCCTAAACATATTACGTGGCTTTTCTTAGCCTCAATATCCTCATTTATAAAATGGTTATTGGAAGAATATTTCAGAGGCGACTGACGTGAGGAGTGAGGTCATGTACATAGAAGGTGCCAAGCACATAGCAAGAACCTAACGAGAAGTCATACTTAGCTATCGGTCTCCGCATTGACTGGTGTATTAATGGTGTAGTTTGTGAAGCGGACCTGCCTTTTGCTTCTTACCCAATGCTCATCCCCAGATACGCCCTGTTGTCTCAGCTTTCCGGTGATGCATGCTTCCACCAGGTGGACACATGATTTGATTTCTCTGAGCTCCTCTTTCCCTGCCTGTAAGAAGTGAATGGTAATAGTACCACCTGGTGGGATTGTTACAGGATTTAAGCGGTAGTAGTTGCCTTACTCTCAGTACTCAACAAGCATTTGCTAATATTTGTATTACATGCATTCTTGTCTTTGCTTGAAATGCCTTTCCCTCTTCTTGCTGAAGACTCCCCGGTGGTCGCCTTTCTCTGGGACACTTTTGGGGTTCTCCCAAGCAGAGTTGATGTTCCCTCTGTGTGTCCCAGTACCATTTGGTACATACTAACATAGCGGTTGACTTCTTGTGTTATAATTAGCTGGCTTTTTTCTTGGTTCTGTGCTATCCTAACTTGTAACACGGTGTTGTTGTAACAAGCTTCCATCTCAGGGTAGGTAGAGAGCAGCGCTTGGCAAGTAGTGGAGTCTTATTTCCTTTCAAAAGTAGAAGCCTGTAAATACACTATTTTTAGCTTGTGCATTTTTATTACTTGTCCTTAAACCCATATGTAGCATTTCAAAATTGACAGGTGGAGTGTTTTCCAATGTAGCTTCACACTACTGTTGGTCAGTCTGACACCTGCTTTAGGTAATAATCACTCGATGGGGACCCAGGTGTTCTCAGGGCTGTCGCTCTAGTGACCGTGGAGCCTCTGGGCAAGCTATTAACTTTTTAATGCTTTATTCTTACAATTGAGACAATGAGACCTAACTTCTTGGGTTGCCATTATGATTAATGAGACAACAGGTAAAATACTGTGCCTGATACTTAAGGTGTGGCTCTCAGTAAATCTGAGATCTCTTATCCTCCTTGCTCCCTGTTTATCTATTGCTGAAAGAAGATGCGGATTCTTAGGGCACCCGGGGGACTCAGTGGGTTAAGCCTCTGCCTTCGGCCCAGGTCATGATCTCAAGGTCCTGGGATCGAGCCCCACATCGGCTGTCTGCTCAGCAGGGAACCTGCTTCCCCTCCCCCTCTCTCTGTGTACTGCTCTGCCTACTTGTGATCTCTCTCTCTCTCTCTGCCAAATAAATAAATAAAATCTTAAAAAAAAAAAGAAGATGCGGATTCTTAGAGATCATGAGAAAAATAAAATAAGTGGCATCTGTAATTAAAATTCCACACGGTAGTGATGTTATATCTTGGTAATTATTTGCATGTCCTCGTGGGGAAATTGAAGTTCTTGGGGTCACAGCTGGGGTGGAGTGATGTTCATAGGCACCAGCCAACCAGACCTAAAGATTAGGCACCAAAGGCAGATGGAGAAATGTACAAATAAAGAAGGAGCACTCAGAAATGATCTCAAGTTGCAAAAAGTCAGGAGCCATATTGCGAGGCAAGGTTTCAAAGAATCAAAATATTGATTCCTGGGGCACCTGGGTGGCTCCGTGGGTTAAAGCCTCTGCCTTCGGCTCAGGTCATGATCCCAGGGTCCTGGGATCGAGCCCCGCATCGGGCTTTCTGCTCACCAGGGAGCCTGCTTCCTCCCCTCTCTCTGCCTGCCTCTCTGCCTACTTGTGATCTCTGTCTGTCAAATAAATAAATAAAATCTTAAAAAAAAAATATTCTTTCAACAGGGGAGCTCAAGGATACCATTTCCTTCTGTTCTCCTTTAATTTCGGTCTACTGCTATGATAGGCCCCATGTTTTTGGCTTGTGACTTGCTGTACTTTTAAACATTTAGCTTTAATTTATTTCGCATTTTCACCAGATATTTTTATGTTGGTAAATCACAGTTCCTTATTGAGTTCTTGCTGTTGTATCAGGCAGAGGGTCTTAGAAATTTAGAAATTTAGCCAAGTGATGCTTCACGGTTTAGGCTTTCACGGAAAAGTCGTTGCGGTGGTCAGCATTCTGTTCTACCGAATGCCCATGTCTCCTGGAGCCTCTTTTCCCACATCGTACACCTCTGAGGGCTTTGAGGTCTCCCTGTGAAAGTTAATAACTTGAATTAAACATCATGGAATTTTCATCTTAAGCCTGTCTTCTGGACATGGTACAGCATCTTTATTATATTTGATTAATGTGTCAACTACATTACACTTACCAAATTACACTGCTGTTTCATTCATTCATTCATTCATATACTCAGGAGACATTTATGGAGAGTCACTGTGGGCCTGGCAGTGGTCTGGGGAGTATTTGAGGAGATCTGCCAGTGAGCAGAGGGCCTTCATGGACCAGCAGTTCAGTGGGAGAGAGACCGCATCAAACACGACAGCAGCCATGAAACCTGGCCTGGGCAGGACTCTGGGCTGAGTGTTGGGCAGCAGGGCACAGAGTGGAGCCCAGTGTGGCTAGAGCTCCTGAGGAGCTCATGGGAGGCAGGACGGAGAGCCCAGCTGCTCCAGGAGTCACGGGGCCATCCTCAGCGAGGCAGGTGCCCTGATGAGGCCGAGTCTGAAAGCCATCACAGTATACCAAGGAAATGGAATGGCATCAGGAAACAGTGTTCAATGGGGGCATGACATCCTCTAAGACCTGGTACCTCAAGGAGCTTCCAGGGGGCTGGAAACTCCAGACACATGAACAGGCAGCCCAGAAAGGACTGATTTCAGGAGCTCGTGGCCCCGTAGGACAGGACAGGAGGACAGTGGCCAGGAACCGTTAGCTCCGGTCATGGCAGAAAGCACCCTACAGGCCATGTTAAAGAGGGTTGAGTTTCAGTGAGAAGAACGAAGAGGAGTGGTTGAAAGGTTTTCCTCTGGGGACTGACATGACCATGCTGAGGCCCCTTAGAAAGCCCCTTTCCCCTCCATGTGTGGGATGGGTGAGGGGTGACCTTGGGGGAAGAGGCACAAGGCTGGAGAAAGGCAAGTCATGGTGGCTGCCTCCTCCCAAGTGTCTTCGTCAGTGACTTGGGAGAAGACAGTCTCTTCCCCAGTTTTTGAAAAGGTGGCAATCAACTGTTTTTACTATCCAGGGATTTTCCTCTGACCTTTTCCATTTTGACACACGAAAGCAGTTGTTGGTTTGTCTGTTTTTCATGAACTAAACAACACTGGACTTCCAGACAGGCTTTCTGAGAAAGCACCAGTGCTGAGAGAATGTATTTTGAGTTTTCTCAAAAGGCAAGAGAAGTAAGTGAGTATAAAGCAATCCGAGTCATGCATATTTCAAAATAGGAAAACTGCTGCTGACCCCACCTGCTCTTTTTTTCTAAAAAGGTGTTCTAACCAGAGGTCTTGCAATGTAGATTTGTTCTGTGGGCTTCCAGAACCATTACATGTCACATTTCGCAAATTACCCACGCTTCACAGTTATCTTCTAGATAGAAGAATCTATTCCTGATTTTACCTTTGTTCTAAAAACTTTCTCGGAGCTTTGTCTTGGTTGTGAATTATCTAAAATCAACTATAGGGTCAATTTCAGAACTATAGACGGATCTCATCAATACATATTAGATTCCTTTTCACAGAAGTAATTTCATTAGGGGAGCTTTTTGTTAATCCGTATTTTTACCACTTTCAAATTTGTCAAAATAATCAAGGCAAATGAAAAGGGAATTTAAAAGGCTATGAAATAGAAGGATTAGAATAAAAGTCTTCTCCATCTTGACAGTCTTGAAATCCATGGCCGTGACTCTCCAAACGTCTCACGGGAGCAATAATTTTGTGCCACTTGGGTCTCTAGAATAAAAAAGAGTTCCGTGATAAAATCAGTTTGAGAAATAGTGGGTTTGAACCCTTTTCTTTACCCCGTAGGACTGCAGAGCCATAAATATGCTGGATGGGGGAGGGGTGACTCTCCCGAAACAGGTGTAATATGTAGTGGTTTCCCAGATTGATTTGACCACAAAACTTTTGTTGAAGAAGTGTTTTCTGGAATTTACTTTGGAAATGCTGATCTTTTGTGCTGGGGTGCTGAGGGGAAGTAGAGTACAGAAACTTATCTCCTAAGCCCACATCTCTACCCCTTTGTGGCCTTGCATTGTCATTGCCTCCAGCAGGTCCTAGAGGACAGGTGCTCCCCAGTGGCAAGCCTGGAAGCCCCATTCGTAACAGTATGAGCGATAGTTTACTTGATTGGGCATTATTTTCTGTGCCACATGCTATTAATGAGATATTTTTACACCCATTTTACAGGTACGCAGACTAAGACACTAGGAAGTTAAAAACTTGCCCACAGTCACAAAGCTAATAAGTGATGGGCCCGTAGGAGGTACTCAGAAAAGAATTACTAATAGATTGATTTCTACCCTACCCATGGATATGCTATTCATCAGAGTTCTGTTTTTATAATTTAATTTTTCCTTTTACAAAATTTAAAAAATGATACACTATGATAGTAAGTACACACACACGTATACACACCCAAATGCTATCATCTTCTATCTACCACCGTTTCTGATTCTTACTTCCTCTGGGCAATCCCTGCCAACCCTTTTAGGTGTTTCTTTGGTATGCAGTTTCTAAATTGTGCTTGTAATGCTGTTTCTCAATTTATTAATTTTATATTTTATCTTTTGTCTTCCTGGGAGGGCAAATGAAGATTTAGGTTCCTTGTAAACTCACTTCCCATCCCCTGATCTTTCCAGTGCAGTTATATAAGAATTTAAAGATAAATCAGTAATCAGTGTTCATGTTATGAGGACCGTGTAGTTTTTGTTTAATGAAGGACGAGGAATTGCACTGTGAGTCCGTTTACTCTTACGCAACTGTTTGTCTTGCCTACAGCTAGTGATTGTCTTCCTTTTTTGAACTGCATAGATTTTCGTATATCCATCTTTAATTCTGCCCCCCCCCCAGTGCTCCATGAGATGTGCTATACACCCACCAGTGTTTTTTTGGTGCTCTCATATTTCTTTTCTTTTCTTTTCTTTTCTTTTTTAAGATTTTATTTATTTATTTGACAGAGAGAGAGATCACAAGCAGGCAGAGAGGCAGACAGAGAGAGGGGGGTGGAAGCAGACTCCTCATTGAGCAGAGAGCCCGATGTGGGGCTCAATCCCAGGACCCTGAGATCATGACCCTAGCCAAAGGCAGAGGCCCAACCCACTGAGCCACCCAGGTACCCCGTGCTCTCATATTTCAAATGATACCCATTCCCCTATTCTCTTGGAGAGTTTCCCTTGGGAGCACCTTGTCCTCCTTTTCTCATCCAGACTAATTGCTTTCTAGACTGGAAAACAGCTGTTATCTGGGAGTTTTCTTCTCACCACTCTTGTTGGATCCACTGTTTTCTGAGCCTCATGTCTTTACAGTTTACAGCCTCAGTTTACATCCTTATTTTGCCAGGCTATCTCTCCAATGGCTTTCTGGGAATGTTTAAGGATTGGGAGAACGGTTCTTCTACTCTATTCCCTGACTCCATTTTTTTTTAAAGATTTTATTTATTTATTTGACAGAGATCACAAGTAGGCAGAAAGGCAGACAGAGAGAGGGAGGGAAGCAGGCTCCCCGCCGAGCAGAGAGCCTGATGAGGGGCTCAATCCCAGGACCCTGGGGTCATGACGCGAGCCTAAGGCAGAGGCTTTAACCCACTGAGCCACCCAGGCGCCCCCCGCCCCCCCGACTCCATTTTTTAAGAGTTCCTTTTCTAGTTTTTGTTTCGATCTCTAGAGGCACTAAAATGCTGTTTGGAAGTTCTGTGGGATATAGAGTTTTCCTCTGTTGGACCTTTTTGCAGAGAGATCTGGAGGAGCTACAGTGGGTCTCTTTTCTTGCCTAGTCAGCTTCCCCAGAAGAGTCTGCTAGTCTCCTGATTGGCCATTGGCATTCTAGAAGCTGAGTGAAGTATATAATTTTTCACATGGGGTTTTCACATTTTTCTGGGATTTTTCACATAATCCCACTTTATTCAGTATCTGACTATTCCCTGAGCTATGCTTGCATTCCCTAAATTAAAGTTGAACCTCTCCAGAATGTAAAATTCCTGTGTCTACTAGAGGGAGAGGTTAACTATTTTAGATGGAGGAGTGGGACTAAGTGCCCAAATCCACCTTATCTAGGCTTTCAAACAGTGGTCCTGTTTCAGTCTGTTATATTACCTCACCTTTAATGATACCTACATTCTAGAGATTTTCCAGATTTCTTTTTCCTTTCTAGCTTTGAGTTTATTTCTAATAACATAAAAGTTACAAAACAAATGAAATGGCACCAGTATAACCTTCCCCTAGATTTACTAATTGTTGACATTTTGCCTCTTTTCTTTCTTTCTTCCTTACTTTCTTCCTTTCTTTTTTTTCTCCATCTATTTATCTCTGTTTCAATCCGTCCATCCACCTACCCATCCATCCAGCCGTCCATCTGTCTGTCTATCCATCCATCTGTCCATCCATTCATCCACCCAGATACTTATCTGTCTGTCTATCCATGTATCCATCATCTATCATGTGTCTGTCTTTAGTACTGTTGGAGAGTAGGTGCAAGCATCATGACACTTCCTCTTTATGGTGAACAAAGATCTTCCGTTAGAAACGAGAATTGCCAAGTTCAGAAAGCTAAACATTGATCTAATGCTGTTATCTGGTCTATAACTCATATTTAATTTTGTCCTGTTATTCCAGTAATGCTCTCTATGGCTGTTTTCTTTGAATTTTCATTTTTTAATCCTAAACTCTAATCAAGCCCCATGTGTTGCATGTCTTCATCCTCCTTTAAGCTAGAACAGTTTTCCTGCTTCCTTTTGGCTTTTATGACATTAACCTTCTTGAACATTACAGGCTGGTTGTCTCGTAGAATATTCCACAATTAGAAGTATATCTGATTATTTTTTTCAAGATTATAGATTAAACTTTTTTTGGCAAGGATATTTTATAGGTTGGAGTGGTGCTTTTCATTGCACACAACATTAGGAGATATACTCTAGCTCTTTGTCTCATTGGTGATGCTAAGTTTGATCCCTTGGTTATGGTGGTGTCAACCTGGCTTTACCATTGTCTTTTCCTTTTGTAATTAAAAAGTAATCTATTTGTTGATACTTTTGAGCCTGGATGAATACTTGTAGTCCAACAGTATTTTATCCTGTGTTTTTATCATGCATCATTAATTCTCGCTCAATCCCTTTGATTACAATGGTGGTTATAAAGGCAGTTTCTAATTCTTTAATTTCTTCTGAAGTTATGAATTGGTATTCATTTTTGAACAACAACAAAAAGCATTCTTTGTTTCTGCATACCCTGTATTTGTTGGTTTTGGTATCACAATGTACTACTCGTAGGTTCTTTGTTCATTCAGTGTGTTATATCGTGTTTTGTGTACACACAGTTTGATGTTCAATTTGTTTTTGATTTGGCCAAGGAAACTCCTTCAGTTTGGTCCCCAACTCTTTTCAAGTGTTCCCATTAGTTTTGGAGCCTTTCCTTGCTTTCTGGCACAAAAAGATGTCCCTAGTTCACTTGTGTGTTTCTTTCTTTTTTTTTTTTTTTAAGATTTTATTTATTTATTTGTCAGAGAGAGAGGGAGAGAGAGCAAGCACAGGCAGACAGAATGGCAGGCAGGCAGAGGGAGAAGCAGGCTCCCTGATGGGCAAGGAGCCCGATGTGGGACTCGATCCCAGGACGCTGGGATCATGACCCGAGCCGAAGGCAGCTGCTTAACCAACTGAGCCACCCACGCATCCCCACTTGTGTGTTTCTTGCCTCAGACCAGAGATCAATCATTTCTCTGAGAATCCTTTTTTTTTCCTTTCGGTGTGGAATGGTATTTAGAACCCAAGATCCTGAACGCTGTGTGGGTTTGTTGCTATTGGAGTAGCATTGCTTCTAGAGATTTTCTGTGACAGAGCTGGGAAATGGGGCCCCTCCTCTCACCTTCCCCCCGGACGCATGTGTGTATTCCTTCTCCCACAATGTATTTACTCACTTTCTCAATCTCACCATACGCACAACATCATTTCTGAATTACTACACCCACACCGCCATCCGTGGATGCATTTCCTCTCGCATGTATATTTAAACTTTCTTTACTCTCTCCATCCTGCTACCTCTCATCCATCTGTTTTTCCAGCTTCCAGAATTATTTGATGGGTTCCTCTTTCATTCTCTTCTTTTCCATTCCTCTCACTGCCCTCTTAGCGAGAATTAGGAGGTACTGTTTCCAGCCTCCCATGTTTAAGGGAGACCAGCCTCATTTATGTTCCCTCGCCTGGTTACCTGAAGTGGGCAGACAGGGAGAGAGTAAACAGTATTTGCCCTTAATACCCAAAATAGCTCTGCCAATCGCCTCTCCTTGGCTTTCATAGGCCGGCATTGCTCCCATATCTCTCACAGACACATTAGAATTCTATACGGCTTCTTTGACATTTCTAACTATCTCAGTGGGTGGGACTTCTTTCAGTGGTATTTGGTGGTAGATATGAAAATTCAGAGATATGGGGGGCCCTGGGGGGAATATGGCCTGCCTGTCTAAGTATGTGTCTGCCCTGTGTTTGAGGGCAGAGTGCTACGAGTCAGGCCGTCGTGGATGACTTCAGACAGGAAAATCAGCAGCCCTCCCCGGGAGGAAGCGGAAGCCGAGCCTCCTCTCCAAGCTTGTTTTTGATATCTCGGTTTCCTCCTTTAATTGAAATTAGTACAGACTCTTCGCATAAACTCTAACACTTGGGTTTTCAAAACCACTTTGAGGTCTGCTATCTCTGCTTATTCACAATGAACAGAGTTTCCAGTTTTAATTTTCTTTCTACTCTATGAAATATGTTAAGTGGAAAGCTGACACGAAAAAAAGCAAGGGGGATTTTTTCTGTAGAATTCTAAGAGCGTCTGTGGTATGGACTCCGGTCGTCAGGTGGAAACGTGAGGGGAGTTTGCAAAAAGGCAGCCATCATCCCTGAACCCGTTTGGGAGGTTTTGTTGATCTCTCTGTGCTTTGGTAAACAAAAACTGGCATCTTCTCTCCACGGGTTTTCGGCTGCAGGGCTGCTGTTTTCATCCTCCTACAACAGTGGCACGTTTTTTGGTGGTCAAATCTAAAACATATGGCAGGGTCCACAGACATGCTTTCTGCTGGACCCTCTTCCAGCACTTGCCATATTGGCCGTTTTTACAGGCGCTTTTTTCCTCTGTGCTTTATTTATTTATTTACTCTGCATTGTGGAATTCTGGGTAAAGCTGCTTTAAATCAGAATCATGTTAAACAAAAATATTTAAAGAACATTTTGGCCAAGAATAATGGGAATATTGCAACGTAAGTCATCTGTGCTGAATTGGCTTGTAGATTTCGAAACAGGAAGAACATCTTCAGCAACGCTCATGGTTTGGTTTTGCTTTTCTGCAGATTGGGTTTAGCGACAAATTCCATCTGGGTAGAGCTACACGCAGTCTCTCTATTGATTGGTTATACTGGGACTTCATGGGAGTGTCCTTCGAATTGCTTTTCCCAGCATTTTTTAAAGCTCCATTGAAAAAAAAAAAAAGAAGAAAAGAGAGAAAGGACCCTGCATTGTTTCGATTTGCGTCCAACATGCAAAACATAGTCCTAAATTTTTAATTAGCTAAGTGAGTGGTGAAAAGGAAAAGTAATATAACAAGCCTCGGTGAGCAGCTGGGATGTGTTGCCATGACGACAAGTTCAGCAGGCTGGCAGCGAGCATGTCAATGGGTAATATTGGGAGAGGGCTTTGAAACAGTGCCTGCTAGCCACAATGTGATTGGTCACGCCTCTGTTGTCTTTGTGTGAACCGGAGGATGCTGGGTAAAGGCCTAGAGTGAACGCTCAGCTTGTCTCAAGGCTGCAATGAGGTAATGCTTCTGAATCTTTGGGGATTATGAGCTCCTGCCTCCAAAAGACTGCAGAGTCTAGAATGTTGTCATGCCTATTCGCGTTAATTACGGACTCGAACGTGTTAAGAAGTTTTACAGCTGCTTTTATTCGTTCTTTGATACGTGCATGTGTATGTGATAGGTAACTTAACACGTGTGTATATTGCATATAGAATCTCACGTGTCTTCTAAAAAAAGAGATGACCCTCCATATTAGGCATTCTGCTTAGAGTCAAATTTCTCTTGAGTGCTGGCATCAGTGACAGTATCTGTTGATGGATAAATGAGGTATTAAAGTGCATTTGTGTTGGGTAAGCAAATTTGTTCCTTTCTAGAGAATATTTTGGCGTTGATGACTTCGTACGGTCTTTTAATTGTGATGAGTCTTTTAATAGATGGAGAGGAGGTGGTAAAGAGGGTCGGGTTTGCTTGGTCAGGAGGTTGAGCTCATCTGAGATTCCTTGAAATCGGCTGCTTAATATCCTAATATTGATCTCATAAAGGTTGTCATTAACGGAACGTAATACCTGACAGCTCCAAAATTATCTGCTGAATAATGGTTTGACAGTTTAAAGTCGAAGCTCTGAAGGGAGCTGTATTTACAGATGCAGAGATCTAGAAACGTGTGTGTGTGTGTGTGTGTGTGTGTGTGTGTGTGTGTGTGTGTTGGGGCGGGGGGAGGGGGCCGCGGTTTGCAAGGCAAATCCATCCAGGTGCTGATGGGACAGAGGCACAGGAATTCAACCCTGAACGTGGTCCTCTAGGAGCCAGGGACTTGGGCTCCCTCCAGGGTGTTTCAGGTGGCTAGTGGATGTTTTATCACGTTCATTAACGGTAACCTAGTGCCCTGGCAAGGTTAAGGGCAGCGGCTCCAAGATGCTGTGTTGGACTTGGAGGAGGCTGGAGGGATGACCCAGTTCCTCATGTCCCACATGGCAGGCACGGCAGCGGGCCTCTGGACCGAGCATATCACCGCCGTGTTGTATTTACCTTGCAGAGTTCATAAAAATTTATAAGCCTTTAAATGGATACATGAAGAACGAGACACCTCTAACAATAACGGTCAGAATGGCTTCTGCCGCGGCACAAACCGTGAACTCTGCCAGCTCCCTTGCTTGAGCTGAAGGCGGGGCATGGGCATGTGGTGGGGAGCGGGTGATCAGCCGGCCCAGCCGTCACCATTCAGAAATACAAGGCCACACAGCAGGGCTGCGTCAGTATCTGGTCTGGCCACAAAAACGCCCATGCTTTCTTTATTCGTTTCAGGAATTTAAAGCCTGCTTTCATTTTACTCCTCTGTGTGGTTGTAAACAAAGACTTAATGAACAGAACCGGGGGATAAGTACATGCGAGAGTCTATCTAGGTTTGAAGTAATTGGTTCAAATACTTGTGGCACAAGTAGGATCTTGGGCTGTGACTTCCCAGCAACGCGTTGATTCCGTCCAGTGGCACAAATGCCAGAGCCAAATAGCCTCATGAATGGGGAGGCCCTGGAAATGGGCTGGAGTCCTTTGTCTACAAGAAAGCAGGAGGCAATGAGCCCCTGAGCCATGCGAGAAAAACCCACCTGTTGGTTAAGACGGGCACTTTTTCCTCTGTGAGAAATTTGATGTTTTGTTACCTTCCTTCCTCTGGGGAGAAGTTAATTGTGTACTTGCAAATCTCAGGCCTGCCTCCTTAATTTAAACGGTTTTAAGCTTCATTAAGGATTCAGAGTTTTCCCAAGATGGGATATTCTTGCAATGCGGTCCAGCAGTCACTGTCCCCTTTGTTACCTGGCAGGCTACGAAAGATCCCTGCCTGGATCTTGCGCAACCGTGTGCTGACCTGTTTCTCCTCATCAGGTAGTAAAATTCCGATCTCTTTTCCTGAGGTGATTGGGTAGGTCTCTGGGGATCGGATTACGATATTGCAAAATCATCATTACTAAGTCATTTTAGAGGCTTTAACACATGCAGAAGCGCCATAGTAAAGATGAGGCAAAATCAAAAGTAACTTTCGGCTTCATTTACTGTTTCATAAGCTGTTTACCAGTTCGCGAGCCCTCTGGAAGAGGGAAGTTGCAGGTCTCAACTAGCACGAGTCATTAAAGTCCCGTGACAGGTTCCAGGATAAATGACTTCTGACTGATGCGAAGCCCCGTGCGTAGAGACTGGGGGCAGGTCCAGTGTGGCGGTGCCCCGCTCTCGTCTCTCCTGGCATTGCATGAAAACCAAGTGGGATTGATGATAGCGATGGTTAGTAAAGTTTCAAACAGATGACGCTTGGGGAAGCCCAGAGGGGTGTGTGTGTGGCGGGGGGGCGGGATTTTTAGATAGTCTGAGGGATTCAAGGGGTTTAAAGATATTTGTCTTTAAAAATTCACGCTCTACAGATGAACGCCCAGCAGATTTATAAAATGGGGTTTATTGAGCAGCAGATGCAAAAGTTGTTGCAGGGACAGCAAAACGTTAAAAGAAGAACAAAATGAGGGGCTCTGGGAAGTAGAATCATCAAAAGTATGAAGGCTTTGCAGTGCGACAAAAGCCGACTTGTTCTGTTTCTTCCGGGAAACTTTTTGGTCACTTCGCACCTCTGAGTCGATCCTTCTTCCGTGTTTACTGATCACAAAAATCAGTGCCACCGCAGGGCAGGGGTGATGGAGATGGAGGCACACACCTGGATCTTTATTCTAAGGAAATTCCTTCACGTGGAAGCATGAGGAGGAGGGGGAGCTCTTACCTCCCCCCTTTGAGAACAAGGTGGTCTCTATTCTCATGGGCTTTATTATGACACCAAAAAGTTGCATTTGTGTAGAGAATAAACTTTGCAATTCACTAACGTTCTTCATACAAATAAATGTCATGTTTACGAAGGACCCGTTTTCAGATCTTTATGTTGTCGAATATCCCTTATTATGGTGTAATTTATAAATTTGCGTGGTTTTCATGTGTCAGATCCTTTTGTATTTGGAACACTTTTGTTCAGATTGACTGTGTGGCGAGGTTGTGTGTCCTATCAATGTCCTAATGACGGAAG
This sequence comes from Lutra lutra, assembly GCF_902655055.1. NCBI lineage: Eukaryota > Metazoa > Chordata > Mammalia > Carnivora > Mustelidae > Lutra > Lutra lutra. The sequence goes on from NC_062279.1 coordinate 15,001,002, forward strand.
AGCAGACACTGCCTTCATCAATGATCCCATTCTTATCCTGATGCCCCTGAATCCATAGTTTACTTCCAGATGACCGGTATCATGGCTTGGTTTTCCTTTTGTCCTCATTGTACTGAGCCCTATCCTAAGCATAGAATAGGCACCGATCCATCAATCTTACGTACTTAAAAAATTGATGGGTTTTTCTATGGAAAAGTTACCCTTGACCTTAGACCCAGGGAATGGGAGAGGTCTATGAAATCTGAATGATGTTGCCAGCTGAATTTTCTTATTTCTTTTATTAATTTAAGTAACTTATAGTACCTGCCATTTAGTAGCTACCCAGTAAATTGTAGTTTATCTCTATCTTCTGTTTGCATTCAGTTGCTACAGTGATCAAATTATTTTCACCTTCATGGGATCTCTTTCTGGCTGGGATAGGAGAAGAATGATTTGTTCCTCAACTCTGATAAGTTATTCTAGAGGAATGTCTTTCTGATATGATAAGAAAGTCATATCCCTTGTATCTAGTAACACCCTTGGTTTTATTAGCTTGAAAATAGGGATGTGATTGGTATCAACATATTTGAAGCACTTGATGGTGATTATATCCCTGTTTTCAAGCTGATGAAACCGAGGTTGTCCCGTAAATACGTGAGCATCAGATAGGAAGCGTATTCTGGTAGTCGTGCTCTGGGTGGGCACAAAAAAACAGCAAGAGGCTTTGGGGTGGTCCAGAGAGGCCAAGATGGGCCAACAGCAAAGCAGAAGAAAGGGACCAGATTTAGAAACATCCAGGCAGGGAGCAGACAGACTGACTTTATTGACTGTGGATTATGGGGAATGGATTATAGATCATTGCTGGCAGTGGGTGGCATTCTTGGTGAGGAAGAGACAGGACTCTGACATTCACGGGTCATGTGTCTGCACCCATGATGGTGCTGTAATCCAAACTAGGAGATCAAAGGGATTGTGGGATTTATGGGAAGGATCAATTTCGTTTTGGACATGTTGAGTTTAAGGCACTGGGGACATGTAGATGGAGTTGTCTGGAGAGAGGCAGGAGGGTCTGGAAGTGTGGGCTAAGTTGTAGGACCTGAGAGGGAGGTTTGGCCCCTCTCAGTTGTGTACCCCTGAGGGTTACAACTGGGATAGCGGATGGGGGTGCCTCTGCTGGGGATAGAGTACCGGGGGAGCGGGGAGAGAAGAGGGTGAAAGTCGGAGCCTTTGCAGACACTCCTTTCTAGAAGAGGCCAGGGGAAACTCAGACCCGTGTTGTGAATTTAGCATCCAGATTGCCTTTTAATGATTCACACATGACTCGTTTCCCCAAAGAAATTGATAAGTCAGCTGTTTGGAACTGAAAAGCCAAAGCTGGAAGGAGCCACAGCCGTGTAATTCGGCCCTTCTGCATTTGACTGACAGACTGATGGCTGTCCCGGGTCAGTGGGAGACCTTGCCTTTTCATCACACTGCAGCCTTTCCGTGATGCATTCTCCCCAGAAACCTCGCTCAGTGGTGGTTGTGTACTCGGGCCAAACCACACAGTGGGTTCCGACTTTCACGACCCAAACGTGCTACAGATGGCTGTGGAAAATGGAAGAAGACACTAAGCCAGAAATGTCAAATTAAAAATAGGTTTTAACTTTCTTCACTGTGAGTGCATAAACAAGTTCATAATTAGAGGGAATGACCTAGGACACATGTGGAAATTGTGACTTGATCTTCTAATCTCTACTTTCAAGAGCTGTTAAAACAAGCACATTGTTCTTGAGTTTGTCAAGTTTTGCTTCCAACCTTTTTTTTAAAATTTCCCTGGATATAACTACATCAATATTATAGCTCTTGTGATGATCTGTCATTAAAGCTGTTTATGGACTGGGACCCCAAGCAAGTTCCCAAATTCTCCTGGACTTCATCCAGCAAATGGAGATAATAGTACCTATTTTCCTAATGCTCTGATGACAAATGAATAGGATGGCATGTGGAAAGCCCCCTTGGTAATGCTTGGCACATATGGGGACTCAATAAATGTGGACATTGTTATCAACAGGAGGAGGGAAGGGAGAAATATTTAGAGGTGGCGGGGGGTAGACATTATCAAGAGAGGACAGTGGTTAAAAGGTGATGGGTGTGTGTGTACCCAGAGAAAATAGTGGTGGTGAATGGCATGATCGGAGGGGTAAATGGTACAAGGGAAAGAAAGGGAAATTTGAGTGTATCTGGTATCTTTAAGGATGTGTGAGGATGGGTGGGAAGACACTAAAACAAACCCTCACTACCTGAGTTGTTGTCCAGACAGTTGGACACTCGGGACCCACGGCGTACCTAACTGAATTTGTTGATTTCCCAGTGCTCTAATTGTTTTGTTCGTTTTGTTTTCATTTCCCGAAGTCAGACATAGGAGGATTGCAGGATATGGTGAAAATGGTTATGCTAAGAAGGAAAGCCATTACACTGTACTGGATTAAAAAAGATCATGAACTTTGGATTACAAACTAGAAAGTGCCAAAAAACTACGGAACATCAAAGTTTATAAGCCAGCGACTTAGTAATGTTAATCTTTGAGGCAGAAATATGAAAGTCCTGTGTTTTGAAAAGCAGGAGAAAACAAAATGAAGAAGACAAAGCTTAAGGAAAAATAGTGAGGCCATCTACTTTAAAAAAAAACCATCAGTACACACTGATTAAATGGCTAAAAAAATACCTTTCTTTAATCCAAGGGATTAAAGGTCATCAGGGTCATTGGCACTTTGATTTCCAAACTCAGCATCACCCGTGGATGGGGATGGTTTCAGGATGTGTGAGAATTCTAGATCCCTCTGCCTTTCTACCTCCTACCCATCTGGAATCAAATATAAGGGGTGAGGTTTGGGCTTCATAGACCAAAAGCATTTCAATAAAGTCTGTGGGGACCAACATCACATTACGCCCTTTCAGTTCTAGGAAGTAAGTCCTTTTTAACCCACTGAGCCACCAGGTGCCCCGGAAGTAAGTGCTTTTTAAAAAGCACCAAACTTTGTCAGCCTAAAAGAGGTTTTTTTTTTTTTTTTTTAAATCTAGTAGAGTTACCTTGATGAAAAATTTTCCACATTGTTCAATTTTTCCCTCTTTGCATTGGGGACCTTGCATTGTTCATACAGACACAGATATGGGGTCAGAATTTGGAAAGTTCTGGGTCCAACTGCCATCTTCGGGCTCCCAGGTGACCAGCAGCCCGGTCAACTTGGGAGACAGAAATCCTGCCACTTCCATTGCTACAAACCGAGTGCTTGAAAAGACAAACACTTTTTCCAGACCACTTTGTTAAGTCCCCAGGCCAATTTACCAAAAGGAGCTTTGTTGCCACGGGATTTTTTTTTTTTTTTCTTTCTTGAGACTCGGTTGGGCTAGGGAGGGAGTGAGGATAGAAGGGATAAAGGGTAAATCGTAAAGCACAAGACAGCAAAAACTTATATGCATACTATGGTTAAGTAGTATGACTTTAAGATAGGTGAGAATATGTTAGATTATTAGCATGAAGGAATATTATATAGTATCATGATGGGAATACTGTCCTCCATCAGTCATTTGGTCTTGAAACCGGCGTTTTATAGGGTATGGAACCTGAAAAGGACAGTTTTGCTATTCCTATGTGCCATGACTCCATTATTTCAAAATTTGAATGTGGTAGACATGCTGATTTTTTTAAGTTAACAGAAAAATTTTACTTATCTAACTAGATCATCAAGAATACAGCCTCCTTCATCAGTGTAGGTGTTACTTCCAGAAAAAAAAAAACAAACACAAACCAACCAATGAAAAAAACAATAAAATTTAAAAACTTGAATGGGCAGTGATTAATCAGCAAGGAAAAGGCTAAAAATTGAAATGTGGAAGCAAAATTGTACTATTATTCTTTTATTATAAAAAAGCTTATGGATAAACTTGTGTTGATAAATTTCATGGACTTAGAATGATTTTATAGGAACAGCTTAATATTCGGATACATTTACTTTGTACATTAGTTTGATTTGTACTTATTCCTGGTGTGTGAACTCTGGCTTTTTAATGTGCAGGGTTTGCAGTTCTTATAAGTTAAACTTACTTATCTGCGATTGTGGAAACTATTGATTTGGGTCTGGACATCTAAGCTAACCTGAGTGTAAGGGAGCTGGTCGGCCACCTTCCTCTCTCCGGACAGACCATGAGGCGCTGCTCTTTGCCCAATGGTAGAAAATACTTTTAGCCCTTTGTCAGTTCTCTTGCTCTCTGTAGCGCCAGGGTGTGTGTGTAGGGGGGGGGGCAATGAGGGGTGGGGGAGAGGTTGAGCCGTTCTGTCCCCCGTTTGAGTTAGAAATCAAATTTTACTTACTTTATAATTTGTCATTGTTTCAGTAAGGATTGTACTGACCTCTTTGGTGGCCTTCGCCGTGTGAATACCTTTCAGAGACATCTGCACTGGTAACTCAGTTTAAGTGACTCCCTAGGCACCGCATAGACACAAAAGCTGTGTTTTCTCAGTTGGGTGGGGGAGCTCCACAGGCCACCACACTCTAGAACAGACCAAGCAAGCTTGTCACTCTCTGAGGGGGAGGCTCCTGGGCCTCATTCCCTGACCCAGGTCACATCATTGAGCCTCCCTTCCCCAGGGGGGCATGTACCCTTCACGTGTCATGGGGAGAGTCATGCAGAACAAAGGGCAGTCACCTTGTAGCTGAAGGAACATGGTGGCTTCCCACGAACAGCGGGGGTGCCATCTGAAGCAGTTTGGGCCCAGTGGCCTTCTTCTCTCCCTCGCTCTCTCCCTCACCACAGCGCAGTTGCCAGTAGCCAGAATTAAAATCCTCATTTGGGCTGAGGAGGAAAGTGTATCCATGATACATAAACCTTTTCTATCAAATCTGCTCTTGCTGCAGATAGGACTTGTCGCTTTTACTCCACAGGAGCGTAGAATTATAACCAACTGAGCCACCCAGGCGTCCCCAGGAGTGTAGAATTATAAATAGGCCTTGCCTACTCTTCATGTGCCCACTAGCGATTTCTGTTCAACAGGCGCTTTCTGTCCTGTGATGACTAAACTGCCCCAGCTCTGTCACTCAGAATGATATCGGCGATGTGAAAATTGTCTTCATGGACCCTTTTTAAGGTGTCAATAGGTAATACTACTCCTCCCCCCCAGTCAGAAGGCCATTGGAATATGGCGGTAAAATGACTTATGGGTGGGACTATGTTGTTGGGAGTTTTGCTTTTTTTGGAATGTTTGGAGTTGGTAGAGTACAGAGGCTAGTCATGCTCGTGTACCACATAAATTGAGTGGCATGCCTCTGGGGACCACAGAGGCCAACTGTCTAAAGTAAAAGTAAGAGAACTGAACAAATCTGAGTAAAAGTATCTGGCCATGCTTGTTTCTCCTCTCAGTAGTAACGGCTTCAGCCACAGCAAAGAAGGGAGTCTTTGAAGCACCTATTACCACGCCATGTGTAGTGTGGATAAAAGAGAGAGGGTCAAAGAGGGAAGCAGAGAACGCAATAATGACATTTGATGTTAATGATCTGGTTTGTGGGGAGTGTGGGTGCCTCACTGCCCCTGATCCATCTAACACTGATGACAAAGCTCATTAGTCCTCGTGCCGGAGGCTGGATGCGGGGAATGAGAGAATGGCGCTCGTGTCAATCATGTTAGCTTCTCTATGTGACTTTAGAGAAAACACTGTGCTAAAGAGGCCACAAAAAAGGCAATAAATCTAAGTTAACCATGTCTATCTACCATTATCACCGAGGTGGGATAGGGGGAGGTATTTGATATGTGAGAAATGGATGAGCTGAAGTGAAATCTTTTCGCAGCTAAAATTAAACAATTTAAAAAACCATCTTGATTAAATACATCCTGAAATGAAAATAAGTTTTTATAAAAGGAAAACAAAGACCAAAGTTAACATACTGGCTTTTATTGTCAACAGTGCTGACTTATTTATGATTATATTTTTTAAACAAGAAAAAGCAATTATAATAAAAAGAAGATTCCATTTGTGAGTAAGATGGATATGCATACTCCACCCCGTCTTTCCTACTGAATGGAACTGTGAATTTTGCACAGAAGACATTAAGCTGCCACGTGAGGACACTTGAAAAGAAATGGTAGTAGCAGGCAAATGGGGAAAGGAGACCAGAATTTGAAGTACCACCCAACTGGTTGTGAGTTTCTTCTTTATACCCTCTCTGCTATCACATGGCGTAGACTCAACAGTGGCCCAAAACCCAGTAAGGCACAATGGTGTGAACGGAAAGATCTTGAAAAGAAGTCCTCACTTTTTGGTCTGAGAAGTTGAAAAGTGGACTCCTATGTTCAGATGAGCGAGGGAAGGCACTATTTTGTTTCTTCTTTTTTCATTCTCTCCTGTCCAACTTATAGTCATCCTGCAGAGAGATAACAGCAGTCAGGGTGGGTAGTCCTCTCGAATTGTAAGGATAAGGGAATCCTTCTCTCCAATGAGAGGAACCATGGTCCCAAGAGTGTGGGGTAAATTCCCATTACTTTTTCTCCCTCACTCTGTCCTCCTACAGTTTGGCACCAGTCTAACTGAGACAATAGCCAGAAGTACATGATTGAGCAAGGAAACCAAAGCCCCAGCCTTTTGGCAGAAGGACCTCAGGGGACTGGAAAGTGTTGAGGAGATCACCAAGAGGAGGGAGCTCAAGAGAGCTGTCACATAAAATGTTGTATGAACTCCTGGGTCCACTTCTAAGCAGCACATGTGTGGATCTGGACCTGAAGCAGCATTCTAAACACTTTGAGATGTGACATATGAACCAGACCATAACAAAATTCTCAGACTGACTAGTGAATGGTATGTACAGGGACAGATCCAAATAGCCTTGCAGAAACTTTGAGCACACCAACATTCAAATCACACCTGATGGAGGTGGTTTGGAAATTGCAGCCTGAACTTACCACGTTGATCACCATGCTTTAAAAAAAAATCAACTTTTTCCTTGGGATTTAAAGACTTGGAGACTCACAACATATTAATAAACATTACTCAGAATTAGTATATGAAGAACCAGGATAATCTCCATTTGTATGGTAAAGGAGAGTCAGCAGTTGCCAGGCTGAAGTGTCACATGTTGAAATTATTAGACAAAGACTTCAAATCAGCTATTATAATTATGGTTCAAGAAGCGTGGATAAACACTCTTGAAAAAGAATAAGAAGATAGAGTGGAAAGGGATAGAGGATGTAATATAGAATTAAAGTTTTTAGCATTGAAATCTAGAATAACCAAAATTTAAAATTATGCAAGGGCTCAATACAGAATGGAGCTAATCAAAGTCTGGACTTGAAGATGGGTCAATGGAAGTTATTCAGTCTCAACAACTGAGAAAAAATATTGAAAGAAAAAAATCAACAGTTCTCAGGGGATGTGGGACAATACCAAAGTGTCTAACATTTTTGTCATCAAAGGTCTAATGTGATCTGAAAAAATACTTGAAGAAATAATGGCTGAAAACTTTCTAAATTTGGCAAAAGACAGACTTTCTGATTCAAAAAGCCCAGCAAATTTTAAACAGGATAAACTCAAATAAATCCATTCCCAGATACATCATAAATTGCTGAAGGTTAAACAGGAAAAAATCTTGACAGCAGCTAGAGAAATATGATACATAATAAAACAAGTAGAATGACTGCAGATTTTTCTTTAGAAGCCATGAAGGCCAGAATGGAGTGGAACAATATATTTTTTAAAGATTTATTTATTTATTTTTAGAGATTGGTGGGGAGAGTGTAAGTGGGGGGAGGGACAGAGGGAGAAGAACAAGAGAATCTCAAGCAGACTTCCCCTGAGCACAGAGCCTGGTGCAGGGCTCAGCCTCATGGCCCATAATATCATGACCTGAGCTGAAATCAAGAGTTGGACACTTAACCAACTGAGCCACCCATGCACCCCATGGAACAATATTTTTAAAATATCCAGTGAACATATCCTTCAGATACAAAGGTGAAATAATGACATTTTCAGATAAAATAAAATGAAACAAAGAAAAATTCACTTAGAGCAGAGATCTGCTCTAAGAAAAATACTGATAGACAGAAAATACCAGAGGAAAACTTGGAACATCAGGAATGAAAGAAAAGCAACAGTGATATGTATCTGGCTAAATATAGTTAACTTTTTTTTTCTTAAGTTCTATAAAATATGTATAATGATGAAAAATGTATATAAAAAATATAACATATTAAAAAGGTGCTGAACTTTGCAGTGTGTATAAATGTATATATGGGTGCTGAACGTTTCAGTGTGTATAAACTATAACATAAAAACAGGAGAGTAAAGGAACCAATATGGTGGTAAGGTTTTTCACTTGAAGTGAAGTAAAATATTAATTCTAATCAGACTATGAAAAGTTAAACATATATACTGAAATGTTTAGAGGAACAACTAAAACAACTATATAAAGAAATTAATAGAAACTGTGAATTAAAATAGAATAGTAAAAAGTATTCAGATATTCCAAATGAAAATAAGAGGAGAACAGGAACAAAATGAGGATAGAAGCATAAAAAGTGGTAGATCTAAATCCCAACATATAAACAACTACATTAAATATAAATGGTCTAATATACCAAATAAATAACAGAGATTGTCAGGGCGAATTTTTAAAAATGACCAAGGGATATGTTGTCTACAAGTAATACATTTTAAATATAATGATGTGACTAGGTTAAAAGTAAAAGGTAAAATGACATACCATGTAAACACTAATCAAAAGAAAGCTGCAGTGGCTATATCAATGTCAAAAAAAGGAGACTTCGAGCAAGGGAAATTATTGGGGATAAAGAGGATTGTTGCACAAAAATGAACGGGTACGTTCACAAGGATGACGCAAAAAGTGTATGTACCTCTTCCACCATACACAAAAATGAAGTCAAAATGGAATTCAGACTTAAATGTAAGACCCCAAACTATAGGACTTTTAGAAGAAAACAGGCAGTTTCATGCATTAGTCTTGGAAATTATTTTAATGTTTTCCACTGAATGATTTTAGTGACTTTAATTTGTCATTGGATTTGACACCAAAACCACAGATAATGAAAACAAAATTAGATAAGTTGGACTAAATCAAACTAAAAAACTTCTGCACAGAAACAAAATCGAGTAAAAGTGCAACCTCTAAAATGGGAGGAAATATTTATAAACCATATATTCAAGAAGAGGTTAATTTCTAAAATATATAAGGAACTCCTATAACTCAGTGGCAAAAACAAAAATAAAAAAACTAACAACCTGATTTTAAAATGGGCTAAAGGCTTAAATAGTCATTTCTCCAGAGGAGACATGCAAGTAGCCAACAGGTAAATAAAAAGATGCCAACACCACTAACCATCAGGGAAATGGGAAACCACAGTGGGATATTGCCTCATACCTGTTAGGATAGCTATTATCAAAAAACAAAACAAAACAAAAAAGACAAGTGCTGGTGAGGTTGTGGAGAAATTGGAACTCTTGTACACCTTGGTGGAAATGCAAAATTGTGCGACTACTATAGAAAACAGTGTAAAATTTCCTCCAAAAAATTAAAAATAGAATTGCCATATGATCCAGAAATACCACTTCTTATTTACTCTAAAGAATTGAAAGCAGGATCTTGAAGAGGTATTAGCACTCCTTTGTTCCTTGTAACACTGTTCACAATAGGCAAGATGTGGAGCAACCTAAATGTCCATGACAGATGAAGGATAAGCGAAAGATCATACATACATACAATGGAGTATCATTCAGCCTCAAAAGAGAAAGATATTCTACAATATGCAACAACATGGATGAACCTTGATACCAGGCTAAGTGAAGTAAGCCAGTCATAGAAGGATGAATACTGCAGGATTCTACTTAATATATCTAAAATAGGCAAACTCATGGAGGCAAAGAATAGAGAGGTGTTTGCTAGGGACTTGGGGGAGAGGGGAGAAATGGGGAGTTGCTCATTGTTGACGTGTATAAAATTTTAGTTTTGTAAGATGAATAAGTTCTAGCGATCTGATGTACAAGATGTGCCCCTGGAGAACAGTATTGTATTGTACACTTAAAATCTGTTAAGAAGATAGATCTCATGGTTAAGTACTCTTACAAAAAAAATTTTGTCTTTTCAAAAGAATGTATTAAAAATATTTGTACTTAATAACAGAGCTTTAAAGTACATGAGACAAGATAGGATTAAAAGAGAAATAGATTATTATAGTTGGGGACTTCAACATGAGTCCTGCAGTAATTGATAGAGTAAGTAGGTAGAAAACCAGTAAAAATATAGAAAAACTGAACAATATCATTAATCAACTAGATTCAAATGACATTTTTAAAACATTCCTCCTCAAAATAGCAGAATATACATTCCTTTCAAATCCTCAGAGATCATTCACAAAGATAGATAATATCCTGAAACATAAACCTAAAAGCAGTTAAAAGAATTGAAATAATTCAAAGTGTGCTGTTTTACCATAATGGAATTTAGCTAGAAATCAACAACAGAAAGGTAGCTGATAAATCCCCAAATACTAGGAAATTAAACAACCTTTTCTAAATAATCCATGGATCAAAGAGGAAGTCTCAGGAAAAGTAGAAAGTGTTTTGAGGTGAACAAAAATGAAAATATAACATATCACAATTCATATGAAGCAGATGAAGCAGGGCTTAGAGAGAAATATGTAGATTAAGTGCTTATGTTAGAAAAGAAGAATAGTTTTGTAATGAACAACCTAAGCTTTTGCCTAAGGGAACGAGGAAAAGAAGAGCAAAACAAATTCAAAGCAAGCAGAAGGAAAGAAATAATAGAGTAGAAGTCAAGGAATTTCAACACAAAATTCATGGAGAAAGCCAATGAAGTCAAAGCTGGTTCTTCAAAAATAGCAGTAAAATTGATAAACCTCTAGCCAAATTGGCCAGGAAATAAGATGCAAATTGTGAATATTAGGAGTGAAAGAGGGCATATCCTTACAGATCTTACAGACATTAAAAATAAGTGATTACTGGGGTGCCTGGGTGGCTCAGTTGCCAGCATCTGCCTTTGGCTCAGGTCATGATCCAGGGGGGTCCTGGGATTGAGCCCTGCTCCCACTCCCCCTGCATGTGTTCCCTCTCTTGCTGTCTCTCTCTCTATAAAATAAATAAAATCTTTAAAAAAAAAAAGTAAGTACTGCACACTTGTCTGTGCACATACATTCAACAATTTAGATGAAATGGACCAAATCCTAGAAAGAACATCCTATCAGAACTCACTCAAGACGAAGTAGGTTACCAGAATAGCTCTCTATCCTTCAAATGCATTTAACTTACAGTTAACATTTTAATTCCAAAAACTTCAGTCCAAAAAGTTTTCTACCAAACGTTTATGGAAGAAATACCACCGATTTGACATGAAAAGAGAAGAGGCAACACTTCCCAACTCATTTTATGAAACCAGCCTTATCCTTATGCCACAACCAGACACAGATAGTACAGTAAAACCACACACCAATACACCTCATAAACTTAGATGCAGAAATCCTCCAAAAAATATTAGCAAATTGAATCCAGCAATACACTAAAAGAATAACAAACCATGACCAAGTGGAGATTAGCCCTGGAATGTAGGGCGAATTCAGCATTTGAAAATCAATTGTTGTAATCTACCATGTTAAAAAACTAAAGGAGGGGGAAAAAAATCACATGATAATATCAATTGATTCAGAAAAAGTAATCGACAAAATTCAGCATACAGTAATGATAAAATCTCCTCATCTGGGAATAGAAAGCAACTTCCTTAACCTGATAAAGAACGTCTACAAAACTCTGCTGCTGACATCATATTTAATAGAGAAAGACTGAACGATTTCCCCTTAACCCTGGGAACAAGACAGGGATGTCCATTCTTGTCCATCCCTATTCAACAACATGCTAGAATTCCTAAAAAAAACCCCTTCCTATAGAAAAAGGAACTAAAAGGCTTGCAGGTTGTAATAATACTGTTCCTATTTGCAGACAACATGAGTGACCATGGAGAAAAATCTCAAGAAATCTATGAAAAACTTCTAGAAATACACTGCTCAGTGGATTGCAAAATTGCCTCGCCAATCTGGAAAGTAGTTTGGTAGTTCTCTGTAAAGGTAAATACACTCTTGCCATATGACCCAGCGATCCCATTCCTCCTACATGCAACAACATGGGCATATCACTTGTTTCCAGGGGTTTGGAGTGTTTTGGGAGGGATGAAGGAGTTCTGGGAGGGAGGGGGTGATGGAATTGTTCCATAAGTCTGACTCAACCTGTTCTTGGTATAACTACACGAATCCACATATGCGTTAAAATCCATAGATGTTGGGGCACCTGGGTGGCTCAGTCATTAAGTGGCTGCCTTCAGCTCAGGTCATGATCCCAGGGTCCTGGGATCAAGCCCCACATTGGGCTCCCTGCTCCACAGGAAGCCTGCTTCTCCCTCTCCCACTCACCCCGCTTGTGTTCCTCTCTCGCTGTGTCTCTCTCTGTCAAATAAATTAATCTTTAAAAAAAAAAAGAAAGAAAGAACAAACCCATAGATGTTGAACATTAAGAAATTCCTTGATTTGGGTATGTTAATTTAAAAAATTTACATCTAAAAATTATAGGTTTTTATGGTAATAGTGAATGGTACCTGATATTCTTGTGCTTGCTTGTTGATTAACTAGATCATTATTGTCCAGTAAAACTTTGAGATGATGGAAATATTCCATATATGCCGAGCCCAGTATGGTGCATACTGGCCCTGTGTTAGCTAATGAGCACTTGAAATAGAGGAACTAAAATAAATGCATTTATTTATTTATTTATTTATTTATTTAAAGATTTTATTTATTTGACAGAGAGAGGGAGACACAGCGAGAGATAACACAAGCAGGGGGAGTGAGAGAGGGAAAAACAGGCTTCTCTCTGAGGCAGGAACCCAGTGCAGGGCTCGATCCCGGGACCCTGGGATCATGACCTGAGCTGAAGGCAGACACTTAAGGACTGAGCCATCCAGGTGCCCCAAGGAACTAAATTTAAATTTATTTAATTCAAATTAAATTAAAGTTAAAAACAAAAACAAACATGGCTAGTACCTACTGTATTGGACAGAGCAAATATAGATGAGTGTATAATCACAGGGATCACTAAGCATAGAAATTCTAATTTTTTTATGCATTCGTTCTAGACAGATAAAAGAGAATACGACTGGCTTATATTTTTTGACTCCAGAACTTTATGATTTTTTTCCCTAGTTTCGTAAACACTTTGTGAATACAAATGTACACTCTGACTTCCTTGCGATGACATGTGGAGATGACATTGAAGATTGGACTAACATCAGCCAAAGCAGTTAGTGGATAAGTAGAAGTCTGTGAAATGACTACTTAGAGGAAACCCAAGCCCACATAATGTTATTGTTGTTTTTCTGTCAATAGTTCTTTGCCTCCTTTAGGTGCTGAAACCACTGTTTTCAAACACTTTGTAGAGTCCAGGAAGTACAGTCCAAATCCTGTTCTCACTTGAGTCAGTTGGAATAGTGTAGACGTGCGAGTCAGCCCAGGGTTTATAGATGTGTCAGACGAGCAGCACGCTGGAGGGACCCCAGTTCCCCCGAAGCGTGTGTTTGGATTAGTGGCTCCCCACTTGCGACAGCATTCTGTTAGAACCTGTAAGCAGGAGGAGCCCAACCCAGGCGTGCGGAGTTCAGCTCTGTGATCGAAAATGTTTGGCTGGGGTATTTCTTTACACTCTGTCTGGACTTGGTTTGCCGTAATTTTTCCCCACTTATTCATAGTTTTCTTGGGGAGGTAGTGTGATACCTTCTTTTCATGCGTGTTGACTTTTCATTCTTCAGTTAATTGGAAGCACCTTGAGGTCAGAGGTTAGTTCTATAGATATGTCTCCTTTTAAAAAATATGGCAGGCTTTGCAACGTTCTTTTTCTCTTTCTTTCTTTCTTTCTTTCTTTCTTTCTTTCTTTCTTTCTTTCTTTCTTTCTTTCTTTCTTTTTTTCTTTTTTCCTGATTCCATCTTACAGAGGAGGAATGCAGCCCACAGAGAGAATAACTTGGCCATAATTAAATAAGCCAGTGATAAAGTAATTCAGTTTCTCAGCTCTTTGACCTTCTAACTAATTCCAGCTAACAGAGTTCTAGGACTCTATCATCGTCTGTCTTTAAAGCTGCAGAAATACGGAGGATAACTTTGAAAATGAATTGGGAAATACCACTTTCTGGTGTGTTTTCACATGTAGTTGTTGCCTCTCCATTTGGGGTCGTATTTGCCTCCGGGGACTGGGACTTACACTGCAAGTTTATACAACCTCGAGACAAATGTGGACAGGCCTCCTTGAGCTCGTTCCCTTGTAGGTTTCGGAAAGTCATGTTGAGTGATGTTCAGTGGAAACATTTTTTTTAAACTTTTACTATTAAGACAAAAAGTGATATATTACAGAGTGTACTATATAGCTTGCCTGAATTTGGGGAAGACTTCAAAACAGAATCTTTTTTCCTGGCTGACTGTGTGGGCTTTCTTTGGGCCCATGTCCCCGTCCTCTGAAGTTGAAAATACTGAGTACCACTGCCTGGGATGTACTAGGTGACTTTCCACCCAGTGTGTTGGAAACGAATAGTCCACAAATGCAGATGCTTTTGTAATAAAATTATAATGGAATTATATGATGTTAAATTAAATTATATCATCTCACTTCCCCGTGTCTTCCCCTAGGTTTTTTTTTTTTTTTGAAGATTTTATTTATTTATTTGACAGAGATCACAAGTAGGCAGAGAGGCAGGCAGAGAGAGAGAGGGGAAAGCAGGCTCCCCACTGAGCAGAGAGCCCAATGCGGGGCTCAATTCCAGGACCCTGAGATCACAACCTGAGCTGAAGGCAGAGGCTTAACCCACTGAGCCACCCAGGCGCCCCTTCCTCTAGTTTTCTTAAAGTTTAGTATCAAAACATCAAATTTAAAATCTGTCTTTTACCTGAAAACTCCCCAGCTCCCAGTTTTTCTGACTTCACTTTTATCTTTTCCTTCCTTATCTTCTTTGGATGTTGATTAGAAGAACCAAGGGCAGAAAAATAATTTATACCAGAGTGAAGAATGGAAAGTTGGACATCTGCCTGCTTCATTTATAATAGCCAAAATGCATCCAGAAAAGCCTTGGAATTTAATGTTCTTTTAATAAATTTTACAAGGTATTGCAGAATAATAGAGAGATGTCTGCACTCGGAATCAGGACCTCTGGGGGCTACCTCTGGCTTTGCTACCAACTCTCGGTAACCTTGGGCAAGTCATTCCCCCAGCATTTGGACCCCAGGATTCTCTTCAGTCAAATGTTGATATACAAGATCACTTTCCGTGCCTTGTCAAGCTCATAAAATATCATTATTGTGTCTTCCTAATGCCAGGAGAATTGATCTAATCCAAAGACTTTTTTTTTTTTTTTTAAGATTTTATTTATTTGAGAGAGAGCGAGCAAGTGCATGAGTACACGAGCAGGGGAAGGGGTCCAGGGAGAGGGAGAAGCAGACTCCCCATGGAGCAGGGAGCCCGATGGGGAGCTCGATCCCAGGACCCTGGATGTGGGGCTGGATTCCAGCCCCGCGATCATGACCGGAGTCGAAGGTAGACGCCTAACCAACTGAGCCACCCAGCTGCCCCAAATCGAGACGTTTGAGGATTCTAGGAAGTCATGTAGAATAACTTTATTCTTCACTCTGTGGTCCTGTTGGTGAACCCCACTGCCTGCAGGGATACCACAAGTCTATTTGTTCTTAAAATACTTAGTTTGCTTGCCTGTGCTCTGCAGCATTGAACCCAACCATAACTGCAGTTTCTTCTGCTACCTAACAATAAGCCACTCACCTCGGTACACCCTGGCCTATAAAGCCCTTGAAGACTTCAGAACTTTCTGTTTCTGAAATCACTTTCGTTGAATTTTAAACTTGTGCCTTTTTTTTTTTTTTTTTTTTTTTTAAATCAGCGTTCATGCAACCAGGAAATTCTGGTCCATTATTGGTGCCCAGGGATTTCTCTTCAGCAGATTTCTCCTCTTCCTTTTATTTCTCAGTTTGAACTAATATTCTACTCTGGGCACCGCTTCAGATGTCAGACTATCACCCGAGCCCAGACAGGCTTTTGGATCGATTCTGGGCAAATCATAGTAGGTGTACATGCTGCTTCTAGAAATGCATTGTGAATGGTACCTTTAATATTTCCTGCTGGACCTTCTGGACAGTCCCTTTGGGAAACAGAAAAGTATCTCACATCTCTGCACTTCTCTGTGTTCCTTGTTTAGGCAGCTTTTTGGGTCCCTCTCAACAGGCTCTTCCGTTGTGTCGCTCATTCATTCTGTTCTCTCTTTGGGTGTTTCCTATACTCTGTTCCCTTGGAAACCTAAACTTACAGCATGAACAGCACCTCCGCCCCCATAAGAACCCGTAATGCCCTTCTCCAACAATTTTCTGCTCTTCAAACTCTTATCTCAGTCAACTGCTCTGGCTTTATCTGTACCCATCTCCTTCAGCCCTGCCGGTCCAGCAAGGTCAGCCTCCAGCTCTTCTCCAAAGCACCTTGTTTGTACTCTCAAAGCCACGTGGTCTCTCAGCACACTGCTTTGCTGTCTCGAAAGATCCCCAGGTTTCTTCTCCCTCCCCCTTTGCTTACCCATCTTCGGGGCCACCTCAACTGCCACCTCCTTCCTTTAGCCCTGCCCAGTTCCCACCATGCTTCCGGCCACCTTGGTCTTGGCTCAGAAATCAATGGGTTTCTTTGGTCTCACGGTACGCTTTTCCTGTCTGCCTTGAAGGACGCAGAGACTGACACGGAGCTGTGGAGCTGGACGCTATAACTTCGTCAGCAACAAGCATGGTCTTACATGTCGTATTTAAGAAATGTTTGTTGACTTGAGCTGCATCGAATTAGGGTAAGTGTAGTGTAATATTGTTGCAGACTAGGATTTTTTCCCTTCTCCATTGGTATGTTCTGGCAAAGCAGAGAGAGTCTTGGCATCGCAGGCTTCTGTGTGGTGATGGAGGTGCAGAGAAGGCCCCGCGGGAGGCAATGTCTGGTCATCCTGTCAACATTCCGTCCCTCTTATGGGTCACCATAAGCTTATAAACACTTGTTTTTGGAGAATGAGGGTTTCCTGGAGGGGTAGTGCTTCTTAAGAGGACACTTACTAACATCTATAACAAATGCCAAGCGGAATTCATTGCTAATGCAACCTGGGTCATTTTCTAATCCATGAGAGACCATTCTTAATCTCATCTTAGGCCACCCCTTAGCCTCCCCTCCCTCTGTGCTCTGGGATGACCGCTCAGCCACAGGCAGGTCCACCTCATGCTTCCCCCCTCCCCGCATCAGCACCTCCATTCCTGGCTTCATACCTGCCCTCCCCAGGTCATTCGTTCATTCAGCACGTGCTTACTTCGTGCCTACCATTGGCTGGCCACGTCTCTGGAGCACATCTGTAAACACGAGGCATGCAGAGACTCTCTTCACAGAGTTCACGTTCCCATGAGTGTGCCTTTTCTCTTCTCTCTCACCAGCCCAGATTTTAGGAGAGATTTGCCTTTACCTTTGAGCCACTCTTGACTTCACTGGCCAGGTGCTTTACTCCAGAATTCTCAGAGGCACCTGCTAACTGCTCCTCCTCTTGGACAGACACTGTCTTGTATTCTTTGTGCTTTTGATGCGTGACTATCTCATCCCCTCAAGTGTCTTACAAGCTTCTTGAGAGGAGAGACCATGTCATTTGCTTGTAAAAAAGTTTGCGTGTACCAGTGTACGTAGCCTGCGTTAGGTGCGCCGTTGAAACACGTTCAGATCTCCGTACTTACACTAGGACTTTGCACCTGGGTACCCAATGCATATTTTTAACTGATTTGAGAGTCTTGCCGGGCTGCCTCAGACTGTTGACCTTGAACTGTGCTCCTCCGTCTGGTCATCAAAGCATTCTGTAAAACCCCACGTGACTGGATCACGGGAGGGTGCTACGGTGTGCTTGTTTGCCAAGGAACCAGTCCAGTCTGGTGTCAGGGACAGCGCCTGTGCACACCTCCTCCACGGAGCACAGCACCTCCGCGACAGTCTGTGGGACGTTTGTGAACCTTTACTGTGACACCAAAGCTGTTGTTAAAAGTAGCAAGAGGCACGGGGGGGGGGGGGGGCGGGGAGGGGGGAGGAGGAGGACTGCTAATAACGTCTGTGGATTCTTTTTTTTAAAGATTTTATTTGTTTATTTGATAGAGATCACAAGTAGGCAGAGAGGCAGGCAGAGAGAGGAGGACGCAGGCTCCCTGCTGAGCAGAGAGCCGGATTTGGGGCTCGATCCCAGGACCCTGGGATCATGACCTGAGACTAACGCAGAGGCTTTAACCCACTGAGCCACCCAGGCGCCCCCTGTCTGTGGTTTCTTGAGTTTATCTCCCCATCAGACTGGTATGGAAAACATCAGAAAACATCAGGCCTTTCTTGCCTTTATTTTTTTTTTTTAAAGATTTTATTTAATTATTTGAGAGAGAGAGAGAGAGCATGAGAGAGAGCATGAGAGGAGAGAGGTCAGTGGGAGAAGCAGACTCCCTGCTGAGCAGGGAGCCCGATGTGGGACTCGATCCCGGGACTCCAGAATCATGACCTGAGCTGAAGGCAGTTGCCTAACCAACTGAGCCACCCAGGCGCCCCTCTTGCCTTTATTTTATGATGGGTTTTGTCCATTATCAAATTCCCCATGCTTCGAGTAGGGCAGCAAGATGGGCTTATGGTTACCGTGTACGCCGATCAGTTACCATCCTCCGCACCATCATTCAGTCACTCTGGTGGTGGGGTGAGGCGGGAGGGCAGCCCCACACTCCTGGCAGAACTGGCGGAGGTAACCACGGTCCCCGCCTGTGAACTTAATCTCCCTGGCCTCATGTGCTAATGAAGTGAATGGCCTTCCATTTAAATGTAAAAATAGAGGTATAGGTTAAAAAAAATTGTTTGTAGTGGTAATTTTATTATAATAGTCGGGAGGCAATATGTGTGTTGGTTAAAAGTGTGGGCTATTAACTCCAGGAAACAAACTGAGAACTGCTGGAGGGGAGGGGGTGTGGGAGATGGGGTAACTGGGTGATGGGCATTGAGGAAGGCACGTGATGGAATGAGCACTGGGTGTTACTTGGAACTGATGAATCCGTAAATTTCACCCTTGAAACTAATAATACACTATATGTGAGCTAACTTGAATTTAAATAAAATCTTGAGGGGCACCTGGGTGGTTCCAGTGGGTGCCTTTGGCTCAGTTCATCATCCCAGGGTCCTGGGATCAAGCCCTGCATCAGGCTCTCTGGTGGGCAGGGAGCCTGCCTCCCTTCCTCTCTCTCTGCCTGCCTTTCTGCCTACTTGTGATCTCTGTCTGTCAAATAAATAAAATAAAAATCATTAAATAAAATCTTGAAAGAAAAAAAAATAATAAAGTCCTTCATTAAAAACAAAACAAACAAACAAACAAAAAAAAAACACCCAAAACCCACACAGACCCTGGTGCCTGTTGCCCAGGGTTTAAATCTTGCTTCTGTCACTTAACTGGCTGCGGAAATTGAGGAAGACAGTTAATCTCTCTCTCTCTCTTTTTGAAGATTTTATTTATTTATTTATTTATTTATTTATTTGAGGGAGAAAGAGAGCATGAGCAGGGAGAGGGGCAGAGGAACAGGCAGTCTCCCAGGTGAGTGGGAACCCCAAAGTGGGGCTGATCCCAGGACCCTGAGATCATGACCTGAGCCGAAGTCGGAGGCTTACCTGACTGAGCCACCCAGGTGTCCCAGGGAATCTCTTGAAAATGGGGATAATAAGAGTACTTACTTTGCTGGGTCCTTGGAAAGCTTAGATGAGATTCTAATATGGGCACAGGGGACCCATGTCTAGGTAGAAACTTACATATTTGGATATTAGAAATTTTGAATACGTTTTTATGGTAAATTTCCATCTTTTGGGGGGGCATTTTTTTTCTTTATCCGTTTATTTTATTTTTTAAAAAGATTTTATTTATTTATTTGACAGATACAGATCACAAGTAGGCAGAGAGGCAGGCAGAGAGAGGAGGAAGCAGGCTCCCTGCTGAGCAGAGAGCCCGTTGTGGAGCTCAATCCCAGGACCCTGGAATCATGGCCGAACCGAAGGCAGAGGCTTTAACCCACTGAGCCACCCAGGCGCCCCTCTTTATCCATTTATTTAACCTTTTCTGTATCACAGAGGAAACTGGAAATTTTAGCTATCAAGAGGTGGTCTGGTGGCCCAGAGTTTCCCCAGAGGGTCTTAGCTTGCCAGAGCTAAAGGTATCTCTATTTAGATCTTACTTTTTATTACCTTTATGACACAGTTACATCTTTGCACCTTAAAAGGCAGGGGTTTCTTCGGCATACTTTCTAACCTTGTAGTGCTCAGACTGTGCCCCACAGGAATGGGTCAGAGCAGGTGGGTTTGGCAGATTCACAACTAACAACACAACCAAACTCAAAGGATGTTGAGTGAAGGTGAGCAGTCTTGGTAGGAGGCCCGGGTGCTGGGCCATGGGCTCAGTGTCTGTCCTGGTTGAGAACCTAGGTGGTATTCCGAATGAGAGGAAATCATACATCAGGAAGGAAAATCAAGACTAAACCGTTTCTGATGAAACCCATAGGCTATCCTTGATGAGGATTTTTTTTAAGCACACGTAGGAGGCCTTGTTCACTAGCACTTAACCTGAAGAAGTTCTCTGGGGCTTGACGACATGGCTCAGCCAAAGGCCTACTGTAGTCTTAGGCCATGTGTCTACAGAGCCCAGAACGAGGGAGGTCATAGGGCCAGAGGGTGCCCAGCCCTCCGCACAACTTTTCAGGAGGGAAACCGACCCACAGAAGCAAAGGAGGGAAACCACGAGGGCAGAGGATTTAGAAAATGTCAGATGGTTGGAGGAGTTGAAGAAGTTTTATTAACAGTGTTAAGACCAAGTGTATCAGTCGGTCACTAAATGAGCCTGTAACGGGCCTACTTACAAAGTGTCTCAAACCATAGGCGGTGGGAGAAGTGATTTGGAATGTAGGGACGGGATTTTTATTTGTAGCTGCTTCATGAGTTGTCGGGCAGAAGAGGGTTATAAATTTTTTATTTTCCGAGGGCAGAATGGGAATCACTGTGTGGGGTCATAGGACTCAGCTTGGGAAGGGAGAACCTTCGTCCTGGGGGTGTTGGGGGTGAAGTAGGCACAGGCTCCTGTGGGAAGAGGTGGGCCATCGGCTAAATCACAGAAATGAAGAGAGAGTGTGATCATGGTGGGACTAGAGCCTGGGGATCCTTCTGCCTTGGTGATTTGGGATGGTCTGTAACGAGAGATTCGTTACATCTCTGGGCGGCCAGCTCTGGTCATGCCTTCTGCTTCGTATTCGCCGTGGGCGAGCTGCTGTGTTCACGAGGATGTAGGGACTTGGCTGTGCAAACAGCCTCCGCCCCCCAAATCTACTTGGTTCCTACGTATCGGGTCATTTCTTGGCACCTGTTTTGTTCCCGAGGGCAGACAGTGTGAGAGGCGCCCATGACGGTGTCATTTCTTTGGGGGCAGTCGGACCCCGTCATCACTCACACAGCGGACTTTGCTTCTTCCTTAATGATGCTTTTCCTCCAGACTCCATTTTTCTGTGGCTCGAACGTGACTGACGAGACTCCTCTCCTCCTCTCCCCTCTGCCAAACTCCCACCCCCCCTTTCCTCTCCAGTTGTTTATATGCGGTGTCTCATACTCTAAATAGAGATGAATCATTTTCTCTATGGTTTGGGGTGTGTGTGTGTGTGTGTGTGTGTCTATAAATACGACACGCACACGTGCGTGTGCACGCGGTAGTCGGTGCAGGGCTCATGATACCCAAACAGTGCCCCGAAACATGCGTTTGCATACACATGCACAATCGGGGTTTTTTGGTTTTGTTTTGGATTTTTTGCCTTTACTGATCTCAGAAGCAGGATTTTTGTTTTTCAAAAAAAGAGGAAACGGCGATCCAGAAAACCAGGCGAAGGCCTGCCCCCAGGTGCAGTTCCAGGGGTGTTGCGAGCTCAGGAGAGGCGTCTCAAACGAGTTCCTGACATAGTGACCTCATTCCCAACACTGCCTCCCCCGGGCGGCCACAGAGGCTGCACCCGGCGGCGGCGGCGGCGGCGAGCGGCGGGCGGCCTTTGCTGCAAGCCTGCCGGCTGTGCCGGGAACGAGGAGGGCCAGGCTTGCAAGGGCTTGCGCGGAGACTGGAATTTATGACAAATAGCTCACTGCAGCTAAACTTTGATCCAGTGTACAGTAGAACCGCCTGTTACACACAGGAAGGAGATGCGTCCTTCATCACCATGAAAAGCCAGGCTTAAAAAAAAGAGAGAGAGAATGGGTCAGGTTTATAATTACGGACTGGTGAGTATCTGACGCTAGATCCATTTTAATGTGTGTGTGTGTGTGTGTGTGTGTGTGTTTCCTTCAAGCATCTGGAGGTGTGTGCCCTTTCCTGCTGTTCTCATGATGAAAAAAATAATTGGCGCTCAGTGCAGGCACGGGAGGGGACCTGGACCCCTTGGAGAGGAGGATGTACCCCTCGCAGCCCCGGGCCTGGGGTACAGTCCCAGCCCGGAGTCTCCTTGCTGCACAGACAAAGGAGCCTGCACCGACCACCAGAGGCTGTAGCTTTTCTTGGAGCGATGACTCATTTCAGTTCACAAAGGATTCTGGGCAGGGTAGTGAGAAGTCAGGTTGGCTGATCCATCCCTATGACTTCACTTTGCAGAGAACGAGGCGGAAGCCGAGTGACATTGCAGATTCCCGAGGCACTGCAGCTGGATGTTGGTTCAGGGCGAGGGGCTCTGATGTGTGGGACAGGCATGGGACAGATCCCAGCTGCTCCATGCCAACAGGATGAAAAAATGGTAAAGAGGATTTTCTTTTTCCTCCTAAAATCCTTCGCCAGCAAAGTACATTCACAGAGCCTCTTTTTAAGGTGCTTTTCGCCAGCTTTTGAAGCGAACTCCAACCAGTATCTCGAACCCTGAATTTTAAGAAGAGCCGAGAGTTCTGGCACACATTTTTAAAAAGTAGATCCACGAAGGTAAAGTACCAGAGATTCCCATTGTGTTCCACATGCCCTCAGTAGCCCATCTGAAATGCTCCCTGGGGCTATGATGACTCGGAGGTTTACTCTTTCTTCTTATTCCAGATTCTAGGAGGTCCGTTTCTGTTACTGGCTCCTTCTTGTGCCTGGACGCAAGCCCCCCTAGCATGCACCAGGCTTTAGCGTCAAAGCTACCCCGGGGATGGAGCCAGTCCAGAAAGGGTCAGGTAGGTTTCCCCTGCTTTTCTTTCAAGAGTTGCTGTGTGTGATGCAATATGGTATAATGTCTACGCCCGCTCTGAGAAGGGTACGCTGTCCTCTGCAAGGCGGTCTTGCTGTTATAACCCCGTGCAACCGCCGTCGGAGGCAGCAGAAGCGCCTCGCCTAAGCTGCCCACCAGATGCATGATTCATCCTCAGTCACGTCAGAACTGAAAAGTCAGACAGCTGTAGGATCTGCAAATAGGGAATAATTAAACTGCTCCAGATCTCCGTCATCCGTGGTCTCTCTTCCACTGTGCGGATGGAGGCATTCACAAAATACTACTTGACATCTTTTTCTTCTCAGTTAATATAGGCCCTGAAATCTGGCGTGTTCTTTGGCCCGTTTACCTACAGGCAGTGCACTAAAATCCAAGAGCACCTGATTCATATGCTCGGGGACTGTTTCCAAGACTAACATCAGATTGAGGTGGATGTTTAACCACGAAGGAAGCAAGCCCGTTTCTTCCAAGTCTGCTTGAGGAGTCAAATTATTGCAGAGCTGTTTTCGTCCAACATCCGCGGGCTTTTCACAAGAAAGCTTTCTCTTTTTCAAACAGTGAGATGGCAGAATGGGGTCTCCAAAGTCCATTACCTGTTGTGTTTCCAGAATGAAACCTGGCATGTCTGAAAGCATGGTTTTACCATCCTCTCGAATTTATGGGTTTAGCAATCAAAGATATTTCTGAGGATACTAAATCCCTTCTGTCATTTGTAATAATGATGAGAGCATTTTTAAATGCAAACTATATATGGGATCGGCTCCTTGAATATCTCTTTTCCCTTTGCTTTCATATCCATCCCCATAGCTCACCCTTTCGCGGAGGGGAAGAAAGCATGCTTCCTCTCTTCATGGTCAAAGATGGCCCTTCTGTGTGACACTGCTCTGCATCTTCCAAGCGAAGTGGAGGGTGTCAAGTCAGCTTTAAGGGATGCTTGGTGACATCATAGTGTGTTGAGAATATACAATAATTATATAGGGTCCCCGCACCCATCAATTCCATTCATCCTTAAAGATCTTATTCAAAGTCTTCCTCTCCCATAAAGTTTTCCCTGATTACTCAACAGGAGGTCATTTCTTAATGCTGTTAGAGAATTACTATTTCTCTCTATGGAGAGATGAGTATAATTATATATTAATAAATTCCTATCGTAGGAGTTAATTTGCTAGTCATTCCTGTATTTTCTTGTGTCTCTTCTAAGGATATTGTAAACAGTAATTTGAATATGTTAGAATTGCTGATTATTTTCACACATTTGTATTATGTTTCCCCACCTAAATCATAAGCTCACTGAAGGCAAGGATCCAGATTTAGGCCTTTTTCCACAATGCACGTCTCCTGGCAGTTCCCTACATGTGGAAACCACTCAGGAAATAGTTGATGATGAAGAGTTGAAAGTGGCAGCTTTAAAAGCATTCATTTGTCATGGAGGGTGAGAATGATCTGTTTTGTTCATTTTAAGGGTCTTCCCGGAGCAGATTAACGTAGGGTAGACATTGGGAGTTCAGACCCTAGAAATGATGACTGGACTTAACCTTGGGAAATGATTACAGATGGTTCCACGTGCTGCTTGTAAAGGGTTGTTACTGTTCAGAACAAACATGAACACGAGGCCCTTACGTGGGGGCACTGATTATGGTTTACTCGATGAGGAAGGATATTCTCCGACAAGCCATCTGTAGGTAAGCAGTGTGCCAAATTCTGAATATTTATGTGAAAGTGACTCTCCTGAATCCCACAGGACATGTTCCTTACAAGAGGTGACCGTCATGGTTCTGTCAAAGTTAATATAGCTCTTGGTGTACTAAGCGTGCTCAAACCCAGGTGCTGAGTTTCCTTTCTCGGGGAAGAGATTGGCCCAGTTGAACTTTTGAAATAGGCCCACTTTCTTTGGTGTCCTTATAACTGTCTACGCATACAATTCCCTGGCTTCTGGTGCCCTCCTCTCCAAGGGTCCTGGGGTCATGCATGCTTCCCGTTTGCTTTCAGACCATTCTCCCCCAGCCCACTAATACATGCCAAATGCTGTATGTTTACATATATGTATCTTAACTTTTCTGCTTCCCAGTCAAGCTCTTCCATTTGCTCAATGCTCATGCTCACATTAAAACCCAAAAGGTGAGCAGTCCAATAAGATTAATTCATAATAGTGTAACAAAGACTGTAGCCTCTAGGCCTTCTTGCAGATATCTTAGTTTTGTTTAAAAAAAAAAAAAAAAGATTTCTTTTTAGGTCCAAATGATTTTCCTATTGGTAGAAATTCAAACACCATGAAAGAGTAAATTGAATAAATTTAACAGGCTCAGGGAAGGCAATTATAATACTATTACTATTGGCCAGATATTGTTTGGTCCCAGGCACAGTGTAAGCATTCAACATCCCCATTTCCTTTAATCCCCTCAGCTCTGTAAAGTGAACATCCCTTTGTGCCCCTTACCAAAGAAGAAATTGTGATCTTCCCCCACCAAATTAAATAATTTGCTCCAAATCCTACAACTAACGAGGAGCAGACCAGACTTCGGAGAGAAAAGCTCCTCGTGGGCACAGGGAGTTGGGAGTGTTCTCGGTGGGTGTCTTCCAGCCTCTGCAAGCCTTCCTCCCCGTAAACTCTTACGTGTTCTTTCCTACTAGCCTCCGTGGCTGCTGGAAGGGGTGCTAAGAGTGTTCAGTGGCTGGGGAGTCGGTAGCAGTCATTCAGTATAATTTTGCTGTAATTTGGGAACTGTCAGCATTTATATAGATTTGAACTGTATCTAATTGGGCCTTCTGGTTCTGGCATAATTGCATTGTGGAGGAATCTGTCACAGTGTGGTTGGCGTACCTGAACGGGCGAAGCAGGGACTATAGAGGCTGAGAACAGCTGGGGCAAGTCTGACTTGTAAACAGTGGAAGCGAATGACCCTGGGGATATCAGACCGACGTATTGAATTGTTGTTGAGAAACAGCATCAGTGGAACCTGCGGTGTCTTGTACGGCTCTGGTGTTCAGCTGGGTTCTGGTACAGGATGGCGGTGGAAGAGAAGCACGTGGTAGCTTCAGAGAGGCACGTCAATTCTGTCTTGAGTGACACACGTCTGGCCAAGAGGAGGAGGGTGCCCGTTCCACAGGACTCCCGTTGGCCGAGCACGTCCCAGGGTCGCGGGACCTCCGAGAGGTCTTATTAATGGCTGTCAGCTAGGACTGGCATGTCATCGTGGTTTTATCCTGGTGGTAAATAGCTGTAACTTAGCCCTAGATGAGCGTCTAGAGAGCAAAGGGGCAGCTGGTGATGGAAACGTCTGACAGTAGCAGGGTCTCAACTTGCCTGTCTGTATGTGGAGTACCTTGGTATTTAATAAGCATGTGAGTGCCCGCTTGTGAGTAGCACACTTCTAGGGTTTACTCCATAGTGCCCATTGTACGCTGCACGTGGGTCATAATGTAGAGCCTGAGCAAAGCTTTGAATTCCTGAAGCATGTCATTGGCCTGATGTCTCGTATTTCCGTCCTAACTTCTTAGTGACAAATCTCTTGCAAGAGCGGAGTGGTCCAGTGGCATTGGTTGCTTATGATTAGCGAGGTGCCGGTGGTCATCCCTGGTGATGGTGACAGCGGACTCCCTGCAAGGGGGTTCTCAGCCATCCCGGTCCATTAGTCACCCTCCTCTACCCCATTCTCCACCCTTCCTGGCTTAGGCGTCTCTGCTTATCCGGCAACGATTTTCTTTGGTCAGATCTCAGGAGCAAGGGCAATAGCCACTATGACTAATGAAAGCTTGTAGAGTGAGGAAGGGAATGGGTTTCTCCTATAAGCCAGTGAACTGATTGGTTTGTCATTGTACCTAGTAGCTGCATGTCTACGCTAAGCAGGGAGATTCAGGGGATGTGATGGACCTCAGCCCATTTGTGTGTTCTTGCATGCGTGCGTGTGCACCGTAGACCCCTATGTTTGCTCTTGTACACCGTCATGCAGAGTTTCTTAGTAAAATCATAAGTGGCGGACACCATTCACTTGGGCATTACTAATTGGAGCCCCCCATGTACATATCTCTCTTGAATTAAGACAATTTATGCAAACGATAGCTTAGAATTAGACCTTCTGTAAGAGATCCATCACATATTGAAATAAAGTACCAGGTAACTTTAGAACAGCTATTGTAGAATTTCCAAATATTCTAAAATACCTTATCTTAAAAAAAAAAAAAGTGTCATCTTTATGGCCATCAATGATTGCAGTGAAGGCTCAGCCTTAAATTTCTGAAATCAGTGGCATTGAAACCAAACCTATAGTAAACTGGTAAAGGGGCCTTTTCTCAGTGCCAGTTTCCTTTTAGATTTCAAATGCGAACATTTGTAAGTCACGGATAGTAGTTTGGTTTCAAGGGAAAACTATTTAAAATGTCGCAGCCTGTGAGTTCATGGGGGTGTATGCGCTGCCCTCCTGCGAGGGGGTTGCTGTCTGCTGGAGAGGGTCTGGGAGGGGAATATGTGTTCTTCTAGAGCAGCTTCTTAAAAAATATTGTGGTAGACCCTCTGTTAAGAGAACCAAACACCACTCATACATAAACTTGGGGTAAATAAATTGAACTACATTGTAAAACCCAGGGTCTGTCCGATGTATCAGAGACGTTGTTCACGTAACCTCCGAGAGCTTCTGATTTCCCCAGGTTCAAGGGTGTTTCAGATAAAACTTGGCATGTCCGGTCCGGAGTCCTGTGAACAGTTTATTCAAAGGAATACAGTTGTATTGCTTCTATGCCCATTCTACATTTAATAGGCATGTTTGACCGTTTTTATGAGTCACAGTGTCTACTGCATGTGGTAATTTTATTGGCATCTATAATTTTAACTTTAGTGTTAATTTTGGCAACACGGAGAACAAAAACAGGCGCGCTTTAGTGCTGAGGAGCAAAGCTGAGCCAGACTTCGAATTAGCAGGAGCAAATGATGAAGCTTTTATTACAAGGGAAGAAATGAATGGCTAATATATGTTGCTATTCTTTTTAAAATTAAAGCCTGCTTTTTTCAGATTGGATTGAGTATTAAAATAGTTTCTCTAACAAGACGGAAATAGAGCTACACAGGAGGACCGTGTTAAGCTTTTATGCCAGAATTCTGCTACATTGATATAGAATCATAGAATCATTGAGAGCCTGAAGGAATCTTTGACATCATTTCCAAACCCTCATTTTACAGATGAGGAAACAGACGCAGAGTGGTAATTGTATCTAGTTATGAGAGACGGGGCACTTATTAGAATACCTTCTGAATGCCTTTATGTGCTGGGAATTTCCCGATTATAAATTAGTACAGTTTCAGGACTGTGTTGGTAAGTAGGTTGCTTTGTTTCATGAATTTCATTAGGGTCAAAGGTCACTCTTTAATCCAGAGTACAGCTCAAACCAACATTCACAGCAGAAACTAGTATTTAAAAATAAACAGGAAAACAGGATAATTTAAACATAATGCTAGTGGTTGTAAAAAAAAAAAAACAGATTGTTTAAAGAAGGCGAAAATAGAAGATGGGCTTCGGGGTCCTTTCAAAGGTGTAGTTTATTATGATGTAGTTCTGGAAAAATTTTGGCTATCCTTTTCTTATAGAGTTGTGTGAAGATGGGTACTTTAAGGTGGAAGGAAATAGATTTATGTTTGCTTTTCTAGCTAGGTATCTTTTAGAAAGCTGCGGATATCATCTGGGAGGAGATGGATGCATATTGGTGTGAAAGTCATGTCTTCTTAGGAGCTGTGTTGCCCTCCCTCAGATGCAGAGGTTGGAGAGTACCGAGAACCTCAATTAATGACTGAAAAAAATGGCATTTATAAAGAACAGAGTTTTATTACAGTACTTTTTTTTTTTTTTTTGGCACACCAATAGAACTGAGATAGGACCCATTTTGCAACTTGAGTGCCTAAAGGTATTAAATATATAACAGGCTCTCAAATGTATTTCTTGAAAGGATGAATTATGTGAGGAAGAAATTTTTTTGAAATAATTCCAACTAAAGGAACTAGCCAAAAGTTGGGAAGGAAGCGGGGGGGTCGATGGTAAAAATGTGTGTTCGTGATGAAGAATATTTCTGAGGTGGGAATAACTAGCGGCAGACAGTGCAGGATAGAGAAAGTCGGCGCGTGCATGGTTTCTGCTTGTCGTCGCAGACCCTCCTTGTCAGCTGCCTGGGCAATTGTCATCGTTGCGGGGCTTTGTTTCCCACAGTTGCGGAAGAGTGATTTTTCTGACACCAACATGTCCCGTCATTCCACAAACACACACAAAGCTTCCCCATTAGCATCGAGAATTAGATGTAAGCCTCTGGTCAGCCAGAATCCCTCTGACTCCTGTTTTTCCCGCCATCCCACCCCCAGCATGGTCCAGCTGTGCCCAGGGGTGCCTAGCACCCCCCACCCCAGGCTGCGCTGCTTTCTGCCCACGTGCGCATGCGCGCTCTCCCTCCTCTGCCGGACTCCCCACGCTCCTCCCCACGCTCCTCCCCATGCTCCTCCCAGCTGGCGCCGGGGGCTTTCCTCTGCCCTCTTGTTTCTCAGCTCACCAGTACCTCAAAAGCAATGTCCAAATACTCAGTGAGGCATTTTTGACTTTAATGTTAAATCCTCTTAAAGTCAAAATGGTGTGCTCACAGCTGGAATATTGTCATGTCTTCTCAGATTTTAAATTTATTTACCAGAAATTTCTGGAATGCTTACTCTGTCCCGGGCACTGTGCTTGGTTTTTTCTGAATTATTTTGGATTTGACACATGCTTCCTGAGAACTGTACTTAAAAGGATGTTTGTAAGAAAATAAAGCTGAAAAAAAAAAAGGAAAGAAAAAAAAGCTGAAATAAAACTTATTTACCCCTTCTTTCTAGAACAACAGAACAGAATTGTGGCGGTCCAGAAAAAAATTTGTTAGCCGCAAGGTAGCTATGAGTTGTCTTTACGAATGCGTTCAGAACTCATTCTGACAAAAGAAAAATCCATCCCATAAATTACAGACAAGTAACCATAGTTTATACACAATGTGGTAGTTTCTGTAGATTATGGTGACTGGTATTTTAGCAGTTTAGATTATGGTGACCGGTATTTTCCCTTGTTTTCTTCTTTAACCATTAAATGTGGTCCAGTTGCTGGAAGAATTTTCTGTTTTGTTTTTTTTTTTAAAGATTTTATTTATTTTGAGACAGAGAGTGTGCATGAGTTGGGGGAGAGGCAGAGGCAAGAGGGAGAGAGAATCTTAAGCAGACCCCATGCTGAGTGTGGAGCCCAACACAGGGCTGGATCTCACGACCCCGAGAGCGTGACCTGAACTGAAATCAAGAGTCAGACGCTTAACCAACAGAGCCACCCAGGTGCCCCGAATTTTCTAGTGTTTTAAGAGTGACTTGCTCGCTCATTAAGCAGGTCTTACATAAAAGAGCCATAGAAAATCATGGTAAACTTGACTAATGTATTGCATTAAGAGATATCTGTGATTGCTTTAATACAGATCTTAAATGCATGTCCTGATCCTCACTTAATATATAATTATTTTTCTGTGGTAACTGCTGTGTTTCGGTGCACTGTTATTGATAGTTGAAACTAAGAGTCTTAGAAATTGCCTGGTTGGGTGTATTTGGTCTCTTGTTATTTTGTTTGTTTTGCAATTATTTAGCAAAAATATGTGAGGAAAGTCACAATCCTTAAAATACCCTGGGAAATTCCTAGGATTACAATGTTATGAATGGAGAGTCATTCATTCATACTTTTATTCAACAAACGTTTACTGAGTGTCTGGTGTAACCTCTGCCTGACTCTAGGGCCTGGGAATATAGTTGGAATATAGCGTTTCTGTGTTCTTCTTTGGCAGAGCTTATCGTGGTGGTGGGGGGGTTGGGGGGGTAAGCCAGTACACACACACGTGCGCACACACACACATTCAGAGAGTGAAGACAGTAGTTTGCTTAGATTCTGGTGCCAAGTCAGGGGTGTATGTAGTTTTTCTACACCACCAAGCTTTTCTTTCTTTTTTTTTTTTTTTAAAGATTTTATTTATTTAATTGACAGAGATCACAAGTAGGCAGAGAGAGAGAGAGAAGGAAGCAGGCTCCCTACTGAGCAGAGAGCCCCACTCGGGGCTCAGTCCCAGGACCCTGAGATCATGACCTGAGCCAAAGGCAGAGGCTTAACCCTCTGAGCCACCCAGGCGCCCCCCAAGCACTTTTCTAACACCAGCCTACAACTGGGCTGATTTCGGATACCGTCTACCTGGAGAGAGCATCAGATCCCACAGGTTTTATCTGAATTATTTTGGATTTGACAAATGTTCCCTGAGGACTGTACTTAAATGGAAGTTTGTAAGAAAATAAAGCTGATATAAATCTATTTACTCTTTCTTTTTAGAACAATATGAATTACGGCGCCTCAGAAAACATTTGTTAGCTGCAAAGTAGCTATGAGTTGGCTCACTCCTAGCAGACTGCCCTCCCTTCCAAACCAATGGAAAGCCCACGTTGTCCCCTGTGCTTCTGAACAGACTGGCTCTGTAGCGGAGGTTTCCATGACCCCTCCTCAGACTCAAGGAACTTGCTAGAGCAGCTTGTAGAACTCAGAGAAACCTTTTACTGATGAGAGTGCCAGTTTATTATCCAAGGATATAACTCAGGAACAGCCACAGGGAAGAGCTGTGTAGTAGGGTTAAGTACAGGGAAGGGGCTCAGAGCTTCCCTGCTCTCTGGACGCACCACTCTTCCCCAAATACCCATGTGTCCACCAACCCGGAAGCTCTCTGAACCCCATCCTTTCGGTTTTTGTGGAGGCTTCATTACAGAAACATAATCAACTAAGTCATGGGCCATTGGTGACTGATTCAACCTGTCCAGCCCCTCTCCCCTTCCCAAAGGTTGGGGGGAGGACTGCAAATTCTGACCCTGCAACCACAGGGTGAGTTCTCCTGCACCCCACCCCCTGCCCCCTCCACTTCAGGTCCAAAAATCACCTTATCGACATAAGACACCTTATCTCTCTCATCACTTGGGAAACGCTGCAGGCTTTAGGGACCCTGTGCAGGAAATGGGGATAAAGACCAGATACGTATTTTTTTTATACGTCACATATCATACTCAGGTAATATAAGAGAGTGTCCCCTGCAGGTGGGAACAGCATTGGATCAGGTGGTCAGGACAGGGCTCCCTGATTAAACCGAGACTCAAAGGAGAAGTCACTCCAGCAAAGGTCTGTGCAAGGAACCTTCTAGAAGCTCAACAGATGCAGAGGCCCTGAGTTGAGAAAAAGCTTGTCCCATTCAAAGAACAGAGGAAGTTGTGAGTGTGGAAGAGGGAGGGGGTGGGGAGCAGTAGGGTGTTGGTCCTAGAGGAAGCTGGACAGGCCCAGACCCAGACCCCGTGGGCTACTGCAGACCTGGTGAACCGTTCTGCTCTCTTTCTGGGTGCAAAGGGCTGTCGCCCGAGGACTTTGTGCACGGAGGTGGTGAGTTTCCCGTTTTTCTGGGACATGGCTGCTCTGTGGAGAAGGGAAAGCTGACAGTCATCAAGCCAGTCCAGTGGGCAGGGGCCCGGCGGGGGGTGGGGAGGTGCTTTGGGGGAGGGGTAATACTGAAGTCAGAGTGGAGGAGCCCTCCCCGGAACATTTGGGCACAGTATGGTTGAGGATTGCTGATGGGGTTGGAGGCCGGAAGCGAGTGGGAAATAATTTATCTTAGTGTGGTATAAAAACGAGAGGACGAGAGAGTCCCTTAGAGCATCCAAAATTCCATTCTGTTCTATAGCCTAAGTTAAAAGTTATGGCACAGAGTCATTATTAGAGCAAAACTGAGCTTGTCCAAAACAAATGTAGTTCAGACACACTCGAAGCATGCTGGCTCTTGTAGTTGGCAGCGACGAACGTGAAGAAACGGACGGAGAAGATGGCAGTTCGACTCAACACATAATTTCCGCCAAAAGCAGAAGGACAACCCTGACCTAAACAGTGTTTAGTTTTGCTGACTGTCCTCGCTTTCCACAGAGAGCACGAGTTTCCCGGAACCTATACACAATTCTAAAGTAGACCTGCACTTAAAAAAGCATCCCACTTAGTGGCTTTGTATCCCTGGTCTTCTGAGAAGTCCTAAATTATGGTAGGCAAATCTCCGAAGGTGTTCAGCTTCCGAATGGTACGCGGGTCCAAAGGGGCTGGAGTCTGCTTTGATCTCTCCCGTGGCCTTTTCATCTCATTTTCCAAATCATCCCAAGTGACTTTGAGGTCCACGCGGCTAACCTGCCAATTCATCAGGAACCCAGCCTCAGCATCCCCACCCTCTCCTGGAGAAGGTGGAGGGAGAAAGAAGGATTTCCAGAAAAGATCTGGAACTCCAAACTCCCTCCTCCACCACACCTCGCAGCCACCCCTGGTCCGTCTGTCACACAGGAGGCTTTAGCATGAGGTTTTGTTTTAATTGAGGGCACAACGGGTTTAAAAAGATACACAGTGTTCTAGGGCGGTAGCGCACTTGCCCACTGAGATGGTCCCAGCCCACACAAAGCCGTCATTTTTGAGTCACCAGTATGAGTGGAGCTTTCCCAGCCAGTGAAAGAAACTCAGATCCCCAGGGACAGGCACAATTCCGTGTTCTTATTTCTACCCGCTGCTCCCCCACCCGATGTTTGCAAGAGGCCCCTCTTTATGGTGTTTCTATCCCGCAGGCCCCCCAAGTTCATGGGTTCTCAGTGAGGTCAGTTCCTGTCTTTCGCTGTTCTTCTCTTGTGCTGGGTTTTGGTCCAACACTGCCAACCCCTTGCCCCACCGACCACTGGGAAAATTTGCTCTTCTCACCCCCATCTTGCAGAGAATGGAGCCCTGAGTGAGGCAGGAGAGAGAAAAGCACTGAACTGAGCTGGGTTTCATGGGAGGTGTGGGGCTCCCACCTTTGACCTTGGGGTCTTGCTGCTTCATTCACGAGCCTGTTAGGCTTAACCCTCCCCTGGTGGTTTTCATTGCCAGGCCCCTTTGGCCTGGTTTTGTCCATCAAACCTTTTCCCATCTAATCTATCAAAGCACATTCAGGTTCTTTCTCCAAGGGCCTCTGGGCCCCCAGCAAACCAGGGATCGTGGCTGGGCACAGCTTTCCCTGCCTCGAGCGAGAGGAGGCTGGTCCCTGATAGCCATGCTGCTTGGGCCACAGGTGGACCCGAGTCTGGGATCTGGCCAGCCACGGTAGTTTACTGGAGAGAGGAATCATGCTTAGGAAAACAAAAAAAGGAGAGATTACATAAATACGTGTGGGAAGTAAGCTCCGAAGCCCACAGAAACTTGCTCTGCTGAAACTCCCCCCTTTCTGTAGGGCCTTTCCTTCAGTGAAACCTTACAAAGCTCCCGTGTCTGACACAGGTGGTACCCAGGTGTCAAGGTCAGACTACCCTGCTCTGCCAGCCTCTCCCTCTGCTGGGCCCCCCTGCCTCCACTCTCCCCATTTCAGAAGTCTTTTCAGGGAATTCTAGAAGTCCTTGGAACAAAATTTGCAAAACACCCCACCGTGACATGACGATCACGGAAAGGAAGACAGACACACTGCATGCTGACTCTCCGGGAGTGTCTACCCCCTGCTGCGGGGTCTTCAGCCTGTCCCCAGCCCCCACTGGCTCCTTTAGTTGCAGACACGTGTAGGCGGCCACAGTCCCATGTGCAATCTGCTCTCTGCGGCTCCCTCCAGTCCCCGCTGTCGCTGAAATTCACATCTGACTTTGTCATTCCTGAAATGCCTTCGGTGGCTCAGCATCCCTCATAGGATGAAGGCCCTGGGCACTCAGCTGTTCACTCATGGCTGTCCCTGCACACCTGTGCCCCTTCTTTGCTACTCCCCAGAAAACATCTGCTGACCGGTCCTACCATCCCCCACACCCCCCAGCCACCAGGCACACTCCTAGTCATCCCTGGATTCAGGCCCCTCATCCACGGGGAAACCACCCACTTCCTGCTTCTAAGCCCCGCCCCCACCCCCCTCCACTGCTTCCCCCCAAGGGGCTGCTGCACCCCTACCCGCCCTCTCAGCCCTAGCCCTCCATTGTTCACCTTCTCCGGTGAACTGTGAACTTTGGTCTGCTTGTCTGTCTCCTCTGCTTACACAGAAGCTCCTTGAGAGCAGAGGTGTTTCCGGGGGAGGAGAGATGACTCCCTCTCCCGAGTAAACCCCAAGCCCCCAGCAGATGCCTGACACGGAAAGAGCACTCAGCATCGGATCGAATGAATCTCCAAGTTTTCAGCAAGTGTGTTTGTCGAGATGGGAATGGCAGTTAGACGTAAGCCAGCCCCAAGTTAATAAAATCAGATCCTTTTTCAGTTTCGTGTTGTACACCTTTCGGTAGTTAAGCCTGCGGCAGGGAGATCTCGGGTTTGCAAGGCGGGTTCTAGTAGTCGAGGCCGCTGGAGCGTCTGCTGCTCTGCAGCCGTCCTTCCACCTGCATGGCATTGGCCGTGGCCGTAACAGACTTCGGCGTTCCGAGTGGATCCCGTTCCTAATAAAGGGAACGGGGAAGAATCCAAGGAGGGGCACGTGTGTGTGTGCAGGTGTGTGTGTGGGACGAAAGGCCAGGTCCTTGAACGAACTGCTTACTTGAAAATTGTCTCTCTGCAGGTGATGTGTCACCAATCAGCATGTCTCCCATCAGTCAATCTCAGTTTATCCCCCTCGGGGAGATCCTGTGCTTGGCCATCTCGGCAATGAACTCCGCCAGGAAACCTGTCACCCAAGAGGCGCTGATGGAGCACCTGACCACGTGTTTCCCAGGTAAGGGAAAAAGAACATAGCCCTTTCCAGATAGGGGCGTGTTCCTTCACCGCAAGACGTCATGCAGACCATTTCTCTCATTTAAATGTAATAGAAAAAAAATTCTTTGCCAAAATGTGCCAGAAACTTTTCGTAGTTCTGTCATTCAAAGCCGAGGCACCCCTGTTCCTTCAAAAGTAATTTGCTGTCTTCGGTGTTACGGCAGTCCTTTTTAAATCGGCACCGAGAAGAAGACACTTAAGCAGAATCCGTGCAGAATTCTAGCAAAAACTAGTAAGGTTCTGTTCAACCTCCCCATACTCTTCTTGAAATACATGAACATCAGGATTCTTGGGAAAAGGTCAGACAATTTGGGTCCCAACGGACTACGGTAAAAAGACAGTAATGTCAAAAATAAACAGGCCTTGTCTGCTTGAGTCATGGCTTGATGAGTTTTTATCATCTGATATTGGATAAATCAGTTCAGATGTTTCCTTTTCTCTTAAATGTTATGAAAAGAACAGGCCAGATGCTGCACAAATGGCACTGGGTGCCTCCAGCGCAGGAAGACGTTAGGGACGGTGAGAACTCAGGGCTGAATGCCCTCTGGCCAGAGAGGCCTTCCACTACTCAGCTCCAGGGCATCGACCCCTCCCCACCCAAAAATGTAGAACCCTGCCAGAATTGCAAATCTCTTACCTTTTCAAGAGAATCTGGACTTTCAGTTTTATGTGAAATCTATAGACTTCCTTCACTTTTGGCCGTTGTGTGTCTGTGTTGTGTGTGCGTGTACATTTTAACACATGGGTGCCAGTGACGTGCAAGTCAGATAAAACACATTACCTTGCCCCCAGTTGGCCAGCTTGGCTGGGACTCTACTTATGGCTGCATTAAAAATGAACCCATGACACAGGTTCCATTCAACCTAGAAGTGACCTTGGTCAGTAGAAGCTAGAGGCTGTAG
Source organism: Lutra lutra (assembly GCF_902655055.1). Lineage (NCBI taxonomy): Eukaryota > Metazoa > Chordata > Mammalia > Carnivora > Mustelidae > Lutra > Lutra lutra. The sequence goes on from NC_062279.1 coordinate 15,038,011, forward strand.
CCGTTAGCTCTTGCTACTGAGATGCTGGGTAACAATCGCAGAGCATCAGTGGCATACCGCAATGAACATTCATTTAGCTCAGGTATCTGGGGGTTCCCCAGGAGTCAGCTGACCCAGGCTGGACCTTCTAGGGGCCTCTGCTCCACCCGTCCCCCCTCCTCTTTGGAAAAGGAGACAAGCAGAGGCACAAGAGAACAGGCCCAGTTGTCCAAGCTTTCTGCAGCCCTTAGGTCACACCATACCCGCTACCGTTTCATTGGCCAAAGCAAACTTGGCTGAACTCAAGGTTGAGATGTAGGAAAATGCACCCCATCCATGGGGCGTGGGCAGAAGGACTGCTTCTAAACTAAATATTCATCTACTGTGTTGAGTCTCCCCACTTTTCCTTTTGCCCCAACGGAACTTTATAGTTCTCTCCCAGTGATTTTTTTTTTCTCCTTCTTCTATTTTCTAATTAACATGTTTCAAAATTATGCATACCGTTTAAGAACATGGACTCACCTTCGCAATCTATAAATTGCCTTGAATTTTCTAACATTATCTCTGAATATTCTTCACTGTCTGATGGTCTTTCTTTGTTAACTTCCAGGTAAACCCTTTTCCTTTCAGTGGTAACATAAGCAGAGTCCCAGGTGAGAGCCATCTAAGGAGACAGATTCCCAGACGGAATGCCCTTGTGAAGAAAGACCCTTCTCACAGCCTTATACCTGGTTAGCCACTTCTGACATCAAACGTCCCGGTAGCTTTTAAACTCCCTCTATTTTCATGTGGCTTCATGAGAGATCACATCGCTTTTCCAAAGTTGGTTACATCTCTCCCATTACTGGGCTATAAAATAGAGAATGGAAAGAACACAGGGCCAGTATGTAACAGTGAATTGTGAAAAATAGCAAAATAAAATAGTAAATTGTTGAGCAGCTGATTATAATATCACTACGTTGGAATACTTTGCAGAGAAATTCATAGGTCACCTGTACTTAAAAGAACAACTGCTTTGCTAGCTTTTATGGTGAGTGAACTTACATCTCAAGACCTTATTGTCAGATAGACTGAGAGGAGCGAACTTAACCTTTTTCATCTTTGTGACACTGATGACTCTTTGTTCAACCCCAGATGGCAGGGGCACTGCATAAACCCGAGTCTAGGGCAGCATTTGGCAAACTATGGCTGCAGGCTAAGTGTGGCCCACTGCTTGTGCTTATAAATAAAGTTTTATTGGAACACAGCCTTGCCTAATCGTTTACGTATTGTCTTTGGCTACAGAACTGAGTACTTGCAGCTGGGAGATCATATGGGTCACAAAGTAAAATAGTTATTTTCTGACTGTTTCCAGAAAAAGTTTGCCAGCCACTGGTTTCGGGCATGGTAGTAATGATTTAAAGCTTTGTTTAGCAACAGTTCCATATTTTAGACTAGTATTTCATAAAATGAGGTTGTTTCCTGCCTCTCTTCCTCCTTTCTTTTCTTTTCTTCCTTTGATTTCCTTCCTTTCTTTTGCAAGCATTAAGGTACTTCAGAACGAAACAATTTAGAAACTTAACACAATTCAAATTCTATTTGAAAGTGTCTTTTCAGTGACAGTGCTAAAACTCTGGAGGGATTTAAATACCATAGTTATGGGGCTTATTTTGTTTTCTTAAGGTAAGACTATTTACTTTCTTGTAGCTTACCATTTGAAAATAGAGTTTTGAAGTCTAACCAAATATTATTAAAATATTTGAACTCTCATATTTAATGCCTATGTCATAAATTTTAAAAAAGGTCTAGATTTTGTTCTTTACATCCAGATTCTAAAGAATGTTTTTTAGTGAAAAACCTAGTAAAAATGTCTGACATACTGAAATGGGACCCCCCTCCCTTTTTTTTTTAATGTAAAACCTTTTATCACCTTTCTATACTGGTTGAATTTTTGAAAACAACTTTTGTCAACCAGTTTCCATTACAGAAACAAGAATTTTTTTAAGGTGTAAAAAGAATGAAATATTTGCTTAACAGCTAAGTAAGTACTCCTCGTCCATCCATCCCGAATGATCATTTAAATCAGACTAATACTTGTTGAGTTGTTGTAGTTGGAATTTCCCTGGAGGAGAGCTGACCCTCAGAAAAAGAACTGCTAATGGGGTTGAAGTTGGCTTTTACATTTGCCGGGGAATGTTAACGTTATATACCCCGCATTCTATCTCCCAACTCACCCCGTTACCTTAGTTCTTGCAGAATTCCCCCTCGGCCAGCGTTCTCCACACACGAGAAGAAATAATCCAAAGAAGCCCACGAGAGTTTCTGTCCAAAATGCTAGAATGTGGGCATGTGCTCTCCGTTCTGACAGTGGTCGGATTTGCGGGATTAAAAAGATCTTACAAGTCTAAGCGTCCTATTGACAAGCAGTGCTTTTAGGTATCTGCTTTTGCTTTGGAAAGATGCGAAGGTGTGGAAAAGGAGACAAGTCAGCTTTCAGCTCTATTTGGATATAAAGTTTACCTTTGTTCTTTAAGTCCTCAAAATCCAAATTCATGGTGAATTTTGGGACTAGAATCTGGAAGTGGTGGAAGGTGCAAACACTGAAAATACCCATCACAGCCATCTCTTTCCCAGGTGAGCCCTGCCGATTTCTTGTGCAAGTTTGGATTCCACAGACACGTAAAAATACCAGTCATTAGACAAGGGCTTCGTAATAAAATAATCATCCTAAAAATCAGTGACTTGCAGTTAAAGCTTTGAAAACCCACTGGTAGAAGTGTGGAGAGTGGATTGGACAGGGAATGCTTCTAATGCTTCTAGTATGTTTTTTTCAAATTAAACATGATTGGACTGACAAACTTGAAAATCCAAGACATGAAAACTTTAGATGTAAGTTCTCTTTGGAAACTCATTCTTCTTTCTTCCTTCGGGAACGATCCGAGCACTTATCTTTTTTTTTTTTTTTTTCCCAGAGCTTTTTTTTTTTAAAAATTAACATATAACGTATTATTTGTTTCAGGGGTACAGGTCTGTGAATCATCAGCTTACACAATTCACAGCACTCACCATAGCCCATACCCTCCCCAATGTCCATCACCCAGCCACCCCATCCCTTCCCCCAGCCCACTCCCCTCCAGCAACCCTCAGTTTGTTTCCTGAGGTTAAGAGTCTCTTATGGTTTGTCTCCCTCCCTGGTTTCATCTTGTTTCATTTTTCCCTCCATTACCCCCACGATGCCCCACCTTGCCTCTCAAATTCCTCGTATCAGTGAGATCATAGGATGACTGTCTTTCTCTGATTGATTTCTTTTGCTTAGCATAATACCCTCTAGTTCCATCCATGTTGTTGCAAATGGCAAGATTTGGGGGGGGGGGGTTGATGGCTGCTTAGTATTCCATTGTATATATGTACCACATCTTCTTTATCCGTTCATCTTTTGATGGACATCTAGGTTCTTTCCATAGTTTGGCTATTGTGGACATTGTTGCTATAAACATTTGGGTGCACGTGCCCCTACATTTGTATCTTTGGGGTAAATACCCAGTAGCTGAGCACTGATTCTTAATGGTAAGTAAACATGATGACACTGAGGTTATGAGTCTGTGCAGGTTCCTAAGTTTTCTATGATCAGTGCTTGGAAGGCCTACAGTCAGCAAATTCTGTTTATAGTACAAGTTGTTTTTCTGGATCACACCTCAGCTTTCCTTTATTACAGCAGCAGAGTCAACAGGTCAATCACAAATGCTTATAAATGAGCCTTCCCAGTTTTTTGGAAGAACTTACGTCTGTGACAATAGTGATCGCAAGCATGCTGCCACGTCAGATACAGTTCGTTTTCTGTATGGGTTTGAAACCCGCATGGCAATGCTGCCCAAGCCCAGTGGGCATCATTCACGGGGCTGCAGTGGGCACAGTGTCTCATCTTGGGAGTGGCAGTCTGTGTGAGTGGTTCCCCCGAACTTGTTCAGCCAAAGGCCCTGGTTGGGAGTAGGGCATAGAAGCTCTTTTAAGTGGCTTCTCTTAGGTGAATGCGTGTTTTATGATGGCACTCAAGAATTTCATATATAGGATGGGGGTTGTATCACTAATTCACATGGAGTTCATTTTGTGCAGAAACTATCACAAAATTAAAAAAAAAAATTGTTATTGTACCAGCCTGAAAGCCATTTGTGTAAACACCAACGTACTATGTCTCTCAAGAGTAGAGCCCTAGACTAAAGGGAAACCGTGCAGTGCAAAAATTAGATGATTATACTAAACAATAAATTATTCAAAAGCAATGTTGCCTTTCCCACGTTGGTCACAAAGGATGCCTTCTGAAGATGGTAGCAGGGATGGATGGACAGGTCACATCATATTCATGGGACGCTCTCCCGGGTCATTACTCATGTTTTCATATCCCACTTTTGTAGTTTTGGAAGGATTGTGGCAAACTGAGTTTGCCCTGCTCTTCTAGGTTGCTACATGATGTTCTCTGAAGGTAATCTGGTTTCCATGGGTCCTGCCCCAAAGTTGAGACGATTACTAGCTAATGTTTCTAGAGCCCGCACTACATGTCAGGTACTGCTGTCCATACATTAAACTCCTTTAAACTCAGAACTACCCTGTGAGGGTACCTGCTGTCACCCACATTCTGATGACCGTGAGCAGAGGCTCAGGTTAGTTAAGTTGCCTAAGGCGATAACTACTGTATGCATTTTCTAGCACATCCTAACAAGGTACAGGGGGCATAAACACCAGAAATTTATTGTCTTACAGTTCAGGAGACTAGAACTACAAAATCAAGATATCAGCACAGTTGGCTGGTTCCTTCCGAGGTCTGTTGAGGGTAGACACTGCTCCAGACCACACTCCTTGGCTGATGGATGGACATCTTTGACCAATGCTTCTTCACATTGTCTTCTCTCTGTGCATGTGCTTCTGCCCACTTTCCTCTTTGTAGGAGGACATTGGTCATGCTGGAGAAGAGCCCACGCCGATGACCTCATTTTAACTTGTTTATCTCTACAAAGGCCCTGTCTCCAAGCAAGGTCCCATTCTGAGGTTTGGGGCATTAGGTGTAAACACAGGAAGGGTGTGGGGAGGGGAGGCTGCCTAATTCAACCACTACCACCAGCTTATCGTGATGGAGCTGGAGTTTGAATCTAGCCACGTGGCCCTGGGCTCCAGGCTTTCGGTCTCCACATTCCGTTGCCCTAACTATGTTAGGCTGTGTCACATGTAATTGTCATTTTGTGGGTCAGACACAGTTGAACATTGGCAGTATGATTCAACCCAACCCATTTCCAAACTCTGGCATGCAGGTCAAATCAGTTAGTACTATCACACTCCGTGGGCCTGGCATTGAGGGATGGAGAATGCTCTAGAAATACATGAATGCTCTGTAGTCTGAAAAGTTTATACTCTCTAATGAATTTGGACTCTTGATTCTGTCCTTTAAGAAAGACAAGGCATAAACACACAAAAGGCTATGCACACAAAGACCTCTGAAAACAGTATCAGTCCTGGTACCAGGAAGTGTCTGTCACTTTCTTCTGGAATTTCTATACTAGTGAATATGGCATATTTGGCAGTGACCAGATGGACATAGAGCATCTAAATTTCCACAGGTGTATTTCTTAGGGCCTTTGGGTTATGAGGTAACCTCCTTCCTACAGACCCGGTCTGAGAAGGAGAATGTTCTCACTTAAACCTGACCGCCCTGTTGTCCTTTTCAAAACCAAAGGTCATGGTTTCAGAATTGGAGGGTGCTTCATGAGCCATGGTCAAGTCTAATTGCCCTTTTATGTAACTTACAAAATTAAGTTTATTAAGTAAGCTTAGTCTTGAAAAATGAGTGTGTAGTGTAGCTTCCAGGGTATACACTAGGCTCTGTACATGTTCTGATTATTTTCAAGTGCCAAGACAACTATTTCAACCCAGTTTCCCTATTTTTTTTCTATCGAGGAAGTCTTTTTTTGGTAAGCGTATGTATATTACATCATGTAAAACATTTTTCATTTTCCCCTCCTTTAAAAACACTCTGCCTTTGATGGCTCAGTTCAGTAAAGGTTCGTGACAAAAGTACCAGTCTCACTGCACCTGTTTCCATCTCTCTTCCTGAGCACCTCCGGGTCCTGCTGACTTGCCATGTGATAGTACTCGGAAGCTTGGCAAAATTGGTAGGATTTTGTCTTAGTTTGGGCTGCTGTAACAAAATGCCATAGGCTGGGGGGGTGGGGCTGAAGCCACAGACATTTAATTCTCAGAGTCCTGGAAGGCTAGGAGCTCTGAGATCAAGGCACCAGCAGATTTGGTGTCTGGTGAGGACCGTCTTGCTGGCTTGAAGACATGGCAAGAGGAGGGGGCTCTCACTTCTTCCTCTTCTTACGAGGGCACATCCCAAGGGCCTCGCCCTCAGGAGCCCATCTAAGCCTAGTCACCTTCCAAAGACCCTACCTCCTGGTACCCTTACATCAGGGATTAGGATTCACACGCAGGAATATTGGGGGTGGGGGTCCAAACATTCAGTCCATAGCAGATTCGGAAAAAATCAGGAAGCAGCAGCAGATTCCCTCTATGTTCTTAAGAGTCTTTATTCCTTTGGTTTCAGGTGTTCCCACCCCAAGTCAAGAAATTCTACGGCACACGTTGAACACGCTGGTGCGGGAGCGGAAGATCTACCCAACTCCGGATGGCTATTTCATCGTGACCCCACAGACTTATTTCATTACTCCCTCTCTCATAAGAACTAACAGTAAATGGTACCATTTGGACGAGAGGATACCTGACAGGTCTCAGTGTACCTCTCCGCAACCGGGAACCATAACGCCCTCTGCCTCAGGCTGCGTCAGGGAACGAACGTTACCGAGAAACCACTGCGACTCTTGCCACTGCTGCAGGGAAGACATGCACAGCATGCTTGCTTCCACTCTGCAGAGGAAACCCGCCAAGGACTGCAAAGACCCCTATTGCCCTCCCTCACTATGCCAGGTGCCACCCACTGAAAAGAGCAAAAGTACTGTAAACTTTTCTTATAAGACAGAAACTCTCTCAAAACCTAAAGATGGTGAAAAGCAGTCCAAAAAATTCGGGCTCAAATTATTCCGGCTGAGTTTTAAAAAAGATAAGACCAAACAACTAGCCAATTTCTCGGCCCAGTTTCCTCCTGAGGAGTGGCCCCTGCGAGACGAAGACACGCCAACTACCATCCCCAGGGAAGTGGAAATGGAAATCATTAGGCGCATTAACCCGGACTTGACCGTGGAAAATGTCATGAGGCACACTGCACTAATGAAGAAACTAGAAGAAGAAAAAGCGCATAGGAGTAAAGCTGGGTCCTCTGCCCATCACAGTGGAAGAAGTAAAAAGAGTAGGACTCATCGAAAGTCCCATGGAAAATCTCGGTCACACAGCAAGACACGAGTGTCTAAAGGAGACCCTTCGGATGGTTCTCATCTGGATCTCCCAGGTGACAGAGAGTATGACTTTTGTGATCCTCTTACCAGGGCACCCAGGGAGGGCTGCTTCATCATTGAACACAAAGGAGATAACTTCATCATGCATAGCAACACGAACGTGATCGAGTCTCATTTCCCCATGACCCCAGAATGGGATGTGTCTGGGGAATTGGCCAAAAGGAGAACTGAGATGCCTTTTCCTGAACCTTCCAGGGGAAGCTCCCACTCAAAAGTGCACCGAAGCCACAGCCATACCCAGGACCGAAGGTCCAGGAATGAGAGACCCAGCAAAGCCAAGGAGAGATCCAGATCGATGGATAACTCAAAGGGCCCTCTGGGTGCTTCTTCTCTAGGGACACCCGAAGACCTGGCTGAAGGCTGTAGCCAAGATGACCAAACCCCCAGCCAGTCCTACATTGACGACAGTACTTTAAGGCCTGCGCAAACAATTGGTCATCAAAGGGCTCATGTTTCATCCACGAGCTATAAAGAGGTGTGTATTCCAGAAATAGTCGGTGGCAGCAAGGAGCCTTCCAGTGCTTGTAGCCTTTTGGAGCCAGTCAAACCCCCTGAGAGTTTGCCATCCTGTCCCACAAAAACAGCTACAGATGACTATTTCCAGTGCAACACCTCCAGTGAGACGGTCCTCACGGCGCCATCACCTCTGGGAAAGAACAAAGAGGATCATGACACTCTGACTCTGGCGGAAGGGGTGAAAAAGCTGCCTCTGCCCGACAGGCAGGCCCCACATTCTTCCAGAGAGCCCGTAGGGCACAAGGAGGAGTCACCAACAGGGCCAGGTGGGGGCCCAGCCGCTTCGGGCACAGGGGCAGAAGGGATGGCCAATGGACGCCTCATCCAGCACCATAGCACTGAGCCCAGCAGCCTGGACAAGAGGAAAGAGATATTCAGCAAAGACACGCTGTTCAAACCTCTTCACAGCACCTTGTCTGTCAACAGCTATCACAAATCGAACCTGTCCCTCCTCAAATCTCTCCCGAAGACCCCTGCCGACACACTGCCAGGCCGATGCGAGAAACTGGAGCCATCCCTGGGAACCTCGTTGGCACCAGCGATGCCCGGTTCCCAGCGTCAGCAGGAGTCGGGGGGGAACCAGGAAGCCTCTTTCGACTATTACAACGTCTCCGACGACGACGACTCTGAGGAAGGGGCCAACAAAAACACGGAAGAGGAAAAAAACAGAGATGATGTAGGCACCATGCAGTGGCTCCTTGAGAGGGAGAAGGAAAGAGACTTGCAGAGGAAGTTTGAGAAGAACCTCACCCTCCTGGCCCCAAAAGAAACCGACAGCAGCAGCAACCAGAGAGCCACCCATTCGGCACGCCTCGACAGCATGGACAGCAGCAGCATCACTGTGGACAGTGGATTCAACTCCCCACGGTAGGGAGAAACATCGCTGCTCGCGTGCACACGCACACACACACGCGCTTGCGTGCACGCACACACCCACCGGGGCCTGGGGCTTTATATAAATGACTTGAAAAGCTTCCGATGTCACCGTTTTAATTCTGTGAATGCGGGTTAAGGGTTGTGTGAGTTGCGCTGTTAACAACCTGTTTCTGACTTCTTTTTCAGGAATTGAAACAAATGTTTCTGCAGCTGTAGAGATCACCAATCTGGACTGGTGGGTTGGCTCCCTCCCTCAAACTGGCATCAGGCCAATCTAACTAGGACAAAATCCAGGATTTTTCTTCTATGTTTCTGTTAGCACCGTGCAGATAAAAGAAGGTTTTGTTTTGCTTTTTTATTTTAGGTCCTCAAAAATAATAATCTCTTGAGTAGAATGAGTGGTCAGTAGTCACCTGGGGTTTGGGTAGGTCTTGGGTATAAATCTCTTGGCTCAAGGAGAGGGTCCTTATAGTGGGAGGAGCAGATCGCAGCACCTTCCTGGGGGAGCTAGATGCTAGTTGCCCTTCTAATCCCGACCCTGTGTGCTCCCTCCCCCACCTGCTCGTACACTTCACGTCCACAGAGAAATAGAGTCTTGTGTCTTTCACAGAACAGTGAGGAGCCTCTGTTCCCTTAGATCAGAGTGTGTGCCCACACTTTTCTCTCTCCTCCTGCAGCACTGATACAGACCATTAAGGGCCTCTAATCATAGCTGGTAATTCAGAGAGGATTAACAGAGTGCACGCGATGCCTAACAGTCATGTCCAGCGCACTGAAATGGTTCAGGGGTTAAGAAAGCAAAAGAGAGTCTATGCAACTTCCTTTTATTTCCTCCTTAACTCTTCCTTCTCCTCCAAGGGTAACTCAGGACCTAATTCTCCTTCTAAATTCTACTCCAGATTGGTGACTCTGAGATGCAGAAATACTACTGAGAGGTGGACATTTCTCATTAGCTGCGATTCCCAAGATTCTGCGATACTGATCATTTTAACAAGTACCCAGATACGATGATGAACTTGATTTATTTTAATTATTAAGAATGAAACTTAGTTCTGTTGTGATCATTTCACTTTATCTCTAGATAATTTGCGGACAGCACATCTTCAGATCAGAATTGGGAATCTCTAATAGGCCCCATATTTGGCCTTTGTTATTTCTTAAAGGGCTAGTTTTTGATTATGATGAGGATTATTTTTGCCATGTAACCTTTTTATCTAAGTTAACACATGTGTGGAATTCTAATGTCCAAACAAACCAGAGATGGTGCTCTGCTTAAAGTGGGTGTGAGGCCAGGAGCCCCAAGTCTCCTCTGCCTTTCCCTCATGGAGCCCTAACTGACCTCAGGGATCCATGCCCTCCATCCGAAAACGACTGGCCTATCGAGTGACTTTTCTACAAAATAACTTACACTAAATATATTTTTTTAAATCCTCAATCAAATTTTAATTTATTTACCAATTATTTTATATCTCCTTTTCTTTCTATTTCCCTCTTCTGCTCTTTTTTTTTCCTCTTGAATTTCTAACAGTGGCTACCAGGGAGGCATGATTGAAGGTAATTGATGGTAGAAGTTCAAAACCATGGCTTATGGAAGGTGTGGTTTATCTGCCTGTACCTTATGTTCAGCTGTTTTTTACTATGTAGACTCTGCCTCCCTCGTGCTTTACACATTGGTTTCTGAACTTGCGTGGTATCCCTTGGCCCCAGCACCACCACAGAGGGCAGAATGCTGTCCTCCAGACATAACTGCTACAGAGACATTGAGAGTAGTTTAATGGGTTCTAACGCAACAGCCTACCACCACAGAATATTGAAAGGTTTTTTAGTTTGTTTGGGGGCAAATAAACACAAATACTCATGAGATCGTTGAACCAGTCTTGCCACAGAATATATTGTTTTATCTCTAAATTCGGGGAGGCAGAATAATATAGAATTTGTGAATGGGATTATTTCTGGAAGTGAGTTTATTTTCATATATTTAATAAGGTACTTAAGGTTAAATGCTTTGTCACAGTAAGAGATACAATGGTTCTGAGAGGACAACTTTCTCCCACTTACCTACATGTCTCTCCACTACTGTTAGGTAGAATTTTCTCTGTAGGAATACAGAGATGGCCCATAAATTTCATGCAATTAGATAATCTACAGAATAATTCCTAATTTTGCCTCTTTCGCATTTAATATCCTATGGTTAGAAAGTAGGTCACAGCCATTTTAAACCATATTTTCGGCACACCTCAGTTAATCGACTAAGTTGTTTTCTGATGCATGATCGTGGTCTGTGGAGGAGAATATTTGAGTTCTAGGGAGTTTTATTCTCCAGCACGAGGAGGATTTTAGCCAAGTAGCATTATCAGGCTGGTACGTCTCCCCTGCCGTAAGATACAGAAACTTTAAGTGGGTCATTTATTTGAGTCTTTTAGTACCTCCTCCACTGAGCAACTAAGATCCAATAACAACAACAAAGACCAAGAAAAGTGATCCCCACACTCCGAGCTTTCCATGCTAGCTCAGAAGTCGTGTTCAGCCACATTCCCAAAATTCTTCAGTCCCTTTTGTTGGGACCGCAAGGGTTTTTAGAAGGAAAAAAGGTAGAAGCTTCAATTCTGCTCTGAGATCGGATATTGAACATGAAAACTCTTGACCTAAAAAACCTAAGATTCCAAATCTGAGGCCAAAAACAGGCTGACAAACACAGTGTGAAAATCCAAGGGTGCAGAGCGGCCAGGGACGTGCCCGCTTCATAGGGTGCGAGTATGCGCTGTCGGAGCGCGGGGCCGAGGGAGGCGCGCGTATCCAGGAGGAGGAGCCCCATACCTGATCTGTTCACTTCTGCTTCTAAAATCCTGTCCTCTTATTCCATGGGGTTTCTTTTCCAACAAAGATCAAGAACTTTTAAATGGGAGGACTATTTCTACTGCTAATGCTCTATCTCCATTAGCTTTTTCATCACACCCAGAGTCCTCGTTAGGAGCATGGCACCCTGCTCTCATTATTACAGCAGTAACGAAATATATACCGTTTGGAGAAACTGGTGTGCTGTATCTATTCATCACTATGAATGACTCTGCCCAGGGGTGGTCAGAGGCATCTTCGAGCACAGACAGCTCCCAGCTTAGATGGTCTTTAGCAGTGATATGTGTGTGCACAGTGCCTTGCCCAGTGCCTGGCATACAGCGGGTGCCTGATGAGTGCAAACCCTGCCTTGAAAGCTGATTTCAAAAGCTTAAGCGGGTTTAAGGGCCTTTGGACCTAAAATGCATTTTTCCATAGAAAAGGGGTCACTAGTAACCGAGGCATTCTGAAACCAAGTCATAGTAGCTGCTTCATTCATTAGATGCCAGATGTACAACAGAAATAATTATAACATATCTAGCTTTTTAGTGTACAGATTCATCGACGCTTACTTCTTCACAGTCACTCTGTGAGTAGGTTAATCCCCTAACCCTCCTCATTTTAGAGATGGGGAAATTGAATACTGTAAAAAGTTACTCTTGCAGTTAAGAGTGAAACTGAAGGAACGTGTCACTATATCTTTGGGGTTCTACGTGTCGATTGCCTTCTTCCTTCCTCTGCCTGACCCTAGGCCCCAGCAAAGGTGCTGGCAAGTCCCTGATGAATTTTCTTAGGGAAAGGGTAAGGCAGGTAAGTAGGTGAGTCTAACCTAACTTAACATCGCTTTAGTGGTGATGTTCTGGGGTATTCTGTAGGTATGCTCAGATCTACCGTAAGCACAATGAAAGAACTTGACTTATTTCTGTAAACATATTAACTTTCTGGAGGTGCCCTTTGCAGTCAAGAAAGATCCAGTTGTCTTTTTGGTAGTTGATGACGAAACTTCCTTTTAAACAACTACCCCTTGGCACACTCAAGGCCACAAGGGTTAGGATAAAATAATCCACTATCTAGGAAGTGCCGCCAAACACAGTACAAGCATCCCCTGCTTGCTGAAACTTTGTGTTAACATCCCTTCACTTTTACGAAAGACCCTATGTTAGTAACAGCTTTCTTCGTGAAAGCAAAAATCTTCGGATCTCTTACACTCAGCAAAAACAGGTACTAACGTGGGTCTTCTGTAACAGCGAAGGGTATTAATGGCGAGCATTTGGAAAGCACGTGTAAACCCTTCCTGACGTTTAGGCTTACAGAAGATTTCTTATGAACACCCTGCACTCCGATAGTGGGAAAAAAATCTATGCGGGGTTCAGACAAAATGGCTGTTAATTTAGTGTGGGAATGACGGAGAGGTGGTGAGGATGTCCGTTGAAGCAGTCTGACCTGCCGACTAGTTTCAGCAGGCTGAAATCAGCAGTGGGGGGCCAACTCTCATAGAGTATTTTCTAAACTCTGAATCTGCCCAGTCGGGTGAATGGATGTTTTGAGCATCCTTGTGGTTTCTTCAGTATCTTTGTAAACTTAAGTTTCTTATTCCTATTTTGAGGACTTTGAATGTAGAACCTGTCCAGTTCCTATCCATCAGGCTAAGTAACCTTATTTCTGCTATTGCCCTACACATTTAAAATGTTGATGTTCTGAATCAAGATTCAAGAAGTTCTCACTTTAAAAATTAGAAGTAGAAATACCTTTAAATCACCTCTGTCCATAAGAAGCCTTGAAAAATAAAATATTGCTACCAAAGTGGGGGGAGGGGATGTAAACTTCACAAATGAATGGGGGAAATCTAAGATTCCTGATCTGGAAATACAATGTATTTCCATGAAAGTGTTAACATTTGAAACAGAGGCGTGAAGTGTTTTAAGAAGAATTTTATTCCCATCAGAGTGCCAAATTAGCTAATGGTATGCCTTGAAGTCCACCAAAGTCAAAATCTGCTAATCAGGAATGAAAACAGAATCATTAGGGGTTAAAATTGAGTTTATTCATTTATTCAGTGAATTTCCAGCCTGAAATACAATCATCGCATATGTGTACTTAAGAGGATTCTTTTCTAAAATGAACGTGATAGTGATCGATCCCTTCAAATTTGGAAGTGGTTTCCTTGAATGGGGAAGGAAAGGGAAAACATTTAAAGTGCACTTAGCTGGATGAAAACCCGTTATTCAGGGTGCCGTGGATTGTAACGTGTGTGAGAGTTTCTGGAGCCCACGTTGGACAAGCATATGTGAATAATCAGTGGGAGACGGTGTATATATGACATCATGAGCCAACAGAGGAAATCCATTAACCACATCATTTGCTCTTCCTCTGGGGCTCAAGAGATAATTATTTATGTTGAAAACAAAACAAAACAAACCCTTTTTACTCTTTTAGCACTCGGGAGAGCCTGGCTTCCAACACGTCCAGCATTGTTGAAAGTAACCGGCGTCAGAACACTACCTTGAGCCCAGTCCACGGCGGAGCTGGCCCGGCCTTCAACTTCCGAGCGAGCACGGACCCCGCAACCAACGAAGCTGAGAAATTACAGAAACCTTCCAACTGCTTGCAAGCTTCTGTTACTAGTGTGTGAGAGTCGTACTGTCTCCGATCTCCTGTCTCATTCGATACAGCCAAGTTTACGACACTGGGACTGATGTTTACATCTGGGGAAAGACAAGCATCTCGACCACAGTTTTTGTGTTTACTTAAACTGTGCTGCTAAGTAGGCTAGGGCAAAAAAAACAAAACAAAACAAACAAACAAACAAAAATCTTTATTTCAGAGTATTGCTTTTCACATTTATGGCTCTGTAGCAACCGAATAGCAGTAGGGGTGATATGTATACGTTTGTTTCACTACTTGTAACTGAGCACACATAGGAAAGTCTAGACACTGTAAGTGTGGTATGCATTCCAATGTCATGAAGTTGCCAATTCCATTTTTAAATGCCACAGATGCGTGTTGCTCCCAGTCTGTGGTCGGAGGGTGCCACGGAACTGATCCTTGACACTTCCCAAAAACAAACAAACAAAAAGACAAAAAAAGCGTAAGCACCACAAAATGTCCAATGCCAGGGTCCAGCTTGAGGGAGATCAATGTCAAACTGACCGGAAGGGACCCCAGCCCTTTGTGTGTGAATTGTTTATGCACCCGTCATTTTTCACTGTGAGTTTTCATGACACAGTTTTTTGCAGGAGCCCGTGGAAGTGTGTCAGAAGGGGTCGTGATCGAAATTCTGGGAGTGTTTTTTTTTCAGGATTTTGTTTTTAAGTGAAACAGATGCTTGTCTGATTTTGAAACTTCCATAATCATGAACAGGAATATAGGCCTTTGATTCTGAAGTGGGCGAAGGAAGGGGATCCCCAGCCTGGCTGGGGCACGGCACTGAGGAATGGAAGAGGGGAAATGTGGACTCTCTAACGGTGTCAGTCAAATATTTAAGGAAGATAATTTCCTCCTTGTGATCCTTATGATGATCCTATCTTACTGTAATAGATACAATGATTAGTTTGTTTAAAGGCAAAATGTTCTTTGTGATACAAATGAAGAGTATGGCCTGGGGATGTTATTCTTTCTAATGGAAGGACATTAATCTATTTTATGTAGTTTCAAATAGAATGCCTAAATTAGGCTATGGGAGATCATTTTTAGTGGTTATAGGAAAGAGCAAGGTTAGGGAGAGTTGAACTTCAGGCCTTTTATTCCTGGAAAGATATCTATAGAGAAAACTTTAAAATAATTTTTGATTAGAAATTTACATGTGCCCATGTAATTACCAACAGAATGTGCTCATTCTGCAAGTATGGTATAATCCGAACTTGTACTCCCCTAAAATTTATCAGAGTAACAATTATGCATACATGAACTATGCCAGAGTAATGTTTACAGATACTTTGTAACCAATTTCAGGAGGCGTTTTTTAGGTGGATGTATAGTTCCTAGCCCAACTTATTTCAAAATGGTTTGTTAACACGTTGCTTTGGTTTACAGTGTCTTGTTGAATACAAGGAAGACTCAGCAGCATAGGGATTACCAATAATCTTGAGCTTCAACTTTACAGAAAAGAGACATTTCAAAACTCCCCATTTTATTCTATGAGAACAATGGACTAAATGTGTCGATAATGACAAATTACTTGCAGAAGGGTTGCATATGACTCAAGCAAATGGTCTGACCAAAAGTTTAGTTCAGTGGCATGTGCTGTTTGGAGCCATATAATAAAATATATATCCAAAAATAGATCTAAACTCTTTCCACCTCAGACTACGGTAATTGGCAAAAAATGTGTGCAACATTTCTGCTTCAGTATAGGCTTAATCACTAGGGATCTGTTTAAAGAATGCACTCCGACACATAATTGGACCGATTCTTGAAGCATGTGGATGGTCTCTCATGCTTTTTCAGATATGTGGAAGTCGCATTAGGTCAAACTGGACTCCTCAAGTTTAGTCTAGATTCCTTTTTTTGTGCTTAGAATGAAACGTAAGCACATTTCTTGGTAAACCCCCATCCCACTAAAATGCTTTAAGTCAGTTGGCTTTCAGTCTCATGCCTTATTTCCTCCAAGGCATGCCCCGATTGCCCAGAAATGCACTATTTGTCTCATTGCTTAAATATGTCCAGGAGGAATGATAATGTAACTAATAGACTACACACACAGTCTGTTTCCCTGGGGAGTTATATACCATACTGTTACCAAATTCTCCTGTCTAAATTCCTTTTTTTCCAAAAAACCTGCTCTCGAGTGTCGAATCGTACCATCAGTTCATAAATAACGTAACCATTCAAACAATACATCAGCCTCTCGTTGATCCTCTGAAAGTAGCCATTATAGTAATCAAACGCAGTGTGGACCGGAAAGGAAAGCATTACCTTTAAGAGAAGCTTTAAAATAGGAATTTATCAGTATTCCACAAGAAATAGGTTTACAGAAGACATGATTCAAATAAAACGTGTATACCATTTGCCCGATGCTATGGGGTACATGATTTCAAAAACAACAACAACGACTCCCTTAGACCTGGAGCCATTAGCGTAGAAAAGATGGGCTTTAAAGATGTTACAATGTAAGCAGACGATCCGTTTGGAAGTGTCCCCGTCTGCATTTCATGAGGAGTTCTAGATGGGGGAGGCATGGCAGCAGGAAGCGTTGTTACAGATGTGACCCGAGTCGGTCCTCCGACGGCGGGTGAGCTTCTCAGTGACCAAACCCTCAGCCCACGCCAAGCTTTGCCAACGTCCTTGTCCCTCCCCTGAACTGATAGAGCTTTGTGTGATGTGGCTGCTGATCTAGTCTTCACTTAGAGTTTATCAGCTGAAAGGTTTACAGAACTGAGTCTGCTTGAATCTCTGTGTAGCGTTCAACTCTAAAGGGTCAACCCGTCTGTCGGCATTTTGCACACTTATGTATTATTATGATGCAGCATATTACTTTATGGCAATTTTTATTTTTTACATATAACTACCTCCATAAATTTGATGAAATGGCAGCAGTGTGTTTAAAGTGTATTGTTCAGAAAAGCAAAGTTGAAAACCTCCGTAGACATGAGGCCATGGCGTTCCGTGTGTGTGTCAGTGACTGCCCCTGTAGACTCGTGACTTCTTCACGGCCGTGGTTTGGTTTCACGGCATTATTGCGCTTTCAGATGTAAACCTGTCTCTCCTCTCTTTCCCACGAAAGCACACTTTTTTGTTACCAACGAAAGGAAGTTGGAATCTCTGGTCTTTCCCCACTGGCCCCAAACCTACCCCCACTCCTGCTAAGAGTTCAACGCCCGGGGGAAGAGCCAAGCCAATCGGTAAACAATTTAGCAAGCTCTTTAGTTCTGTCAGAATCGGATGTGGAAATTCTAGGTTTTCAGTAACTGAAGACACACAACAAATTTGGACTGTGCCGGCTTTGAAGTACTTTGGGCCTCTCTGCCTTCACTCACATGCTAGCATCCCGAGCCCAAACGTCATTTTAATTAAAAGAGCTGTGTTCCGTTAAATACTTTGTATTCCATTTTATATATTTTGCACATCTCAGGGGACCTCAATGAGCATATGAAAAGGGGGGGGGGGTGCCATCAAATAGAGAAGACAGCTAGAGGAGCTAAATGGGGACCAACCAAGATAAAAATACCAAATTAGTGCTTCTCTGATGTGAAGTGCAAGTTCAGGAGGCATAAATTCAAGGTTAATCTGGACTAACAATGATCTGAACACCAGCTGTTCCCAAGTCTCCCTTTCTCAGAGCCCAACCATCGGTTCGAGGATGTAAATTCAAATTCTATCGCAACCGCCAGGGGGAGGAAAAACCTGTTGGATGAAAAGGAAAGCATTGTGCGGTTTTTGGTTTGGTTTGGTTTGGTTTGGTTTTAGGTTGGCACAGCTTTGTAAAATCCTACCCAGAATAAACCACTTATCCCCACCAAGTGTACTTGAAAATAAAGTTTTTAACCTAAATTATAGGCGTATAGCTCACAATAGTGAACCTATTTTGAAAAGTCTCGCCATTTATAACACAGGCAGTATTTTGAGCTTGATGAAAAGTCAACAAGCGATCATGACTTCGCCAGCTCATTTTGGGATCTCAAAGTGCTTCCAAAGCATTCAGATTGACAAACAGTTAACTAAGC
The DNA here is from genome assembly GCF_902655055.1 of Lutra lutra. Classification (NCBI taxonomy): domain Eukaryota; kingdom Metazoa; phylum Chordata; class Mammalia; order Carnivora; family Mustelidae; genus Lutra; species Lutra lutra. Next base: position 15,056,315 of record NC_062279.1, read on the forward strand.
AGGTCCTATTTGTAATACCCATACTTGAAATGGAGAGAGAGAAGTTGGGACCTCAGATTACCCAGAAATTTCCGTGGCAGCTACCAGTGATCTGTTTTCTATCTGTTTGATAGACCCTCATGAGAAATCACTAAATACAATGCTATTTTCTGATGTGTGCTAATAAAGTCAAAGAAAACAAATAACAACTGTACACTCTTGTCCATTTTCATTCAAACAGTTCAGGGTGTTTGGAATTTTGCAAAACCCACCCAAATGCTGTTGCGGTCAGAGGCAGGTCCTAGACGTACACCCTCGTTTACAGTTTCCTATTGGGCTTCGGTAATTCCTGTGCGAAATACCATCCTTCAAGAACATTACTGCTCCGGGCAGTGGAAGGTGCTGAAACAGGAACTGTAATTAAAAAGTTTATCAAGTACTCTTGGCTGTGCTACTTGAGCACACTAGAAACTCAGTACAATATATTGAGTCCTACCCAGAAGAATCTGGATTTCCAAGGGAGCCAATCTAGTTCTCAGTGTTTCCTCAAAGTCAGGGATACCAGATCCTTGCTGAGGACCTTCTCCATTGCCACAGGCCAGTCACAGAACCAGCTAACAGCACGCTGTCACACAGACAGCGGAGTCCCAAGCAGAAGTGATCCCGTCCTCTCCTTTCCCCCCGCCACCCATCCCCTGCCTACCCAACCCCCACCCCAGCCACCGCCCTGCCCGTTCTCTTCTGTTAGCAAGCCAGGTGTCTGCACATGTTTAGGGCTTGGGGAAGCTAGAACACAGGAAGAACAAATCCAAAAGCATGGAAAACCTTGTTTTGCTTGGGGTTGGTAAAATACAGACAGGAAGGAGATTACCATCGGTCTGGTCTTTGCCAAGTTAGATTAAAGAATCAGCTGTCACTCTGTCATTCTCTCAGAAGGTTTTATAGAATGAAGGATACATCCAGTATTTTCCCATAGATTTTTATTTGGAGACATTTCATAAATTATATATGTGAAAAAACTTCATGATGTAATTTCCTGGAGTGTTTGAAATAGGCTTGGCATCTCCCCGATTGAGTTCGTCTCTGTATCTTTTGCAGCAGCAGCCCAGAGAGAGATCTACCAGTGATTGACCCTCTAACACATAATCCTGTGTTTTCACAGTTGTTCCATGACTTACAGTTGCTGATTGGCAAGGTTGAGAATTCTATAAGACTCAAGGGGGACTAAACCTTATGATTGTATATTATCAGTTATAGGGCTTCAACTGCTCACTGTTGGCTTCCAATGAGAACACACGCACCCTGCCAAGGAGGGAAGGGGAGTTTCACAAGTGAGGCAGCAAATGTAAGGCTAGAGGGTTGGCTGGTCCATGCACAGCTGCCTACCCCCCTGACCAAAGGCTGACCTTGGCAACCCAGTTCCTTTGCTCCCACCCAGAAGAGGTACCAAATCTGAGATCTGAGAGCTCCTTCAGTATCAGTCCTCTGCAGTTATGGGAAGTTCATGAAGTACGCACTCAGCAACTCCTTGCCCACTTGTCTTCCCAGGTCCTTCCTCCCTGCCTCTGTCCCACTCTCCCACCTAGGCACCGATCCACAGCCACGGTTTCCACCGTGGAAGGGCAAAACGGTGTGTGGTATCATGCACACGTGATGGGTGAGGACTAGAGCTGCCCTCCGGTCACCTTCATGTAAGTATTGACAGCTACAAATTAAGGTCCTTAGAGTAGTTGACATAGACACTACTTTCTAGAAGAGAATTACATTTCAACGTTAAGTTTAAAGGGATCATAATTCTGCAGGTATCTTTCTCCGAGTGACTGAATGTGACTATTGCATTGGGGTAAATGAATTAAGAAGTGCAAGTGGGATTTACTGTATGTTAGAAAGGAGTTTTGCAGCCAAGACTGCCTTGAATAAAATGTGTTTGCACTGAAAAAAAAAAAACTTTAAATTACTTGGTCTCTGGTTGCTGTAAAGGTCATCCAAGATGGATGTTCTGTTTATATTGTATAGTATTTCATATGAAATAATTACAGTTCATGAAATGTCTTCCCTAATGTTACTGATTTACGACAGCACATTTGTAACATGGTTTTTATCGTGTCGGTGTGCCATATTGTAAATGATGATGGCTTGTCATGCTTAGTATAATAACTTAAGAGGAAAAAAAGCACAGGGATTTTTGTAAGTCTATATTTGAAAGTCCCTCCATATGGTAATATTGTGTTCATGTTGTTTATGTAGTGTTGTGTGAAATATCCATTTTGGATTGTGTTACTTTTTAAGATATTAAATAACATTTGGTTATATGTCTAAGTGGATTTTTTTGGTATTTGGTATTTGGTACAAAAGTACTTCAGGTGAGACTGATTCATTTCTCTCAATAGGGAGTTTGTAACAATTTTTTTTATTATACAATCTTTGTTATTAGAGCTTTTGAATGAAAACAACTGAAAAGGGAAATACCTGATCAGAAATCTTTTTCCAGGAATATTGAAAAAGCCACAGTTTTTTTGGCTAGCTATTTAAATTTTGCAGAGTCAGGCTTAGGGATGCCCAGAATTGTGTTTTCTGTGAAATCAGAAAGCAGTGGGGTTGGTCTGTTTTGTTAGCTCTCAAATCACAACTTCTATACCCCAAATAAATATGATCCCCTTTCCAGGGAACACCCGGGGGCTAGCCACATATTCCCAAGTTGGGAATTCCTCCCCTCTGTGTCTCACCACCTCCAGAGTCTATCAGATACTATCTTGGCTGTCCTTCCCACTAGCAAATCTTTGTCCTTGGAGAATGGACTCCCCTTTTTCAAACCAAATCTGCCGTCAAGCAAACGATGAAGCTAGGAAACAGCATTATTAGTCAAAAACAATAGGAAGCTGTAGGGTTGAGCCTGATTTTCTTGGAAAGGCAACCCCCAGAGTGGACCTCTGATGGCAGTGTCCTCTGGATAAGCATGGACAACCCAAGGGGACCGCTTTGAAGGACAAATCTGACTTCCGTTGTGTACGTTTGTCTATAGATATTTTAAACTGTCTCAATTCAGACATGTCCTCTTATAAGCCTGAAGTTCGGGAGAACAAGAATACTGGAAGACTCTGTGGGTTTTACACTAGGACCAGAAGCTACTGTGCTGAAAGCTGGGTAACTGTATGTTCCCTTCAGAGCGAGCCAGTGAGCGGGACACATGGAGGAAATGTGGTGACTTTGCTAAGAAGATGGAAAGCAGGATTCTGACTCCTTTGAGAGAATGGTCACAGTTCATAAAAATCTTTTCTTTCCAAAGGAAATGGTATGGTTTTAACTCATTTTTAAGTGTTTAGAGTGGTGGGTGTTTTTTTTTTTTTTCCTCCATAAAGAAAAGCCAAGCAGAGCGCCTTCTGCCCTGTTACAGCTGTGAAATCGAGAGCCACTGAATAATAAAAAGAAGGTATTCACCTGACTTTAATAATTTATTTAACTATGAAATTGTATCCCTACTGTGGGAATACTTGGATTTCATGATATTCCCCCTGTTTGGGCCCGGTGGCTCCAGACTTTTCCTGTAAAGCAAACAGTTAATCATGTAACACATGGAATAAGTGTGTGTGATGGATATTTACAGAGAACTCTGCACCAGACGGCAATTGCGAGGGAAATGGAGGCACCTGCCCTCCAGATAGGCTGAGCAGGGTTTCCTGGTGAATCTTCTTCAAAGAACTGCATTGGAAGATCGATATAGAGAGTTAGTGGCAGATGCCATAGGTTTGGTAAGAGAGGTGAGGTCAGAGATGCCGATTTCGAATTCAAGGGACAAAACCGAACTGCCGATGTTCAACGGTTGGCAAATTCTTTCCTCCCCAGATCTAGGGCTCTGGGGCTAGTGACTGTGGGTAGGCGGAGGGACGGTCCCGGACTTCCGGCCATCATTGGCCTGTGTATATGCCCCTTTAGAGGTGACAGATTCCGCCGAGCATGTTCCTCCTGGGTCACCGTCCTTCCTGTCTCTCCTCTTTCTCTTCCTTTGTCGCAAAGCTCCATGCGTTATTTTTCTTTTCTATTTCCTTGGGTTTATTTTGCTTTATCACTCTTTTCTCCATGCTTGACCAAGAATTTTTGTTTGTTTGGTTGTAGTTATGCTTTTCTGGTCTCATGTTTGGACTCTTTCCTGGTCTCGATTATTTATTATTTATTATTTTTATATAGATGGATGTATCACATGTTGATATATTTACATAGTATCATATATGTTATAGATAGAAAATGTTTGTGTTCTAATGTAGGATATATAATTTATATACCTAATCTGTATGTGGCTACAATTGATAGCTGGCATTTGAAATTTCATATTTATATTGCCCTATCCTCCTTGGATCCAAGGCCACTGTCTTCCTTCAATCTCACTTCCACTCACCTTTGCACTAAGAGCTTTTTGTTCTCCAACACTTGGATAGAAATCTGCCACCAGCGGATTCATCAAAGGTCTGATAAATCACTGGCAATTTCCAGAGATGATAGATAGGTAGATGATAGATGGACAGCTAGATCCTGCATGAAACCAAAGATCTCTGTATCACCATAGTCTATAAATGGCAATGAAACAAAAGGAGATGTCAGACAAGAAGTTATACTTTGACTTCTGTGTGACTCCCTTTTAATGATGTGTTGAGAATTTATTATCTTGGGAAATTATCTTTGAACATTTTTATATCTGTGCTTTAAGCCAGCATCTGCCATTCTTTATTATCCCCTAGATGGTCAGGGAGGGGGGTGCAGGGTATCCCCCCTGAAAGGCACTTCCTTTAAAATTAACAACAGCACCGTGGTTTCTAGCATTTCAAATCTCATTCTCAAATATCTTCCACCAGCAGAGGATTTCCCTATTTGCACCCGGCCAGATTGCAAAGGTACCAGGGGTCTGTCTCACCCAGCGTCGCTTTCCATTGTTTGTTACTGTTGGCAAGACATGCGACAGGTTAACAAACCTTAAATGGATTGCAGATGACAGGGTCTTCCCCCCCACCCCCTTCCTATGTTACTTGACGGCGGTTCATAAGACATCTGTGCTGAATGTCAAATTGATATTCAGATGTGGAAGGTATCAGCGTTCCTAGAGACAGAGTGATGGCCTTGGAAACAGTCAGTGTCCTCCCCTGCTTCCTTCTGTGTCCATTTAAAAGAGATCGAATTAGGTGGTTTGGGGGTACTGGCGGGCCTCTTAAGCAGTCAGGCAAATAGGTCTGAGAGATTATCTTTTAGAACTGACTTTTGTTCTAGCCAATTAATAGAGAGCACTACCAAATGCTAACACATCCCTAAAGATGTTAGCAGTCAGAATATTTCGTAGACTGCTTATTTAAAGTACTTGCATTGAGTTTTTAAACAAAACAGGGAAGATCATAAGCTTATCAATGGACTCCATTGGTCTGATGGGACTGTTCAAAAATTTTTAATGTTCAGAGGGGAAAAGGTCACTACTGATAACATTTAATGTGTATCTTTGCTTACGCCGCACCATCAGTACTGGTAGGGAGAGGGGTGTTCTGGCTTAATAACAGATCTTATGCTGGGTAAGCCCCCACTTCCTTCTCTCCATTCCAGTCTCTGCATGTCCAAATTTTAACCACATTTCAAGGTCCAGACCAAATGTCTTCTCTTGCACAGACCTCTCTGAACACCCCTTTCCATGTCCATGCCCTGAGAAAGGTATGGCTTCTTTCCCTTTCTTACAAAACTTACCACTCCTAACCCTGTGTTCTCAATTTCTGTCTTAGAGTCAGGACTTCAGACTCCTGCCCAAGACCATGACCTCAGCTCAACCATTTATGCCATTTGTATGATATTTACTTGAGCTTCGGTAGGAGTTGGGGGAGACACACACTCCCTCTTGTCATTGTTCTCTGTGGCCCTTAAGATGCCTGAAACTGTCAATAGGCTCGACTGTGCAGGCAATGGGCTCCGTGTGATGTTCCCAGCGGGACTGTGAAAACCCTGAGCGTTTTGCTCAGGCCAGCTTCTAACCTAGGCAGCTTTCTGGAAAAGTGCTGCCTAGCCATACCCCTCGGCCTCCGTGGGTCTTCTCTCTCACAAAAGAAAAGCAGCACGGAGCGGATGGCTTTTGAAATGTCAAAAAGTTGTTACAAGATTAAAAGCAGAGTGGAAAGCTTTAGTCCCTTCTTGTGAATCCATGCACTGTGGAAGCTCGCTCGTCTGGGCCCGGGCGGGGCCTCGGGAGGGACTGGGTTTCACTCAGCACCGACAAAGATGGGAGCGGAATTATAAAACGTGCTCAAAAGCCCCGGAATGTGCTGGGCAGGGAAAGCCGCTGGCTGTGTGTGAAAGGGCCAGACCCTGCTCCGTGAGTGTGTAGAGTCTGTTTGTGTCTCTGTGTCCCCGAAGCTGTGTTTCTGCAGGGCTCCCCGAGGCGGTGGGACTATTTATGACTGTGGCCACAATATGTTTCCTTTTAACCGTATCTTAAATCTAAAGACAGCTGACTATTGTTTATGCAAACTTTCCACAGAAGTGTAACAAAAAATTTATTTTCTGTCTTGATTTTGAGTTTTTCCCCCGCCCATCTTAGCCACATGATTTCTTTCTGTTTCTTGTCATTTCTTCCCCCATCTCCTGCTCCTTCCCTTTCTGCGTCTGTGAGACTTTGCGGCCAATTTTTCATTTTAATGTTCTCATTTCTCTCCCCTCTACCTTCTCATACACTTTTAAAACACGTCCTGGATTTTCATTTCTTGATAACCCTTTTCCTAGCTTCCTACAACAGTGTGCCTAGCTGTATAGCTAACTCATTTAGTAGCTGAACTGTGGGTAGATTAAAAGCTTAGCCAGGGAGTTCTACTGACAAACTACTTGCTATTACTTCCAAATATCAGGTTAGCTGCAAAATAAATAAATAATAAAGTCATGCCCTGGGTTGACCTACTACCAAAAGTCTCCCAGGCTCTAGTTGACCAACCGTGTCAAGGATGGGGTCCTCAACAGGAGTGTCTGGAACGATGGTTTGCTCTGTGTCACCAGGGTGCAGAAGCCGGGACTGGAGTTGCCTCCTGGGAGCCTGGTTTGGCTCAGCGTGAGCTGAATGACTACAGAATCAAGTTCCCACTGGGAGACACGGTGTCGCACAGTCTCCTCCAAATCTGACCTTGAAAGTCTGACCTTTGTGAACATGTACCTCTTTTTTTTTTTTAATTTGACAGACAGAGATCACAAGTAGGCAGAGAGGCAGGCAGAGAGAGAGAGAGAGGAGGAAGCAGGCTCCCTGTAGAGCAGAGAGCCGATGCGGGGTTCGATCCCAGGACCCTGGGATCATGACCTGAGCTGAAGGCAGAGGCTTTAACCCACTGAACCACCCAGGCGCCCCTATGAACATGTACCTCTTAATTTGGGTTTTCTGTATTCTCCAACTATTCTACAAGAAGCGTATACTGTTTTAAAGTCAGAACATTGTTTCTGAAAACATAAAATGTTTGAGGATTCAATACAGAGAAGAAAGGTCGTGAACTGAGACTTAGGTCCATCTCGGGGTTCGGACGTCCTTTCCGGGCCTCTTAGCCTCTGCTGGGGGCGAAACTCGGAAGCCTGCGGATTTCTCTTGAGTAGAAAAAGGCTTGTTGATTTCCCAATTGCAGATCAATGTGTTCCTTGCTTTCCAGAGCAAAAATGTTCTCCTGGTCTCAATAAAGTACAATCCAAAATTTCTTCATTTTAAGGTAGGGTTAAGATGGGGGAAAAGCCAAGATTCAAGGTAGGGGTTGTTTCTTTCTTTAGGCCCAGAGTAAAAGCCATCATGAAGGGGAGACAAATGAACCCTCCGTAGCCTTCATAACCTGGTGCTTGATTTATTCTCCCTATTCGTTACTCAAGAACTTAAACATTCTCCCCAATGATTTGTTGCAATGAACTCATTTTTCCTCCAAATCTAAGTGGGAAACTTCAGATAGTTCTTACCATGCCTGGAAAACTAATGCTTGTCAATTCACGTAGTGTTTAATTAATCCTTATCATAATTTGTAGTAAATAGATCTAAATCATAGATTTCATATTTTTTTGAGATTTATTTTATTTTAGAGAATGCGAGGGAGCACCTGAGCAGGGGGAGGGGCAGAGGGACAGAAGCAGACTCCCTGCTGAGCACGGAGCCCAGGCCCAGGGGCTCCATCTCAGGAACCTGAGATCATGACTTGAGCCGAAACCAAGAGTCAGACGCTTAACTGACTGAGACATTCAGGTGCCCCTAAATCATACACTTTAAAAAATATTACCACCCAAAGGTAGTCCATTAAAGGGGATGCATTTTCAAAATTTAGAGCCCATTGCTATAGACTATTTTTGATTTGTTGTTGAAGCTAGTTTTTGCAAAACTAGCTAAATAAATGAAGTTTAAAATTAATAGTATCCTGAATACTGTTTCTCTAAATTCAGAAATAATATACCACTTGAGGAAGGAACCTCGGTCAGAGGAAAAGTTAAATATCTTCCTGTATGGTAGGAGAATTTGAATGTTAACTTTGATACAACAGGTATTCTGAGCAACAAAGTTTCAGCGCTTTCATCTTGGCTGCAAGACATCCTGGTGGGTTCTGGGAGCACAAAGTGAAAGACATGATCATTGTCTTCTAGGGGGTTCAGAAGGGAAGGTCGCCCAGACACCTGGAAAAGTAGCAATGCAGCCAGATTGTGGAATGCTCAGGATAGCATGGGAAAGTGCACCCGCCTGGAGTGACTCCAGGTTCTAGAACTATCCCACCTGCTCACCAACTGTGGGATTTGCAACCATCTTCACTCTTCTGACTTCTGAGGTTCCGCGCTATGGTCTGTTAGAGAAACGGGGCTAGATTCCGCCCTCTCTCCCTCACCGCCGTGTCTGTGAGGATGACAGGAAACCTGCGCAACCCCACATGCTGGGTAAGGGACAAAACCAGGGCTGTGCCACTGGGCAGGTTCAGGGCAGATGGTGCACAACTGCGGTACTATTCTGGCGGCTAGATTCTTAAGCTGGACCTTTCAAGATGAAGGACGGAGGGGTCTGAACAGTATTCCTGGCATGTGAAAAGTGGGAGTGGCAAAGATGCATTTCCAAGACAGAGTATGTATCAGTAATCTTCCTTTAGACTGACTGTTTAACATCATAAATGCTGTAAGTGCATGCAAGGACGAGGGGGAGGGAGGAGCTAACATTACATATACATTTTCTAACCTGATTTTGCTACGGAACATTGAAACCAATCATGGGAAGGGGCCGCGCTGGAAATGTGTGGTGTGTCAGTCTTTATGCCTCTGTCCGCAGATGGAGCCCCCATACATCCTTGTTTCTGATTACTGTCTTAACTTTGAACGGTAAGCCCTCTTAGCCCATGCCCTTCCAGTCATTTGAACACTCTTGTGTTCTTTGCTTTCCTTCCTTTTCCTGTGTATGTATCACGAGCCTGCAGCTGGATCCCAAGGGACCTGAAGGTGGGAAGGCTTTGCGCATACACCACCTCCCGGAACCCGGCAAGCGACTGTGTTCCTTGTTGGTGTGATGCCGTCTGACACTCACACCCCACACCCCCCAACGCTGCCCCGCAGTTCTGCTGATAGCTTTCCAAGTATCCTCCACAGAGTCCCTTGGGGAGAGGAAAAGCCAACAGACTTTTAAGACTTCTAATAAACCTATAATTTGATGCTGAGTTGCCATGTCAGAGTCACTAATGTCAAGATGCCCTGATCCTCCTGTATTTTACGTTTGACTTGAAATGACTAAACACCGAATTCGACTCTGAACCCAAAATCTAAGTCTGAGCCTATTACTCCCCTGCTTAAATCCCTTTGTTGGTCAAAATTAGGTCAATGAGATGCAACTCTTTACCGCGGCTTGTGAGGTGCCTCCTGATCTGGTGGCTGCCTTTACCTCCCATCCCTGCCTTCCACTGATCCAGCCAGAACCTTTCCCTGGGCTCCTTGCCACCTCCAAATCATTTCAAAGCCTGGCAGCTAGAATGGAGCCTTCTCTCCCGCACCCACTGCCCCATCCTAGCCCCGTTCACTATTCAATCTTCAGGTTATCACTGACTGGATCGCAAGAATCTTCCCTGGGTTGCAGAGCCTGAGAAGGCCTGACACTTCCTGCTCAGAGCTGGGGGCTGTCTCTTGTCACTGGTTAGTTTGCCTGATATGCAAACTCTGAGATGAAGATTTGTATTGGAGGGAATGCTCGGGGGATCAGTCCCCTTGAGAAGAGAAGGGGAAGAAACAAGCCTGGCCAAGGAGGGGTTGGGCTGTGTCAATCCTCTTCAGCTAAAGACCACCAGGAATGACATACCTAGGGTTCCACAGTTGGGAGTCTATGACTCGCCGCAGAGTGTGAGACACACACTGTGGAGAACCACGGGCCTCTCAGTATGAGTGTTAGAAAGACACCAGTAGCTAGCATTTGGGCTTTGGTTAGGAGAGTTGGGAGAAGACCTAAGGTTCCCTCTAGATTGGGCGTTGCCAGAGCAATCTAGAAAACAAAATGGCAGCATGTCTATGACAGCCATCTCTGTAAATCTTACTGTAGCGGGGAAGGGTAGAATGACAATCTGGCTGTAACTGGTGAAGAAGTAGTAGCCGCTCATTCTGGCCACGAAGCAGGGAGGGGAGAATTTGTTATTGTCTGAGGGGCACAGTGACCTTGTCTTTAGGCTTAAATGAAACCATGGAAGGGCTTGTTTCATCTTGTTTTATTGTGATCTCAGAGTAGTGTCATTTGTGTGGTATTCTGCGAAGTTGTTTGTGTCCCGCAGGAGCAGAACGTGGCCCAGCTGTGAACGTGAACATGGCCTGGTCTTTTCTCCTTTCTTCTGTGATGCAGGCTCAGCAGGTTCCTCCAGAGGAAGCTCCAAATCCAGGTGATCCTTCAGAATGCTCCAGTCTCCCCATGGGGAGAGGGCGGCTGCCCTCTTCATTCCCACACCTGTCAGTCACTGGAGGCAGGCTCCCCCTGAGAAAGCAGGGCAGCCTGAGGCAAATTCTGGAAGAGAACCCATCTGTGGCCTGCGTGATGGCACCCTCCTCCCCCCGGCAGCAGAGGCCTTGGTTTGTGGCGGGGGAGAGTACGAACCAGAGCAGCCACTCCCCCTCTTGGCTTTGCTCTCCTCTCTGTGTGACCGTAAGCTCTGGAACAACCAGGAGGGAGTCTCTCTGGGTCTTCCTTGCACCTGCAAAGCCTTCTGCGGCCCCTGGCCCCTACGAGGCTCTCCATAAATATTTGCCAGTAAATTAATGAACTGCAGATCATGAGGTCTTAATTTTCCATTTGACTAAATGTTCTACTCGTAGTCTTTGAGTGTTACCTTTTCTTCCCAATGGACAACTTCTTTCCTGGGAACTATCAGTCACCATCTAGGTTGTCTAGAGCAATAAGTTCTCATCAGTGAATGGGTAGCATGACTTAGTTACCAGAGAAACTTTTTCAATGTATCACTACTTGGCCCCCAAGGAGACCCTATTTGCTCAGTATTTTGATTGAGTTAAATCTAGAGTGGTGTCCAGCTTGGGAGTATTTTGAAGATACTACCAAAGTCTGCTTCCCTCACTACCTTCCCTTTCCCTCCCCCCAAAAGAAGTAGCTTCAGTTTGGTGGAGATTTCCTAAAATGGCCTTCAGGAATCAGGGAACCTTTTTTTTTTTTTTCCCCCACTCTTGGCCCCATCAGACATAGTTCTAAAAAGCCAAACATGAAGTTACATCACAGCCAAGCTGAAGAACATTCTACTGAGACAGCCTGTGCAACAACCAACCTTTTCCCAGGACAGGAAATCTTCTTAAAAAAAAAAAAAAATTCCTTCTTACAATTATAAGAATCCAATTTGAACTGAAAGCCTCATCCCTGGGTCTTCCACTGACTATCTGGAGATGGAAAGATTTCCAGTACCTGTGAATACCATGCTAGCCTCTCCGCCAACACAGACCCCTAGAGCCACGGCTGGGTTCAAAGTCACATTCACCTCTATGATTCCTTTGAAGAGAAAGCCAAACCCAAGCCTGCCCCGTGGCAACATGGGAACCAGGTGACTTTGTCTTGGGCCTCTTTTCTGCGTCCTGTCCATCAGTTTGTCTTACAGCCTTGTCTCTCTTACTCAGGAGGGAAGCCAGTGCCCATCCAGAGAACTTCTCCTGCCCGAAGAGATCTGCATTATAAAAGAATGTGCGATGGGAGGATGCTGGTGATCATGACCTTCTTCTTTTTTTTTTTTTAAATAAAGATTTTATTTATTTGACAGAGAGAGAGAGATCACAAGTAGGCAGAGAGGCAGGCAGAGACGGGGGGGAAGCAGGCTCCCCGCCAAGCAGAGAGCCTGATGCGGGACTGGTTCCCAGGACCCTGGGATCATGACCGGAGCCGAAGGCAGAGGCTTTAACCCACTGAGCCACCCAGGCACCCTGATCATGACCTTCTATGTAATCTCATGATAACCTGCTTCTGTGTCTGCCTGCCCCAGCCATCTGTATGGAACTTCTTTGCTGGTGGGGGTGTGGAAGAGGGTGGGAAGACTGTGTCTTCATCCTCTTCGCATTTTCTGTGCTGACGGAGACAGGAATGTCTACGAACGAATGAATCTGTGCCTGAACGAATGAATGCCTGTGCAGGAGTGGTGGGGGGAATGAAAGCAGTGGGTTGACATTGACAAAGTCCCAGATGTATCCCGGTCACCGGGCACTCATTTGTTGTTCCGTCTCAAACTCGAAATAGCTAAATGAAGAGCCTATGAGACAGAGGTCCATTCTTTCGAGAAGCTTGTAAGCGGAATCTTGCAGCTGTGGTGCGGATACCTTGTCAGGGGGCACTGTTCTCAGTAATTTTTAAAACCCATGACTGAAATTTGAAAAGCATTTGAGATAGAACATAGTCGTATCTTTAAAAGATAACTTGGGTAAAATCAGAATTAGGCTTATAACATGAATCTATCCTGAACCATCTCTAGCTTTGCCTTTGAACTGTGGACCCGTGTAGCACCTTGGCGCTGCCCTGTGCGTGCCCGAGAGGTCCCAACACACATGCACTCCCTGTCCACGCAGCCCCAGGGCAGTGGTACACTAAGGGCGTGCAGAACTGGGGAGCTATTCATGGGCAGGGGATAAACACTTGGAATGTCTGATCTGTCTGTTATGCTTCCTTGATACTAACATTTATTATCATTTTTTGATTAAAGACTAATACGTGATTATTATCCTAGGAAAATTATAGGAAAGCAGAAAAGAAGCAAAGAAGAACTAAGTATCATCACATCACCCAAAGACGGTCACAAGTATTATTTTAGATAGGTCGCATTCCCTTTTAAGGTTTTATGTATATATATATTCAAGCAAAATTGGGACCATACAGTCCAAATGCCTTCACAACTTGCCTTTTCCCCATAGTTATCATGAACACTTGTCATGCCTTCTCATTTTCTTCTGCCACATTGCTCCCAATGGTTCACGATAGTTCTTTCCTTGAATCACTTCCCTTCTGTTCTTCATTCTAGGACATTTCTTTAAACATTTTCCTGATGTTGAATTTTCAGGCCGCGGCGGACATCCATGAAGAAATCTGAATGTTTCCTGGAATTAGAATTCCTAGGTCAAGAGCTCTATGCATGCGTAAGGTTTTTAAAACACACTGTCAAGTTTCCCTCCACTATTTGCCACGTCCACTTACGCTCCTGCCGGTAGTCGTCCTAGAATTTATTCTCTAACACACTTAAAGGTCACTTTCATTGGTACTTTTGAAATTGTGCTACTTGCTGGGTTTCCAGGGTATGTACTCTGTGAAGTGACCCCGCCTACTGGCTGAGTCTTCAGCAGTAAAACATATCACACATCTCCAAATTAAGTTTTAACAAAACAGTAGGATGGTAAAGGAATTCTTGACTTTTTGTTTAATTCACGGGAAAGTGGATTACTCATTTCTAATCATAAATATTTTGAGAGAAACTCATTATTTTGCTTATGTCTTTTTCATCTGGATGGCCAGGAACAGCATATTCAAATTCATAATTGTTTCCACTTTCCCATTGCCGAGTACCCAAGCACGAGGCGAGTATGATTTGGTCTCCAGCTTGGTGGGGAAACATATGCAATACAACCCAGATAGTTTCATCCTGTTTGTATGGTTGAATGAGAACCTTGCGAATTCCCATGAGGAGGCAACGTCTCGTGTAAGATGTTTTTCATTTTAGCCCGGAGTGAGAGCTGCATGGAAACTACTAGACAGTATTCTTCTCTCTTAGTAACAGTAGATTCCCAAGATGCAACAGGTTTTCAGATTTATTATTCCCCTATAATGAAGAAACTCAAGGGTACTCAAACCTGGGAGGAGATTTTTATCAGACATCTTTCTTTCAAGGTTACAGCTTTGCTGCTAATAAGCTAGTAAGCACCTGCTTATTAGTGGTAGCTTTTTCTGAAACTGTGGTTATCAAAAAAGGATGATATATAGTGAAAAGCAGCTGCTCCAAGTCACAAACTATTCATAAATAGCTTTACCCCCCCTAGAGTGAGGCCCTCTCTTCTCGAGTCGTAACAGTCAGCAGAAAATTAAAACCCCATAGGATGATAAATACTTTAAAAAATATTTCTCCATAGTGTTTCAAATGTTGTCTTGTAATGTGGTGTACTCTCACTGAACCAGAAGTTGTCTGTAGTCAAAGAATATTGGGGGGGAAATGTTTAGATTCTCATCGAATTCTAGAACTTAGAAGGAGTGTTCTGTTTTCACTGTTAAAGGTTAATAGCCGAGTATATGTCATAAGCTTCAGTAAAATGAGAGCTTTTGGTTCCATGCCCCCAGTAAACACTTACAATTTTTAACACATAAAATCCAGAGACAAAAAAATTTTAAAATGTAAAATCCAAATAACCATTGAGGCCCCCGGGTTGCTCAGTCGGTAGGCGTCAAATCTTGATTTCAGCCCAGGTTGTGATCTCAGGGTCTTGAGATGGAGCTTGGTGGTGGGCTCTGCATTGCGTGTGGTGTCTGCTTGGGATTCTCTCTCTCTCTCTCTCTCTTTCCCTCTTCCTGCCTCTCTCCCTCTCTAAAAAATATAATGAAATAATAAAATAAAATAAAAATAAATAAAATAAAATGTCAAATGAATTTCCTTGCAATAAGCATATGATTGGTTTTTAAAAATATTATAAATATTTCATTAAAAAAACATTCAAAAGGAAAGATCACTTTTTTCAGCTGCCTTTTGACTTAAAACCATCTTTTCTATGCACGCAGGCAGCAAATATAATGGTTCCTGGTAATTATGCTGATGTCTATTATGGTTATTAATCATCTGTTTCTGCATTGATCATTCTCTTACAGGCTCTCTAACTTTCAGTTTTCTTTCTTTTTAAAGGAAATCAAGGCATCATGGAAATAATTTTAGAACTTTCCCAAGGCCTGTTGAGATCGAAGTGAACTCTAATTGAACCACACTAGGAAAGTCACTGTCAGCTGTAGACTGTGATTTTCTACTTGAATCAATTTATTTCCGCAGAGGTTAATTGAATGTCTGTCTTTCCTGTAGGTGATTCTTTCAAAACTATTAGTAATCATCAATATCTACAGAAGAGGATCTCAGTTGAAAATGGCTTGACTGAGTCTAGAAAATGAGACTGTTCTCACCCCAGCTGACTGATGTCTCAAAAGTCCTTGAAACTTTATTCTTTCGAGTGTATGTGCAAAACAAAGAACGTGAGCTTGTTTTCCACAGCCTGAGTCTTCCCTGAAACAGATGGAGCTTGTGCTTATCTGGATGGGGAGAATCCTGAGGACTCCCACCTTGACATTGCAATGAAAACTTTCCTTCAAATCTCTAAATTTTCTCATCTGGCACAATAAATTAGAAAAGCCTGCGATTCCCTTTGGTAGGCCTATAGAGTGCCCCCATGTTAGATTAATATCCAGAAATCATCCCTTCTCTGGTGTAGCAGAAGGTAGATGATGAGTCCCAGATGTTTCTGCAAGACTGTCATTCCCAGACATAATAGATTACATCAGGGAAACCAACAATAAAGAGTTGTGTTCATTCCTTCTTTCTTTCTTTTCTCTTTTCTTTCTTTTCTACTTTCCTTTCTTTCTTTCCTTCCTTCTTTTCTTTCTTCCCTCCCTTCCTCCCTCTTTTTCTTTCTTCCTTTCTCTCTCTCTCTTCCTTCCTTCCTTCCACCCATCCATCCATCCATCCTTCCTTCCTTTCTTTTTCCACCTTCCTTCCTCTTGTTTCCTCCCCCCCCTCCCTTCCTCCTCCTGTCCTCCTCATCCTCCCCGCTCCTTCTCCTCTTCCTTCTTTTCTCTCTCTCTCTCTCTCTCTCTCGGCTTGAACATTGACTAATAACCTCACTTTGTGGAATGACCTGCCCCATATTCCAGGCACTGAAGGCTACAAGACGTTGGTTGGCTGGAGGTATTTTAGATATGGCAAACTTGGTCATCACGCAGGAACATGGAGTGGACTATGGGATGAATAGCACCTCAGGGCAGTGGTCCACTGGCCATCTGTAGCCATGGCTGAGCCTCCTGCAATCCTTTGTTGGAGAGAAGAGCTGTGGGTGATTCCTTCCTACCTGCTTTATCCCTTGCTGCCTTAAAATCATAGGGAGAGCTAACAGACCTCCCTAGAAAATTCCAGAAAGTCTTCAGCTGCCTTAGGGAGAGTTGAACTCAATAATACCTGAACTTCCCTTATTTCTCTAGTACTATGCTAAGCACTTTTCATACAGATGATGACCTTAACGATGGATACATCCCCTGATTTCATTGATGAGGGTCTAAGATTCATGAGAGCCCATGGTCCTTTACTCATGGTACAAAGCTAATGGGATTGGGAATCCAGGCTACGAATCCAAACCCATCTGACTCTAAAGCTCATGTTCAGTGGCCTGTTGGTAGTAAGTACGATCAGCACAGCTGGTGTCGGGCTGTCAGCATGAGGCCACCAGTCCTACACCCTTGCAGGGTATACCCAGTCTGCTCTGGGAGCCATGGTGATGTCTCAGCACATACTTCCTGTGCACCTGTAGTCTGGGATTTCACAAGCTTCCTGGCAACATGGACAGGGTCTAGAAAGTTCTCTCCATCTCACTGCAAGGCTGTTTCTTTTATTGCTCTTAAGCTTCATGCACCTGGGACGTGCTGCAATTTCTCTTCAGGGAAAGCATTTTTCAAACCAGAGAACAGAGGAAAGAAAATGGATGCTACAGCACTTCCTGGTTGCCCTCACTTCCATAGACTTGCCTCGTAATACTATAAATCTGTGCGAGCCACTTTCTTATTCTATGGTTTCCCATCTAACTGTAGGAGTAGATGGTGACTGGAGACTTATTCACACTCTTATTTGGCGGAACTGGGCTCTGAGGGGAGAGAGGGGAGCGTGCCAGGATTCTCCTCATCCCTCTCAGCTAGCCTACCGGTGCTCACAACTTAGTCAATCATAGGTAGCTGGGTAGAGGGTGAATTGAGACTTTCCACTCGCTCTCTTGCTGATGAGAGTAAGCAGCTTTCCAGAGCCTGGAAAGACTGAGCCTGGTCCTAGCTCCAGCCCCACCACCCATGTTCCCTTACCGCGCATGCATGCAGAGAACAGATGCAGAGCTCCTGCCTGGGCTCAGTACTGGTAGACAGACAACTTACATGCATACCACTTTCAACTGTTTCGATCACTCTATAGGGATAGCATAAAGCGGCTGGCAACCTCTCCTTTCCAAGAGAAGGAAATCTGTACTTGGAGGTCAGTTGTACTGTCCAAAATCATATGGCTAAGTAACAGCAGAGTTGGGAATCAAAGGCCAGCCAGTCTTTCCCCAAAGCCTGGATCTCTCAATGATACCACACTGCCTCATGGACTTTTAGATCAACAGAAAGCTGCTCCCTTTGTGTTCTATTTATATGACTGAGTCAGTTATAAAGCTCATGACTCCACTGTCTTTCAGATATGGCCTGCCAAAGCAGCTTCACCAAGAGTCGTAAGGGAACATGTTCATGGACTAACCACAATGCTTCTTATAGAAGACAGACTTCAGAGCAAAATAAACTACACAAACCATGCCAAATGCCTATGAAGCCAGGCCCTAAGAAAGTTTCTTTTTAAAATAATATTTATCTTTGCTGCCTCTGTTTATAAAAATAATAATCACTGAAAAAAAATTTAGGAAAATGTAAGAAAATAGAAACCACCCATACTGTTAACATTATGACATACAGTTTTAATTTTAGAACTGTATATATATAATGTATCTAGACACATACACTATATATAATCCTATATAATTAAATTAGACTAATATATATATACAGTTGTAGGATTTTTTTTTAACCTTGGCATTGTCTCTGACCATATGGCCAGCTGTCAGCCGCTCCATGGATCTGTGCAGGACCTGACTCCAGGCCAGCTCCTCTTACAGGCAGAGTGCTACCCACTGGGAGGATCTCCTTTCCCCAGTGTTCAAGGCTACCCTTACGTGGGACCATAATCAAAACAGTCCACATTGGGCTGGCGTTGGCATATGGCACAGAGCCATCTAATCTGGCTTGAACTGACTCCTCTGTAGTCAGCTGGTCATTGGGAATCTGTCACGAGACCATGGTGAGGCCAATGGTGAGGCCACCAGTGTGGCCAGGGTACGGCACACATCATGAGCACATGAGTGACTTGCTCTTGTGCCTTATTTGCGCCTTGGGAACTGGTAGAGTTGGGCCTATATAGATATATATCATCTTTCCGTAATGGTTGACCACTTCTTGGAATTTCCAATTTTATGGCCGAGCGGATCAAATAACAACCAGCTTGTGAATGGCTAGTATCGGGTATCTGGTCACCTCGTGTCCCATGCATGGTCCGCTGTCTCCTCCAGGGCCCAATGCTAAGCCAGGAGCTGTTACTCTCAAAAACAGAGGAATTATTTGCTGGAGGCGTAGCTTTGCTCATAACTCTTAAAGTCCTTCACTCCTGGCAGGAGGTGTGAAGCCTGCAGCAGGCCACCAATAACTCCTGATCTGCCTAGGCCTTCAAGCACCGTGGCGTTTCTGGAGCCATGAGGGTCTAGCAACAGTACCCATTGCTCTGCACCCTGATCAACATAAGGGCTTTTCCTGGCTCTGACCTCACTCAAGGTTAACAACTCACAGCACCAGCATTGTGATCTTTTTATTACCCTTACGTTTCAATGTTTCTATGCTTCTCAACTGACTTTTCACCAATTACCAAAGTCAACATTAAACATAATTCTAATTTCCCTGATATAAAATGAGCAAATTCCCCCATATTTCCCCTTCTACCATCTCCCTTCCCAATTTTTCAGACTTTGTTAATAAGAATCCAGCTTGTGGTTTCTCACATCGCTTTCCCTATGTATCTTCTTCACTACGAAAAATCCAAATTCATTTACATTTACTTATTTACAATCATTTTTTTGAGATTGAACTCTGTTCATTGGTTTGAGCGACAGGTGGTTAGTTCTTTTATTCAATAAATCATGCGTGCTAGAACTGGAATGATAACATTTTTCAGTCTATTGCAATGCATCTTCAGGTAAGTTTTTAAGAAGAACACAGAGAGGATATGGTTTCTGAGTTTTTGAAGGTACAAGATAGTTTTCCTGAGGTCTTTACAAAGGAAAAATAACTTTTTGACTGAGGATAAAAATCTCAAGCCACAAGGACAGTACCCCAAACTTGCATTATTACTTCATTTCTTCTCTTACCCAATGTAACCCTCCCAAATCTAAATCCGGTTTGCTAGTCCAGTTTGATTTTTGTTCTCTTTTGAAGGGCCCTCTCTTTTATAACTAAAGGTGCTTAGAATTGTTTTATTTGCTGGACATTTACAAATATATATATATATATATATATATATATATATATATATATTTTAATATTTCAGAATTACAAAAAAAGTTGCGAGAATAAGATTAGTATAAAAACACCCAAATACCTTTAACACAGACTCACACCTCATTGATACTGGGCCCCATTTGTCTTCATTCTCGCTTTCAGCGGGACACACACGCATGCGCGGACACACACACACCCACACACACACCCACACAGCATGCATATACAACGTGTATGCACATGCGCACAAGCTTGCGCGCGCACGCACACCTCTGCAGATATGTGCACGCATGCGCACACACAACTCGCTTCTGAACTGCTTGAGGTTAGTGTCCCTTTTACCCCTAAATACATCAGTGAATTTCTCAAGACTAGGGAGAATCTATTTGCAACTTCAGTAAATTGAGCACTGAAAACACATTTTTATATTTTCTAACCATCCATATTCTAATTTCATCAGTTGACCTAATAATGCCCTTTTTATCATGTGTTTCTCCCTTTGCTGTGTTTTCCTTTGTTGATTTTTTTGTTGTTGTTGTTCCTGGATGGGTGGAGGGGGGACTTGGAACCAACTGACTCCCATTTCCCTCAAACCTAGATTTCTCCACAGGCACGTGTACCTTTTTATTAATGATGCCTAAAATATAATGTGCTCTTTCCAATTTTATGCCCAGATTAATTTTTTACTCCAGAAATTTTTGATTATGTCTTTGATAATTGATTCTGGTTCAGCTTTTTAAAAAATATTCTTTTTTTTTTAAGATTTTATTTATTTATTTGACAGACAGAGATCACAAATAGGCAGAGAGGCAGACAGAGAGAGAGGAGGAAGCAGGCTCCCTGCTGAGCAGAGAGCCCAATGTGGGGCTCCATCCCAGGACCCTGAGATCACGACCTGAGCTGAAAGCAGACGCTTAACCCACTGAGCCACCTAGGTGCCCCTTAAAAAATATTCTAACAAGAATTGGGATCTTTCTTCTTTTTCCTTCCTATCCATCATCTCTTTTATATATCCCTCTTTCTTCTTTTTCTCTGTGGCCTGGGAGAATGTCTGATGTTTGTCCTCGATATCACTACTTCAGTTTTCCACACATGATACCAGTTTGTATTAATTAGCTAGAACCCAAATCTCAGTAGTTGAGTATAATGGACGTTTATTATTTTTTTAATCGAACTTGTTAGTCCCCATATGGTACGTCATTAGTTTGATGTAGTGTTCTAAGATTCATTGTTTACTAACATACTAAAAAATAATAAAAAAATTTTCAACTTGTTTAAGCAAAATAGAAATGATGTTGATTTTTCACTCAGGTTAAAAAAAAAAAAGTGTTTAGGAATGGAGGGAAGGTTTTTCTCAAGTAGTGATTTAGGGATTTAGGCCTCCCTAAATTCATTTCACAGCCGCACTACTGCTAGGATCTCAAGAGGTCTCTGCTAGATCCTCAGCATCTGATTGACAAGTAAAGAAAGAGCTTGGAGGATGTTTCTATGGGCCTGACCTGGAAGTGGTGTGTATCTCTTCACTCCGTGTTTTACTGGCAGAACTCAGTCATGGCGCCATGGAGATGTTGCTGTGTGCTAAGGAAGAAATGGAAACAAGTAGGCCAAGATAGAGCGACGTCAGCAAAACATCTCTCTTTACTGACTCCAATTCAGATTTTAATTCTACAATTGTAACTCTAATTTTGAAATTGTGACTTTCAATCTATTCATTTCCACTTTATTTTTTGCAGCTTATTGAGTTGTCAAGTCTTCATTTTGTCTTTCTGATTCTTCCTATTGATTCTTCTATTATGAATGCCAGGGATTTTTCTGGTTGTAATAAATTTTTTCTCCTGCATCATTAAAATTACATTCTATCCCTTGTGTTCTACGGTTATTTTCCATAGAAACTCTGTTGGTTATTTTCTGTTGATTCATCCTCGAATAGAGAGTAAGCTATGTAATTTTGAGTTTTGGATGAGTGGGTTTCTCTTAGCTCTACTTAATGTTCTTTCAGTAACTATTGCTGGAGGAGATTTTGATGTATACAACTCCCAACTCAATTTCTGTTGTCTGTTATTTAATCTTCTACTATAACGTTGCTTCACTCATCTGTGGTCAGTCATTTGCCTACCCTTGCTGTTTGTCTCTTGTAGAATTTCCCAGGAGGATGGATTAGCAGGCTCAGACTTCAGGCTGATCTGGAGTTCACCTGTGCAAGTGTTTTTACTGTTCTGAATATGTAATTATGGGGCGCCTGGAAGGCTTAGTTGTTAAGCATCTGCCTTTGGCTCAGATCATGATCCCAGGGCTCTGGGATTGAGCCCCACATCGGGCTCCCTACTCAGTGGGAAGCCTGCTTCTCCCTCTCCCACTCCCCCTGCTTGTAGTTCCCTCTCTCACTGTGTCTCTCTGTCATTAAATAAATAAAGATAGCAAAAAGAAAGTGTTATTAAGAAGATCATAAGGAAGAGAAAATACATTTATAACACTGTATTATATTAAAAACAACCCACATATAAGTGGACCTACACAGTTCAAACCCGTGTTGTTCAAGGTTCAACTGTAGATTGAGGTGATGGTGTGTACAACAGTGTGAATATACCAAATGCCGACGTATTATGGTTAAAATGGTAAATTTTATGTTATGTGCATTTTACCACAATTTTTATACTCACAAAGTCACATATGAGATTTCTTTTTATATATGGCCTTTTGTTTATCCTAAAGTTTCTGGTTATTATTTTGCATTGCTTTCCTTTATTATGTTCTCATGTTTTCCAAATGCTCTCAAACTTTAGGTGTTCTGTTGTGCCCCACATTCTCCAAAAACTCCTTTCCTTCACAGCCCCGATTCTTC
Source organism: Lutra lutra (assembly GCF_902655055.1). Taxonomy (NCBI): domain Eukaryota; kingdom Metazoa; phylum Chordata; class Mammalia; order Carnivora; family Mustelidae; genus Lutra; species Lutra lutra. Next base: position 15,078,949 of record NC_062279.1, read on the forward strand.
TGGTCCAAGCTAGGTTAATTTCTCTGCTACACGGAAATTCCCTTAACCAACCTCCCTCTGCACCTTGATTGAACCTCTGTCTCCCCCTGCTTTTTCTTTTTCAGTTATTTGTTTAACTTTAGCATATCTTCAAGTAATGCTGAAAATGTCTGTAATTCAACCTGAAAACTAATTATTTGCCTAAATCCAGATTAAATATGCTTTTCCGTTGTCTGCAGTGTAGTTTCTGATTTTTTATATTTTGTATGTTACTTGATTTTTCTCTCAAGAGTTAATAGATTCTTTTTATTATTCATAGTATTCTGAAATTTCATCATGATGTGCTGGACACAAGTCTTTTTTCATTTATTCATTTGTTCATTTATTACAGTGGGCTTATTAAGTGTAGAGACTTGAATTTTTTCAACTCATAAATTTTCCTGTGTGATATCCTTGCTAATTTTGACCTCTCCATTTTCTCTAGTCTTTCTTCCCCGAGCCCTCATGAGTTAGATATGGGACATCATGTATTATCTCTCTCATAGCATTGCCAATCAGTTTTATTTTTTTAGAATTTCTTAATCCTTCTCCCAAAGACCCTATTAATTTATTTCCTCTTGAGTCTTGTATTTTTAATTTGTAGGAATATTTTTATCTTGTTTTATAACCATTCATTTATCAAAACATCCTGTATTCATTTTATAGATGTAATATAATTCTCCAATTTCTTTGAGAGTCCCAGAGTTTTCGTATGTATGTAATTCTTTCCTACCCCCCATATTATCCCTTCCTTTTGAGATCACATTTTCTGTTTATCATGAACTGTCTTTCTCAAACTTAATCCATCCCAGGTTGGCCATTCATATTTAAGAGTAAAAATCTACAAGTAGATTGGGAGCTTTGTAGATTTGGGAAAGATTTTGTTGTAGGACTATCAGGCAAGGAGGTGACTGTTGTCCTCGGAGTCAACCAAAGCCAGAATGTGGAGGCGGCGACTCACATTTCTGAAAAAGGAACCTGATTTGTCAGCATTCCATGTGATAGGGTTGGGACACTGACTGTTTAATTTATTTATCTTTAAGGAATCCACTTGTTTTCAGCTTCAAGTTTCACTCCTAGTTTTGCCACACCAGAGTCTCTAATCTTGAAGCCTCTGAGGAGTTCCGTGGGGCAAGCCACCTCCCGCTTTGAGGCAAATGCCCCTGAGTGAACACCTCACCCTTCCTTCCTCCACTTTGTAGGCTTCCTTCACCAATTGTCCACCGGCCGGCTGCCTCAACAGAGTTTTGTTAAAATCATTCATCTGCAGATATCCCCTCTCTATTCTCTTTGACATTGTAGGTTAATCTGTTTTTAATCTTTTATTATCTTACATTATAGGGTCTCTCAAGAGACAGAAGATCTTTTTTTTTTTTTCTATTTGCTATGGACTTAACCTCTCAATTTCTTAATTTTTCTCAACTGCAAAATGATCATTTTAAAAGTCACTTATAATTTTATAATTCTGTTATAAATTTCTCCCCTACTTGAGAGTTGACCTTCGATCCCGAAAGCATGTGCTTCACCAATCTGCCAGGAGTCTCCTCAGACCTCATGTTGAATGAATGATTTCATTTTTTTTTCCCTAAAGGGACTGATTTATTTTTACGTGTTACATGATCTCCCTGGAGTTGCTTTGCAGGAACATTAACCATTATTTACTAGGTCTTTCTGCCTCACCTGGATTAGCCAGCATGGAGTCACTCATGGGGAAAGTACTGGAAAACAACTCAGTATCTACAGCCAGGAGTGTTTGCCCTTGTGACTCGCAGTTTAGGGCTTCTATTCAGAATGTCTCTGATTTCCCTCTGTCAGTGGCATCTTAATATTTGTAGCACGTCTCTCTTAATTTTCAGTTCAATGAGACTTGTTATCCTGGAGTCTCTGCCGTTCTGGACAAAGACTGCCTATCATTTTGAAGTTTCCTTTGGCATTTTTCCAAAGTGAATTTTTATCATGCCACTGAGTCTATATTTAAAGTCAGATCATTTCACATTTGGTCAAAACCTGTCAGGATATCTTGTATAATGCAGGGAGGCAGAACTTTGATTTTTGGTTTTTTGCTTTATTTTTTTGGTTATGTTGATCAATACAATTTAAAACCAAGGTAAAGTAATATGGTGTTCTCTTTCACCAACCAATTTCTTCATGGTACAGTAATATAGAGAAGAAAAATAACGAAAACTTAGATAGTTCTTATTATGTGCTTGGCACTGTTCTAGGGAATTTGCATTAATTAATTCCTTTAATCCTCACACGGCCACATGGGATAGCTACTATTACGTGGTGCATATGAGGGAAACGAAGCTGGGGTACAGATCTAGCATGTATGGCTCCAGAAGGATGCGTTTGTGGAAAATTGTTTTCTTTTAGAAACTGTCCAGAAAAAACTTGATCCTGAGGAAGAGACATTAACCCTGGAGTTATTTAGGAAGAAGGTGAACAGTTATCTTAGCAATCAGAAAATGGTACACTAGTTTGTAAGGATTTGTAAAAAATATAAACTTTATTTAAAAAAAAAACAAATTCCTTTATATCCTATGTTCAATATCATTTGTTGATGTATTATTGAAGAGAATTTTGTACTTTTCATTCACCGATCTGCTCATTCATCAACACATGTATATTGACCTCCAACCGTGGGGCAGACTTGATGAGCCCAGGTGAGGGGGAGATGTTCGTGAACAAAACATGGGGGCTACTGGAGCAGGGAGTGGGCAGCTGGGGGCAGCCCCACAGTAAGCATGATAAGCAGATGGTGTGTTAGAGGCAGAAAGAGGAAGACAGAGCAGACTGGGGTAAGGGGATTCTGGAATGCTCAGGGAAGGGATGGTGACAGTTTCCCAGTCCTTATCTGGTGGTCAAAACCAGCCATGTAGTGAAAGTTAGAGCTGAGCTAAGACTGGAAGGGGGTCAGGGAGTCTGCCCTGCTCCATGTAGGGGAAGGCCAAGGGAGAGGGAGGGAATTGCCCCGGCAAGAGCTCCCCAGCATGAAGAAACAGCAAGGAGGCCCTTGTGACTGGGCGTTGGGGAGCTTGGGCTAAGCAGGAAGCCAGGACACTGTGGGTTGTGGAGCTTGGCTTCTACTCTGATGAAATGAAGAGCCTTATGGGCTTTGACATGGTCTGACTTACATTTGTTTGGACTGCTCTGGCTGCTGTTTTGAGAATAGACCGTACAGCGTCAGGGGTAGAGACAGAGAGACCAGTAGGAGATGAAGCTGTGATCAGGCAAGAGTCATCAGTGACTCATACTGACACAGTGGAGGGGGTGACCGATGGGCAGATGTCAGTGTATTTTGACGTCAGAGCCACAGGATTTCCTTCTATAGAAAATTCAGGAAAAATTCGGGATCCAGAATTGGACTCCTTGGTTTTTGACTGGAGCAACTGCTGTGTCTACCCTCAGGACGAGGGGATGATGCCTGCCGAGCAGGTGTGAGAGGATTGTACCCCCTGAGGCTGAGGTGTCACATAGACATTCCAGTGTCAGACAGACAGGCAGAGTTCACGAGGGGGACTTTGGAAGAGCACGGTGGGCTAGAAATTCGAATCGCTTCCGTGAATACTTGCCTAAAGTAATTTCTCTAGTTTACAGTTGGGCATGATTTTTAAAAGAATCGTTGGGAACACCCAAGAATCCTTGAAAGTAAGAACTTTTAACCTCCAAACGGTTTTTAAGTAAATAAAAATGTTTGTGAGTTCTAAATGTAATAATCACAAAGATATTTTCCACATCTTAGGGACCAAATCATGGTTCCCCAAAGCTCATATGTTAAAGCTCCAACATCTGGGACCTCAGCATGGGACTGTCTTTGGAGGTAGGCCCTTTAAAGGGGTCACTGAGGTAAAATGAGGATATCTGGATGGACCATATAACCTCATGGGATTGGTATCCTTATAAAAAGAAGAGATCAGGACACAAACACACAGAGAGAAAGTGGTCTTGGAGACCCGGAGCGAAGACGACCAACCCTGCCCGCACCTCCATCTCAGACTCCCAGCAGCTCAGCCGTGGAAGCCCCCAGTCTGTGCTACTCTGTGCTGTATTAGCAGCTAATAACGATAGAGATGCAGTTGAACCCCAATCCATTTCAGTGATACCATTTTCATCTTGTATTTTATAGGCATGATTTTTTTCCTTTAATTTTGCAGGTTTTGTAAGTTGGGAAATATTGGTAGCCTGGGCACAGAGCCCAAGCCTGAGATGGCCCTGGTGCTGGGGTGCATAGGAAAGGCTTCCACAGAAGATGGGGAGGCTGAGACTTTGCTCCCTGGACGATGGAAATCCGGGTTCTCCATGCTTACCTATGGCGACATGACCTTTGTGGTTTTGTTTCCAAGTTCTGCCTTTTCTTCCAGGCTGGGTGTTGCCTTTCAGAGGGAGTACTGGAGGGAAACAATGACTTTTTAGCTTAGTCTTTCAGAATAAGACTTTATTAGCATATTTATCTTACCAAAGGCTAGGGAAGTTATTGTAATTTAATATAATTTATTACCCCCATCTGTTGTGAGCCCTGTGTGTTAGTGGGCAAGATATTGTTCAAACAGTTGTTAGGAAGTTTGACTTTGTGGTGCTAAGGGCCTGGCAGTTGGGGCCCAGCAAGTTCCTGCCTGTTAATTACTCACGGGGAAACAGATCAAGTCACCTGGTCATGTGCTAAACACCATCATTCGACCAGTGTCGTAGAGTAGTGAACAGGAATTTAGTCAGCCAGGATCTGTGCCCAAAATTCGCCTTGCAAAGATCTACGGGTCCAGAAAACTGACCCCCAGCTGCTGCTGACATCAGATACTCCCCTAAGAAAGGATAAAATGTTTCCATTCAAAATCAGAGATAAGGCTGTGACTAGAACTAACTAGCTAGGGGAGGTAACCCTCCCCCATGGGAGTCTCGGCTCCCCACAGGCAGGACCCCAGGACCACTGTGTTACCACTTCCAGAACTTTACCCGGAGCCTGGTACACTGTGTTTGCTGAATACATAGTTCTGACTCTTTTCTTAGGAGCAGGTTTTGTTAGGAGGTAGGGGAAAGAGCCTGAAATGTAAAACCACCATTCATTCCCCTAATAAAACAAAATCCAGAACCAAGAATCAGAATCCCAATCCGAAAATCAAGGCTTGGGCGCAGAAGAATGTCTGTTCCGAGAGGGATAGCTGCGCTCCCTTCCCAAAGGATTCCACCTCTGCCGGGATTCTTTGGTTTCATGGAGCTCTGCACTGTCCCTGGCCACACGGGTGTGTTGTGCATGCTTCAAAGTCCTCGCCCCAACCTGGACACCATCGCCTTCTTCGTGTTTCCTTTAATACAGCTACTGTCGGCTGGGACCCTTCAAACATCGTCAAAAGGTGAATCAGGTGGAAAAGAAAGCAACGTTCTACGCTCTGCTTTCAAAGGCTGAGCTCATGACTTTCCAGCTCCAAAGGCCTGGCTCAGACCGGGTCACCCTGTCTAGGTTCTTTAGTTCTAGCTCTTGGCTTGTCTTCAGAGGGTATGCCCATCCTGCAAGATCTGTGGCCCAGAGAACCTCGGTCTCTCTCTCTCTCTGCCTATCTGAGGCTCTCCCTCCAAATTCCAAGTTCAGAGTTAGAAGGTGGGCTCCCTCCTCTGATGACCAACCCCCCACAAATGACTCTCCAGATGTGCCCTCCACCTGCACTTACAGAGTGGCAGGGGGGCCAGTACTGGCATCAGCACCAGACCTGCACATCCATGAATGGATCCCCACCGTCCCCGGAGGTCACAGGCAGACCCCAACTCATGTGGAGGCAGGGAGGAAGGAAACCTCCTGGAAACAGCTCCAGTAGAGACAGCTGGGGCCACCCAAGAAACGCACTTGGCCCGCTTTACAGTTCCGCCCCAGGCATGCTCTGCGTTTATGACATTTGGGCTGGTAATCTGAGGACTGAAACGGAGAGATCATCTCTTTAAAGTGGTCACAGGAATGTCAGAAACAAGTAGCAACTCCATTTTAATGGTTTATCGTTGGGAAGGAGGAGCCTGGCTGCCAGGATTCTAAACTTCCAGTGTCCCTCTGTCCTCAGGCTGGTCGCCCCTTTTGTGAAGAGGAAGAAAGCCTTCCTGGAGGGCACGTGGGTCCAGGTTTTTTTGTTCCCTTTTTGCGATTTTGCGTGGAAAGCTCTCAAAAACAAGGCCTGCCTCATGCCTGTCATGCCTCCCTCAGCCCGTTCTTTCTCCTGGGCACTTATGGAGCTGTCATCGGTTAATAGATGCCACGTGGTTTCTGATTCTAACGTCCCCCCCCCCCCCCCCAGCCAACGAACCTGGCTTCAGCACCACACCCACCTTCGTAATGAGCCTGAACTTGCCATTGTCCAAACACGAGTTACTGAACTGAAAACTCAACTTTATGATTTAATGCACAGGGTTTTTTGTGGGTTTTTTTTCTCCTCCCCAAAGAAAATTTATCTGATCTTGGCTAGGTTGTAGTTTGTCATTATGTTGCATGCAGCATTCTTAAATCAATCTTTCCCCTACTCCAGTAGCTTTGGTTTGCATCAGTCATATCTTGTTCAAAAAGCCTTTATTTGCCCATATTCTGATTACTAGTATTTCCTATAGACAGTCTCTTGAAACAGGTCAGAATTTTCACATAGCCGGGTAAGGTACTGAGGACCCAGTGTCTCCTATAATTTACGAGATAAAAAGTGCTTCTCTGAGTTTTTTCTTTTTTTCTCTCCGATAAAAGATGATTTGGGATAGATGCAAGGCTTCTCGAGTTTGAGTATGTCTTAGGACAGATCTTGGTTTCCTCAAGGTCTGGCCCTTTCATTTTTACTACATCCTGTCTCGGTTTTGGTCCATGTGGGGGGAAAATGTCAACACGAGTGTCAAGCAAAAATTCCTCTTTGACACAAAACTTTGGGGGTGAATTCTTTGTCCTTTGCCAAAACTTGGGAAAGAAAGGAGATCCATTATTTAGACTTTTCTCCTTCTTCATAGAAATAGCATCTCTTCCTTGGAAATGGCTCAGGACCACAGATACTTCTGAACCCCAGTCGTCTTTTAATCTTTGTGAGTTTTAGTCTAAATAAAGTAAATTTCTTTGACATTCTATTCAGCTTCCAAATGGGGAAACCATGTACACAGTGCCTCTGTGGGGCTTTTTTCAGTTTTACACCTTTTTTTCCCCCTCCCAAATTATGACTGCGCTCAGTGAGTCTTGACAATAATTTCTAAATTAGCCCTGTCTGAACTTGTGTTTGGTAATCTTGGGTATTGAATTGTTAAGTGTCATGGATTCCTAGCATTTCCCAGTGCAGGTGTCGGATTAAAAAAGACAATTTGACATCCTCACTGTGCGGGTCATTTTAGTATTTTCCATGCCAGGAGCAAGGTAATTATAATTAACATTGCTCTCTCGCTGCACAGCTAGCATGGTGACTTTCTAAATGTTCCCCTTCCCTCCGGATACGGACCGTGATGCACATTCTACTTCCTGTTTGCACGGCAGAGGGTTCTACGGTGAGAAAGCCAGCCTAGGGAAAGCGCTGAAGCAGCTCTACCCAGAAGCAGGGTAGACCAAGCTCATAGACAGTCCCATGTGCTGAAATGTTTATTTTACACGGTTCTTGAAAAGTGAACAGAAACCGTGATCTTAAATGGGATTGGAGAGATCATGTCACAGAGGAAATCAGATGCACAAAGCGTTTAAAGGAGAACAGTCCGGCGTTCAGGGTCAGATTTTTCGGTGAGGCTCATCTTCCCCCAAATCGTTCCCCAAAGCTCATGGCCACTTCTGAAATCCATAGGTGTTCTGGAAGGAGTATGAAGAGAAACAACAATGGAGAAATAGAGATTTCTTGGTACCAATTCTGAAGTTCTTTCCCATTTAACATTTTTCAGTGCTTCCCAAATATTTATCTCTCTCCAGGGATCAAAATGCTTATGCCCCTGTCTCTTCTCCAGTTGGAATTTCACCTAGGCATTTAAATAAACCATCAGCAGACCGGTTGGCGGGCAAAGAATTCAGAGATGAGGAGAGAGAATTGTTTAGTCTCCTAAATGTGGTTGAGTGAGTGTCGCCTGGACCCCGGGTCCACAGACAGCAGCTCGGGCAGCAACTCTGACTACGTCTCAGCTGGTCATCCCCATCTGGCTTGGCTTGGCTTGTGCTCCATCAAGCTTGTTAATACCTGGTCACTCGGCCTTACCTCTTTTTCTGAGTTCTGGACTTGTGTGTTCAGCCCTTGGCCAAGCCACACTCCTGAAAAGATTCATTGAGCTCCTTCCCCAGGTCTGGCTTGGATTCACCGTCTTCCTCCAAATCAGGCACTGTCCAGTTGATGACATGTTCCCTTGTTAAATCACACCCCAGCTCTTGCCCTCTGAGATGGTCCAGATGGATTTTAATTGGGCCAAAGATGCTCTCTAACCCACTTTATTGAATGAAGTTTACATGGAGTATATATTTGAAACTGGAAAAAATCAAATGTCTTTTGGAGATAGTCAAAGGAAATTGGCCCAGTGAAAACTGGGAGAATGGAAAACTTTCAAAATTCCCAAGTGGTATTGCTCACAGCCTAGAATCATATAGTTACTCTTATTTCATGTTTCAGAAATTTTCAGTCCATTATCTTTCCTATTGTAAAAAAAAATCAGCAAATGGTTTATTTTAGATAGAATTTTTAAAAAGATTTATTTATTTATTTGTTTATTTATCTATTTATTTTTAGAGAGCAAGAGAGCACAAGCATGAGCAGGGGAGGCAGTAAGGGAGAAGGAGAGAATCTCAAGCACAACCTTGTTGAGCAAGAGCCCAATATGGCGCTTGACCCCACGATCCCAGGATTGTGACCTGAGCCAACATCAAGAATTGGACGCTGGGGTCCCTGGGTGCCTCAGTCGGTTAAGCATCTGCCTTCAGCTCAGTTTGTGATCCCCGGGGTCCTAGGATCGAGCCCTGCATTGGGCTCTTTGGTTAGTGAGACCCTGCTTCTCCCTCTCTCTGTCACTTCTTGTAACCTGCTTGTAACCACCGCCCCCCCCACTGTCAAATAAATACATAAAATTTTAAAAAGAAAAAAAAAAAAAAAGAATTGGATGCCCAACCAACTGAGCCACCCATGTGCCCTTAGATAGAAATTGAAATTAGATTAGTCCCTCTTTTCCTGGTCACCTGCATATCCAGTTGGTTAATGAGATCAGAGCAATCAGTGGCCGACTTCAGAATATCCCAAATTAATTTTTCTCAATTAAAGGAATAAATAAGGATCTGAATATTTTTTTCAAATCTATTGAGGTATAACTGACAAAATTGTAAGAGAAAGGGTGATGATTTATGTGTACATTGTGAGAGGACCCCTCCCCATGAGTTAACGAATGCTTCTCTCACCTCCTATACGTACCTGCACATACCTTTGTGTGTGTGTGTGTGTGTGTGTGTGTGTGTGAGACATCATTTAAATTCTCTCTTAGCAAATTTCAGTTACATAATGTATAGTGTTATCACTATAGTCACCATATCATACATTAGATCTTCAAACCTTACTCATCTAAGGACTGAAAATGTGTACCCTTTTACCAACGTCTCCCTATTTCCCCCACATCCAGCCCCTGGAAACCACTTTTCTCCTCTCTGTTTCTAAGAATTAGTTTATTAGTTAGTTTGTAGTTTGCCTGCCTTCCTTCTATCTTTCCTTTCTCCCTACCCCCCTTCTTTCTTTCTTTTCTTCTTTCTTTCAGATTCCACATATAAGTGATACCATGTGTCACTGTCTTTCTCTGGCTGATTTCACTTAATATAATAGCCTCCAGATTCATCCACTGCTTTGCAAATGACATGATTTCCTTTTTTTAAGGCTGAATAATATTCTGTTGTGTGTGTGTCCATTTTCTTTATCTATTCATCTGTCCACATACACTTAAGTTGTTTCCGTTTCTTGGATATTGTGAGTAATGCTGCTATGAACATAGGAAGACAGATGTCTCTTTGGGAATGTGTTCCTTTCCTTTGAACAATCCAGAAGTGGAATTGTTGGATCATATGGCAGTTCTGTTTTTAATTTCTTGAGAAACTTCCATAGTGGCTGTGCTAATTTACATTCTTACCAACATGTACAAGAGTTCCCTTTTCCCTATATCCTCATCAGCATTTATAATTTTTTTTTCTTTTTTATAATAGATACCCTACCAGGTGTGAGGTGATAACCTCATCCTGGTTTTGATTGGCATTTCCCTAAGGTGATGACGGTAACCACCTCCACGTGTATCTGTTGGCCATTTGGATGTCTTTAGGAAAATGTCCATTTAGGTTCTTTTCCCATTTTCTTAAAATGGGTTGTTTATTTATTTATTTCTTTTTGCATTAAGTTATATGGGTCTATATCTTGTCTATTTTGGAGATTAACCCCTTGCCAGATATTTGCAAATATTTTCTCCCATTCCATAGGCTGCCTTTTCATTTTGTCAATGGTTTTCTTTGTTGTGCTAAAGCTTTTTAGTTTGATGTAATCCCATTGTTTATTTTTGCTTTTGTTGACTCCGTTTTTCATGTCAAAACAAACAACAACAACAAAAATCACCGCCAAGACCAATGTCACAGAGCTTACTCTCTGTTTTCCTGCAGGGTCTTATGTTGTCGTGTTTAATTCATTTTGAGTTGATTTTTGTGTATGGTGTGAGATAGGGGTCCAGCTTCATTCTTTTGCACAGAGCTGTCCATTTACTGAACAGACCATCTTTTCCCCATTTTATATTCATGGCTCTTCTGTTGATAATTGATTGACTATATAGGCATGGATTTATTTCTGAGCTTTCTATACTGCTCCATTAATTTATGTGTCTGTTTTATGCCAATACCATACAGTTTTGGTTACCATAGCTTTGGTATGGTATGGTATGATCTCAATACAGTTTGAGATCAGGAAATGCATTACCTCTATGTTCTTCTGGAAGATTGCTTTGGTAATTTGGGGTCTTCTGTGGTTCCATACAGATTTTAGGATTTTAAAAAAACTTCTGTGAAAAATGCCATTAGAATTTTTATAGGGATTGCATTGAACCTGTAAAGTGCTTTGAGCAGTATGAACCTTTTAACAATATTAAGTTTTCTAATCCATGAACACACCATATATTTCCATTTATTTGTGTCCCCTTTAGTTTCTTTCATCAGTGTCCTCAGTTTTTGGTGTACGCATCTTTCACTTCCTTGGTACATTTGTTCCTAAGTATGTTATTCTTGTTGATGTTGTTGTAAATGGGATTGTTTTCTTAACTTCTCTTTCTGGGAGTTCATTGTTGGTATCTAGGAATGGAACTGATTTTTGTGTATTGATTTTGTGTCCTGCAACTTTACTGAAATCATTTGTCAGTTCTAATAGTTTTTTGATGGAGTCCTTAGATTTTTCTATATGTAATAACACATCATCTGCAAATAGAGACAATTTTACTTCTTCCTTTCTGATTTGGATTATTTCTTTTTCTTGCCTAATCACTCTGGCTAATCTAGTAGTTCTGTGGTAAATAAAAGTGGTGAAAGTGGGCACCCTTGTCTTGTTTTTGATCTTACAGGAAAAGTTTTCAGTATTTCATCAGTAAGTATAATGTTAACTATGGGCCTGTCGTATATGGCCTTTATTATGCTGAGGTACCTCTATGCCCACTTTATTGAGTGTCACATACTTTTCCTGCATCCATTGAAATGGTCCTATGATTTTTACCTTTCATGTTGTTAATGTGGTGTATCACACTAATTGATTTGTAGATGTTGAAACATTGTGCCATCTCTGAAATAAATCCCACTTGATCATAGTCTCTGATCCTTTTAATGTATCACTGAGTTCACTCTGTAAACATTTTGTTGAAAAAATTTTGCATCTGTGTTCATCAGGGTTGTGGTCTACAATTTTCTTATAATGTTCTTGTCTGGTTTTTATATTGGGGTAATGCCTCATAAAATGAATTTGGAAGTATTTCTTCCTCTTCCATATTTTGGAAGAGTTTGAGAAGGATTGGTATTAATTTTTCTATAACTGTTTGGTAGAATTTGCCAGTGAAGCCATCTGGTCCTGGATTTTTGTCTGTTGGGAGGTTTTTGATTACTGATTTAATCTTCTTACTAGTAATTGGCCTGTTATGAGTTTCTGTTTCTTTATGATTCAGTCTTGGTAAGTTTTATGTTTCTAGGAATTATTCTTTTTCTTCTAGGTTGCCCAACTTGTTGGCGTATAGCTGTTCATAGAAGTTTCTTATGATCCTTTTTATTCCTGTAGTATGGATCTGAATACTTCAGACTTTCATTGAAGGTCAGTAACTTCAGAAACATTTTAGCCACTCTCCTGCACCACCACCACTGTGAAAAAAAGAGACATATTCTCAGATAATGAGTGTGCTTTAGTTATGTATAAGATGTCTTTGGTGCCTGCCATGTCGGTAGCCCCTTCTGGGAAGTTTAGAGAAGCAGAGCATAGGCAGAAACATGGATAAGCGGAAGCAGGAAGATGAGTTGGCTATTCAGCCATGGCCTTGGGATGGCTGGATCCCCAATATGACAGAGCCCTAGGGTCTGGAGCAATGGGCAAATCCCACCAAGAGCCTGGTGATGGTGTCTCTAGAACCATCTTGCTCCTTGGCTTCTCTGCTAGCGTTGACTAAAGTCTTGGCTGTGCTGCTGCTCTTGGTGCCCTGGTCTCTGAAGGCTCACTGTGCCTCCCCCACCCCACATGTCCAAGACGGATGCAGTCTTCTAGCAACATGCAAGAGCTCGTCCACCAGCAAGCCTCGGGGGCTTCAGGGAATCAGGGCCTCATAAGCGTAACTGAGCCCTGTCCTGTCACTGAAACTTATGGTTTCACTTTCTCATCTGTACGGAAACATGTTGACGGGGGCTCCTCAACGGTAGGGCTCCCTATGTATAAGGCATGGGGCTAAGTACTTAACATACTTATCTCTTTTCAGTAATTGCAGATGGCCCACACAGTGGGGGTTGTTGTTGGCCTTTCACAGATTAGGAAACAGGCACAGAGGACTCAGGGACTTGTCCAAAGTCACTGATGACGGAGTGACAGAACCACGTTTTTGCATTCCGGTCTGATTACATCCAAAGTCAGTATTTTCCAACACATCTGTTTGGGTTTTGTTTGTTTGTTTGTTTGTTTGTTTTCTAATCACTTATGTTTATCGTGGATGTTGATATCGGAGACTATGAAAGTGACTCCTGGATGGAGAATATCAAACACTCAAATGCAAAACACTGTGTTTTTAATAGGGTGTCATCCTCTGTATATGAAGACAAGGCTCTTGACTCTGCCAGTACAACACACACTTTGAGCTTTTTTTTTTTTTTAATAGCAGTAAGACAATTCTGCTTGTTCATTTATATTCTGAACAGGTTACACTTGTCTTGTGCCTTGTAGCTCACATTTTGCACTTGGCATTTAAAGAGTAGCTTCATGAAATAAAGATCAGAGGTGAGTGGCCTAAAGAGAGAGTTTGGAAAGACTAGAAAAGGAAAATTTCTCAGACCATGCAGTGGACGTGATGTTTTCTATTCTCAATAGTAAGTCTAATTCGCTTTATGGGTCAGAGAGTGATTTGATAAAGACTGACAGGATCATTGAATTACCCATAACAGTGATGTGTGTGTTTATGTGTGTGTGTGTGTGTGTGTGTGTGTGTGTGTGTGTGTGTGATGATGTGTTCACCCCTGCAAACCCATCATAACCAGTTCCCTTGGGTGCTTGGTTTCCCAGGAGTTGTGTGCCGGGATGGGAGTCACAAGACTAAACTGCATGTGATTTCTAGGGAAGAATGACTGGTTTTACAGTTGATGGAGATGGAAACTTGCTTTTAACTTGACTTTCCCCCTCTTTCTAAACTAAAAATAGGAGTTTCTAAACTTATTATAAAGGTAACATATCTTTGTATGAGATAAATTGGAAAATACAGAAAGACCCAGATTTATACAGAAATAAAAATATTGACTTTAATTTTCAGTCCCTTAATTTTTCATCCTAAGATTACATATGGAATTTCCAGAAAGAGAATGCTCGGGAGCACCTGGTCGGCTAAGTCACGTGGCTGAGCTCAGTTGGCTCAGTTACATGGCTGCCTTCAGCTCAGGATATGATCCCAGAGTCCTGGGATCCCCTATCCTTCTGCCCCTCCTCTCTGCTTGCGTGCTCTCCCTCTCTTTCATGTTGTCTTTCTCAAATAAATAAATAAAACCTTTAAAGAGAGAGAGAGAGAATGCCCCAAACTAAATCTTGCCTGTTCAGCACTTGCCTTCCTTGAGGGAGTCAACTTCTCTTGCTTCATCAGTCCCTGCTTGCCAAGGAGGGGAGGGCAGCACAGCTCTGGGTGGACCCCTCTGCTCTCTCACTTGGACCCCTCTGCTCTCTCCCTCTCTGTCTCCCCAGGCTCTTGTGGTCTCACCTATCACCTCTTGACTCCAAACTCTGGATTTCCAATCCTGACATTCCATGTAATTGACCTACAGAAAATGTAATGTTCATCTTTACTTTTCTCTCTCCTTGTACGACACACAGCCCTTAGATGTCAAGACTGTTACAACACCTTCCAAACTTTCTCACCCTTGTGCCTTCTTGAAATCTGTCTTTCATGCTGGGTTTAGCTTATATTTTCTAAAGCAACACTTGAAACATTGGTCTTTCCCTTGGTCCTCTCTGATGCCTCTAGGGTAGGGCACTAACCCTTCCACCTGGAAGTCAAAAGGCCTTCCAGTCCTGCCCTTATTTACTGGATCAGCTTCTTTTTCCCACTACAGTCCCAGTTTAGCAGAAGCATTAAGTTAGTATGTACTGAAAGTCCTCTATTGTTAGCCATGGCTAACATGGGCCTCCATGGCTAAGGAGATGCGGTTAGAAGCAAGGTTTGTCACTTCTAGGCCTGGCTGTCACAGCCACCCTGTGACTCCCCGGGCCTCTCCTCATGTTTCATGGCATCTTCAGAGGCCACCTGTTTCCCACATGCAGCTACGAGGAAGTGGTGGCTCCTCTCCTCAGCCCAGGTCCCAGGGATCCTGTGGAGTAGAGCCCCCTGCTGACCCACGTTGGAGGTGTAACGGGAGTAAGAAGTAAGAAATAAGTTTGGTTTTGCATCAAGCCTTTGAGATTTTAGGCTTATTCTATTACTATAGCGTATTACTATTACTATAGTATTACTATACTGTAGTAATTCTGTACTGCAATATTGCTATATTACTATTACTATAGTGTATTACTATTACTATATTACTATAGTGTAGCCTCTGCCGTCCTGGCAAACATCCGTGCAAATGCATCTTAGGTAACTCACGATTTCGTCAGCGGCCTCGTCCACTTTTGACCAAGGAAGGTGAGGACATTGAGAGATAGTCCACGACTCTGGTTCCAGACGACCAATGCAATGATCCCCAGACCTCGAGATTACATCAACTAATAACAACTCAAAACAAAAACGGAAAGCTTGGCAGGAATGACCAAATTGTAATTTCATCACAAAAAGGCATTTAAGAAATCCTGTCCTCGAGGATGCGGAGAAAGGGGAAGCCTCCTACACTGTTGGTGGGAATGCAAGCTGGTGCAACCACTCTGGAAAACAGCATGGAGGTTCCTCAAAATGTTGAAAATAGAACTACCCTATGACCCTGCAATTGCACTGCTGGGTATTTACCCTAAAGATACAAACGTAGTGATCCGAAGGGGCACGTGCACCCGAATGTTTATAGCAGCAATGTCTACAATAGCCAAACTATGGAAGAACCTAGATGTCCATCAACAGACGAATGGATAAAGAAGATGTGGTATATATACACAATGGAATACTATGCAGCCATCAAAAGAAATGAAATCTTGCCATTTGCGACGACGTGGATGGAACTAGAGGGTATCATGCTTAGCGAAATAAGTCAATCGGAGAAAGACAACTATCATATGATCTCCCTGATATGAGGGAGAGGAGATGCAACATGGGGGGTTAAGGGGGTAGGAGAAGAATAAATGAAACAAGATGGGATTGGGAGGGAGACAAACCATAAGTGACTCTTAATCTCACAAAATAAACTGAGGGTTGATGGGGGGAGGGGGGGTTGGGAGGGGGGGTGGGGTTATGGATATTGGGGAGGGTATGTGCTATGGTGAGTGCTGTGAAGTGTGTAAACCTGGCGATTCGCAGGCCTGTACCCCTGGGGATAAAAATATATGTTTATAAAATAAAAAAAAAAAAGAAAGAAAAAAAAAAAGATATCCTGTCCTCTATTTTACCATCATGTTACAAAACAAAGGACATGCAAACACTGCATACCTCCCTGCAGAAGGGGAAACATATGCGGTCAAGACTGAGGGCCCATTTTAAAATTGAATTTATTTAGCTTCGTAAGAAATAAGACTCTACACTGTTCCTACTTTTTCACTTCCGTGTTGCCCAGTAAGCACATTGTCACGGAAGGGTACTGACCGAAGGAATAGAGTTTGAAAAGCGCAGTGGAAGTCCCCTAAGTGAAGCTTGAAGACCTGGAAGGAGGTAGGTTGAGCTTCCCTCTGAGATGTTAGCTGGCCCTGGGAAGCTCGCCTTATTTGCAGACTGCTGGCCCTTGGTACCTTTGTGTCCTGTTGAGACCTCTCAATTCTAAGCGGCACAGTAGTTACACCATCTGTGTGTGCAGGTGGGTGTTAGGGGGGGGTGTGTGGGTGGGGGGGAGCGTAACCAGTGGTGGCTTAGGGGTCTGAACCAAGTCTCACTTTATCATGTGAGTGCCACACCACTCTTGGGACCCAGAAGATATCTGTCTGTAGACGCTCCAACAGAGCTCCCTGAGGTTCCTGGGACTGGCTCTGTTGGGGTCCTTCTTTGGTCTGGTATTCCTATTCCCAGGGCCTGGGGGCTGCCTCAGCTTCCCCTGTTGGGTCCTTCCAGGTTAGGTTAGGTCCTTCCAGGCTCAGCTGTGGGTGTCCCTTCTCCTCTAAACATTGCCTAACCCCCCAAGGGAGGACTCCATCCCTCCTACTTGTGTTCTTGGAACACTGGAAATATACCTCGGTAGGGTACTTCGCAGTCGGCTGTAGTTCCTCGCTGCTGTGTTGCCTGATTGAGTCGCTCTAGGGCTGCAGGGAGGCCCTTATCTCTGTATTCCCATCACCTCCTGAATCCCGCACAGCCTAAACGCGGGACACACATTCATTGAATAAATGAACGAACATGTCTGGAAAGTCATATTTAAAAAACGCCACCCTGGGGGCGCCTGGGTGGCTCAGTTGGTTGGGCATCATGATCCCAGGATCCCGGGATGGAGCCCCACGCCGGGATCCTTGCTCAGCGGGGAGCCTGCTTCTCCCTTTCCCGCTGCCTGCTACTCCGCCAGCTTGTGCTCTGTCTCTGTCTCTGTCTCTCTCTCTCTCTGTCAAATAACTAAATAAAATTAAAATAAATAAATAAATAAAGAAAGAAAGAAAGAAAGAAAGATGCCACCCTGTTATGTTGTCTTAGGTTAGGAGGAAGGTATGTGAAATGTTCAAGATTTTTTTTTTTTATTATCATTACTTTAAAGGGCTGACATTTTCCGACTTCCGCGGTATCTGACTATAACCCATTGCCATTTTAAAAGTCTAAAATAGAATCTAGCAGCTTTTCGAGCCTCCGGGGCACATTTCAGAAGGTGAATTATAAATACTTCTCACAGGGCTTCGTAAATAGGTACCAGACTCCGTTTCCGCCACGCTTTCTGTTAGCTCTCATCCTTGTCGTAGGCGCTGAAGATTTTCCACGTCTGCCTCTTGACCTGAACGTGGACATGACGACCTGCTTTTCGCCCATGGCAGCCCTGGTGCTTAGACGGAGGAACAGAAGGGGGAGCTCTGAGTCAGGTAATAGCGGCCCTTTGCGGGGAGGCCTTGCCTTGCTTTCGACCTCGGTGACAGCTGGGTTAGGACGGAAAAGACTTTGGGAGGCAGCAGCTGTCGCGTTGAGCCCCCCCCCCCCCCCCGGGGCGAGCACCTGCGTGGGAAAAGACAGCTCCCTCCTGCCACGGTCTGGCGGCGCACCTGCCAGGTGTGGAGTGACCTTCCGTCCACCGTCACCCAGCATCAGCCGGCCAGGAAACGGCGCTGGGGAGCAGGGAGAGGTGCACCTGCCATCTCTCAGGCGCCCATCCCTCTCCCCTACCCGCCTCGCACGCTGCAGTCCTTAGATGTCCTAGCTGGGCTGCGGGCCCCAGAGCGCTGGCCTTCCTCCCCGCTGCCTGGAGAGGCTGCAGGAAAGGGAGGAGAATCCTGGCAACCAGGCACCAGATTAAGTTTGATCCCATTCCATAGCGTTAAGTGTCTGGAGAAACTGGGGAGCCCTGTGGCCTGGCAAACCTCACCTGCAGCAAGGCACACCTCCCCCATCCCCCACCCCTGTTGGGTTTAGGGGAGGTGACACCCAGAGGCGGTTTAGTGGGGCAGTCACCCTTGCACCAGCTCTCCCTCTCCTCTCCCTCACCCCTGCCCACATTCACACTCGCTGGGCGAGTTCATGTTTTGCTTGAGAGCACTGGGAATTTTCTCCCTGGCTCTCTTCTCTCGGTTTACAAAGACAGTGGGCACCACCAGCTTCAAGTTACTGCTGAAGACCCCCCAGTCACTGAAGGACCAAGTGGAGGCTGGGAAGTCGGCCCAGTCCCTTGGCTGATGACATCAGCCAGGTTCCGGTTCTGGGCTCAGACCCTCTTTTGGACTTAACAATGGCAACCTGACTTCTTCCCACGTGAAAATGACTTGTATTCTAGCTGGTCATTTACAGTTTTATAATCTAAATTAACATTCAGAATTCTGACAAAGAATAAATAGCAGATAACCAAAAAGCAGAGTATTTACATGTCATGACTCTAGTATCATATTGATTTTCTTTAAAAATTTTGTATTTTGGGGCACCTGGGTGGCTCAGTGGGTTAAGCCTCTTGCTTTCAGCTCAGGTCATGGTCTCAGAGTCCTGGGATCAAGCCCCACATCCGGCTCTCTGCCAAGCAGGGTGCCTGCTTCCCCCGCACCCGCCTGCCTTTCTGCCTACTTGTGATCTCTCTCTCTCTGTCAAATAAATAAATATTATCTTTTTAAAAAAATTTTTGTATTTTAAAATTATTAAATTATTTTATCATCATGAATGATTTTTGATGGAGGTAAAATTCACTTCACATGAAATGGACCATTTTATTTTATTTTATTTTTTTAATTTTATTTTTTATAAACATATATTTTTATCCCCAGGGGTACAGGTCTGCGAATCTCCAGGTTTACACACTTCACAGCACTCACCATAGCACATACCCTCCCCAATATCCATAACCCCACCCCCCCTCCCAACCCCCCCCCCCCCCATCAACCCTCAGTTTATTTTGTGAGATTAAGAGTCACTTATGGTTTGTCTCCCTCCCAATCCCATCTTGTTTCATTTACTCTTCTCCTACCCCCTTAACCCCCCATGTTGCATCTCCTCTCCCTCATATCAGGGAGATCATATGATAGTTGTCTTTCTCTGATTGACTTATTTCGCTAAACATGATACCCTCTAGTTCCATCCACGTCGTCACAAATGGCAAGATTTCATTTCTTTTGATGGCTGCATAGTATCCCATTGTGTATATATACCACTTCTTCTTTATCCATTCATCTGTTGATGGACATCTAGGTTCTTTCCATAGTTTGGCTATTGTAGACATTGCTGCTATAAACATTCGGGTGCACGTGCCCCTTCGGATCACTACGTTTGTATCTTTAGGGTAAATACCCAGCAGTGCAATTGCTGGGTCATAGGGTAGTTCTATTTTCAACATTTTGAGGAACCTCCATGCTGTTTTCCAGAGTGGTTGCACCAGCTTGCATTCCCACCAACAGTGTAGGAGGGTTCCCCTTTCTCCGCATCCTCGCCAGCATCTGTCATTTCCTGACTTGTTAATTTTAGCCATTCTGACTGGTGTGAGGTGATATCTCATTGTGGTTTTGATTTGTATTTCCCTGATGCCGAGTGATGTGGAGCACTTTTTCATGTGTCTGTTGGCCATCTGGATGTCTTCTTTGCAGAAATGTCTGTTCATGTCCTCTGCCCATTTCTTGATTGGATTATTTGTTCTTTGGGTGTTGAGTTTGCTAAGTTCTTTATAGATTTTGGACACTAGCCCTTTATCTGATATGTCATTTGCAAATATCTTCTCCCATTCTGTCAGTTGTCTTTTGGTTTTGTTCACTGTTTCCTTTGCTGTGCAAAAGCTTTTGATCTTGATAAAATCCCAATAGTTCATTTTTGCCCTTGCTTCCCTTGCCTTTGGTGATGTTCCTAGGAAGATGTTGCTGCGGCTGAGGTCGAAGAGGTTGCTGCCTGTGTTCTCCTCGAGGATTTTGATGGATTCCTTTCTCACATTGAGATCCTTCATCCATTTTGAGTTTATTTTCGTGTGTGGTGTAAGGAAATGATCCAATTTCATTTTTCTGCATGTGGCCGTCCAATTTTCCCAACACCATTTATTGAAGAGGCTGTCTTTTTTCCATTGGACATTCTTTCCTGCTTTGTTGAAGATGAGTTGACCATAGAGTTGAGGGTCCATTTCTGGGCTCTCTATTCTGTTCCATTGATCTATGTTTCTGTTTTTGTGCCAGTACCATGCTGTCTTGATGATGACAGCTTTGTAATAGAGCTTGAAGTCCGGAATTGTGATGCCACCAACTTTGGCTTTCTTTTTCAATATTCCTTTGGCTATTCGAGGTCTTTTCTGGTTCCATATAAATTTGAGGAATATTTGTTCCATTTCTTTGAAAAAAATGGATGGTACTTTGATAGGAATTGCATTAAATGTGTAGATGCTTTAGGTAGCATAGACATTTTCACAATATTTATTCTTCCAATCCAGGAGCATGGAACATTTTTCCATTTCTTTGTGTCTTCCTCAATTTCTTTCATGAGTACTTTATAGTTTTCTGTGAATAGATTCTTAGTCTCTTTGGTTAGGTTTATTCCTAGGTATCTTATAGTTTTGGGTGCAATTGTAAATGGGATGGACTCCTTAATTTCTCTTTCTTCTGTCTTGTTGTTGGTGTAGAGAAATGCAACTGATTTCTGTGCATTGATTTTATATACTGACACTTTACTGAATTCCTGTACAAGTTCTAGCAGTTTTGGAGTGGAGTCTCTTGGGTTTTCCACATATAATATCATATCATCTGCAAAGAGTGATAGTTTGACTTCTTCTTTGCCGATTTGGATGCCTTTAATTTCCTTTTGTTGTCTGATTGCTGAGGCTCGGACTTCTAGTACTATGTTGAATAGCAGTGGTGATAACGGACATCCCTGCCGTGTTCCTGACCTTAGCGGAAAAGCTTTCAGTTTTTCTCCATTGAGAATGATATTTGCCGTGGGTTTTTCATAGATGGCTTTGATAATATTGAGGTATGTGCCGTCTATCCCTACACTTTGAAGAGTTTTGATCAGGAAGGGATGCTGTACTTTGTCAAATGCTTTTTCAGCATCTATGGAGAGTATCATATGGTTCTTGTTCTTTCTTTTATTAATGTGTTGTATCACATTGATTGATTTGCGGATGTTGAACCAGCCTTGCAAACCTGGAATAAATCCCACTTGGTCGTGGTGAATAATCCTTTTAATGTACTGTTGAATCCTATTGGCTAGTATTTTGGCGAGAATTTTTGCATCTGTGTTCATCAAGGATATTGGTCTGTAGTTCTCTTTTTTGATGGGATCCTTGTCTGGTTTTGGGATCAAGGTGATGCTGGCTTCATAGAATGAGTTTGGAAGTTTTCCTTCCATTTCTATTTTTTGGAACAGTTTCAGGAGAATAGGAATTAGTTCTTTAAATGTTTGGTAGAATTCCCCCGGGAAGCCATCTGGCCCTGGGCTTTTGTTTGTTTGGAGATTTTTGATGACTGTTTCAATCTCCTTACTGGTTATGGGTCTGTTCAGGCTTTCTATTTCTTCCTGGTTCAGTTGTGGTAGTTTATATGTCTCTAGGAATGCATCCATTTCTTCCAGATTGTCAAATTTGTTGGCGTAGAGTTGCTCATAGTATGTTCTTATAATTGTCTGTATTTCTTTGGTGTTCGTTGTTATCTCTCCTCTTTCATTCATGATTTTATTTATTTGGGTCCTTTCTCTTTTCTTTTTGATAAGTCTGGCCAGGGGTTTATCAATCTTATTAATTCTTTCAAAGAACCAGCTCCTAGTTTCATTGATTTGTTCTATTGTTTTTTTGGTTTCTATTTCATTGATTTCTGCTCTGATCTTTATGATTTCTCTTTTCCTGCTGGGTTTAGGGTTTCTTTCTTGTTCTTTCTCCAGCTCCTTTAGGTGTAGGGTTAGGTTGTGTACCTGAGACCTTTCTTGTTTCTTGAGAAAGGCTTGTACCGCTATATATTTTCCTCTCAGGACTGCCTTTGTTGTGTCCCACAGATTCTGAACTGTTGTGTTTTCATTATCATTTGTTTCCATAAATTTTTTCAATTCTTCTTTAATTTCCTGGTTGACCCATTCATTCTTTAGAAGGATGCTGCTTAGTCTCCATGTATTTGGGTTCTTTCCAAATTTCCTCTTGTTATTGAGTTCTAGCTTCAGAGCATTGTGGTCTGAAAATATGCAGGGAATGATCCCAATCTTTTGATACCGGTTGAGACTTGATTTAGGACCAAGAATGTGATCTATTCTGGAGAATGTTCCATGTGCACTAGAGAAGAATGTGTATTCTGTTGCTTTGGGATGAAATGTTCTGAATATATCTGTGATGTCCATCTGGTCCAGTGTGTCATTTAAGGCCTTTATTTCCTTGTTGATCTTTTGCTTGGATGATCTGTCCATTTCAGTGAGGGGAGTGTTAAAGTCCCCTACTATTATTGTATTATTGTCGATGTGTTTCTTTGATTTTGTTATTAATTGGTTTATATAGTTGGCTGCTCCCACGTTAGGGGCATAGATATTTAAAATTGTTAGATCTTCTTGTTGGATAGTTCCTTTAAGTATGATATAATGTCCTTCCTCATCTCTTATTATAGTCTTTGGCTTAAAATCTAATTGATCTGATATAAGGATTGCCACTCCTGCTTTCTTCTGATGTCCATTAGCATGGTAAATTCTTTTCCACCCCCTCACTTTAAACCTGGAGGTGTCTTCGGGTTTAAGATGAGTTTCTTGTAGGCAACATATAGATGGGTTTTGTTTGTTTATCCATTCTGATACCCTGTGTCTTTTGATTGGGGCATTTAGTCCATTAACATTCAGGGTAAGTATTGAGAGATATGAATTTAGTGCCACTGTATTGCCTGTAAGGTGACTGTTATTGTATATTGTCTCTGTTTCTTTCTGATCTCCTACTTTTAGGGTCTCTCTTTGCTTAGAGGACCCCTTTCAATATTTCCTGTAGAGCTGGTTTGGTATTTGCAAATTCTTTCAGTTTTTGTTTGTCCTGGAAGCTTTTAATCTCTCCTTCTATTTTCAATGATAGCCTAGCTGGATATAGTATTCTTGGCTGCATGTTTTTCTCATTTAGTACTCTGAATATATCATGCCAGCTCTTTCTGGCCTGCCAGGTCTCTGTGGATAAGTCTGCTGCCAATCTAATATTTTTACCATTGTACGTTACAGACTTCTTTTCCCGGGCTGCTTTCAGGATCTTTTCTTTGTCACTAAGACTTGTAAATTTTACTATTAGGTGGCGGGGTGTGGACCTATTCTTATTGATTTTGAGGGGGGTTCTCTGAACCTCTTGGATTTTGATGCTTGTTCCTTTTGCCATATTGGGGAAATTCTCTCCAACATACCTTCTGCTCCCCTCTCTGTTTCCTCTTCTTCTGGAATCCCAATTATTCTAATGTTGTTTCGTCTTATGTTGTCACTTATCTCTCGAATTCTCACCTCGTGGTCCAGTAGCTGTTTGTCCCTCTTTTGCTCAGCTTCTTTATTCTCTGTCATTTGGTCTTCTATATCGCTAATTCTTTCTTCTGCCTCATTTATCCTAGCAGTGAGAGCCTCCATTTTTGATTGCACCTCATTAATAGCTTTTTTTATTTCAACTTGGTTAGATTTTAGTTCTTTTATTTCTCCAGAAAGGGCTTTTATATCTCTTGAGAGGGTTGCTTTAATATCTTCCATGCCTTTTTTCAAGCCCGGCTAGAACCTTGAGAATTGTCATTCTGAACTCTATATCTGACATATTACCAATGTCTGTATTGATTAGGTCCCTAGCCTTTGGTACTGCTTCTTGTTCTTTTTTTTTTGTGTGTGAATTTTTCCGCCTTGTCATTTTGTCCAGATAAGAGTATATGAAGGAGAAAGTAAAATACTAAAAGGGTGGCAACAACCCCAGGAAAATATGCTTTAGCCAAATCAGAAGAGATCCCAAATCGTGAGGGGGGAGAAAGGGGATAAAAAGGGGTTCAGAAAGAAAAAAAAAAAAAGAAACTATTAAAAAAAGAAAGCCGATAAAGAAAAAATATAAAAAGGAAAAAAATATATATATATATTAGATAAACTATTTTAAAAACGTTAAAAAAGAAAACAGTAAAAATTAAAAAAATTTAGCAGAAGAAGAGAAAAAAAAATTGAAAAAGAAAAAAAAATTAAATTAAGTGCAAGGCTAAAGAATCATGGGGAGAAAGCCATGAGTTCCGTGCTTTGCTTTCTTCTCCTCTGGAATTCTGCCTCTCTCCTTGGTATTGAAACTGCACTCCTTGGTAGGTGAACTTGGTCCTGGCTAGGTTTCTCGTTGATCTTCTGGGGGAGGGGCCTGTTGTAGTGATTCTCAAGCATCTTTGCCCCAGGCGGGGTTGCACTGCCCTTACCCGGGGCCGGGCTGAGTAATCCGCTCAGGTTTGCTGGGTTTGCTTTCGGGAGCTTTTGTTCCCTGAGCGCTTTCCGTAGAGTTCTGGAGGACGGGAGTGAAGATGGCGGCCTCCCAGTCTCCAGCCCGGAGGAGCCGAGAGCCCGGGGCCCCACTGCTCAGTGCGCCCTCAGAGAACAGCGCCCATTTACTCCCGCCACCCTGGCCTCCGGCCGCGCTCCGAGCTGACCGAGCCTGCGACCGGTTCAAGGCATCCCCGAGCTGAGAGTCACTCCTCGGCTCTGTCTCTGTAGCCGGCTTCCCCGTTCTAATACAGGTAAGCTCTGTGACACTCAGACACCCCCGATCCTTCTGCGACCCTGCGGGACCTGAGGCCGCGCTGACCCCGCCTGGGCTTCACCCCAGTTAAGCCTCTGGAGCGATGTCCCTCAGCGGAACAGGCTTTTAAAAGTCCTGATTTTGTGGGCGCCTGGGTGGCTCAGTGGGTTAAGCCGCTGCTTTTGGCTCAGGTCATGATCTCGGGGTCCTGGGATCGAGTCCCGCATCGGGCTCTCTGCTCGGCGGGGAGCCTGCTTCCCTTCCTCTCTCTCTGCCTGCCTCTCTGCCTACTTGTGATCTCTGTCTGTCAAATAAATAAATAAAATCTTAAAAAAAATAAATAAAAAAAAAATAAAAGTCCTGATTTTGTGCTCCGTTGCTCCACCGCTCGCCGGGAGCCGGCCCCTCCCCCCGCAGTCTATCTTCCCTTCGCTTTGGATTCACTTCTCCGCTAGTCCTACCTTTCAGATAGTGGTTGGTTTTCTGTTTCTGGAATTGCTGTTCTTCTTCTCTTCAATCTCCCGTTGGATTTGTAGGTGTTTGCAATCTTTAGATAAGCTATTTAGCTGATCTCCCGCTACCTGAAGTAGTCTCAGCTGCTACTTCTCTGCCATCTTGACTCCTCCCGAAATGGACCATTTTAAAGTGAACAACTCAGTGATATTCATTACACTCACTGAATTGTGCCAGTGAGTCTAATCCCAGAACATTTTCATCACCATGAAAGGAAGCCCAGACCTATCAGCCGTCACTCCCCGTTCCTTCGTCCCCTTCTTCCTCTTGGCCCTGGCAATCAGTGATCCCTTTATCTGCGGACTTACCCACTTTGGAAATTATGGGTGAATCCCCATACAATATGGGACCTTTGTGTCTGACTTCTCTGTTTATTATTTTAAAGCACCATTTTGCACATTATGTAAAGAAAGAAACATTAAACTTAGTAAGATTATTAAGTGTCACTCCTTAGCTTCCTTGTTGAAGGGTATGGTGGTATTTTATTCGTTCTTTTTGTCCCCCACCATATTGTACATCCCATCCCCAGGACTTATTCGTCTTAACTGGAAGTTTGTACCCTTTGACCCCCATCACCCATTTTGTCTGCCCGCCTCGCTCCCCGTCTCCAGCAACCGCACCAATCTCATCTGTTTTCTGTATCTATGAGTTTGTTTGTTTGCTTGTTTTTTGATTTTCTTTTTTTTTCTTTTTTAGATTCCACGTAGAAACGAGTTCATAGAGTCATTTGTCTTTCTCTGACTTATTTCTCTTAGCTTAATGCCTTCAAGGTCCATTGAGGCACAACAAATAAAAAAATATATGTATTTTATTTATTCTTGATGCATTCCTTCTCCTGGCAAAGTAGTTCCACTACCTTATATATGCTTTATTATTATTAATAATAGTATACTTGATTTTAGAACAGTTTTAAACTTACAGGAAAGTGAAGCAGATAATACAGATGGTTAGTACCGAGGATATAGGAATATGCTATGTCCTTTACACAATTTCCCTTATTATCACTATCTTACATCAGTATGCTATCTTTATCACAATCGACGAACCAATATCGATACATTATTATTAACTATCCTCCATAGTTTATTCAGATTTTCTGAGTTTTTAACCTAACGTCCTCTTTCTGTTCTGGGATCCCACTCAGGATCTCACTTTATATCAAGACGTCTTGTCTCCTTGGGCGCCCCTTGACGGTGCCAGCTTCTGGCTGTCCTTGTGTTTTTGACGATCTTGATAGTTTGGAGGGATTTGGGTCAGGTCTGTAGTAGGATGTCCCACTATTGGAATTTGTTTGATGTTTTTCCCGTGATTAGACTGGACTGTAGGTTTTTTGAAAGGAAGGTCACAAATGAGCCATTTGCCTTGCATGAGGTTAAGGGTGCATCCCAATGTAATATATGACTATGGATCTTGACCTTGGTCACCTGCCTAAAGCAGCGTTTGCCGGGTTTCTCTGCTGTAAAGTTGCTCTTTTTGTCTCCTTTCCTGTTTTTTAAGTTTTGAAAAATCTTGTTCCCACGACTGAATTGTGCTACTTATGTAATCAAGTGGATGTTCCTGTAGACACAGCCAGCCTCTCGGGTTTGAATGGCCCGGCTGTCTGTTCAGCAGCACAGTGGTCCAAATACGGGTAAACAGGTTCATGGGCTCTGTGTGCTGAAAGCCTCTCCAGGCTGCAGCAGCGTCTACAGGGTGCGACCCACATCCACGGCAGAACCAGAGTTCCTGCTGGAACGCCAGACACCTTTCCGTGAGTAGCCAACAGTTCCCGTCTGCTCGAGATCTTATTTAAAGCTCCTCCCCATTTCATCATTCCTGAGCTCATAGCCAGTATGAACAAGAGCGTGAATGCCAGAGCAGATAGCAGAATCAAACCTTCACATAGTCACTCAACGAACGTTCTCTCAGAGTGGGCACGACATTCTGCCAGGTACTTTATCTGGGTGGATAGTTAAGCTACTTGGGATGAATGAGATCATTCCTCTACAGCGTCACACACAACCCTTAACAGGAGGGAATCCATTTGATACATGGCAGATAAAGCCTCAAATGTATAGCTTCAAAACCTATGAAAATAGTCTCACTGTCGCTTCCACGAAAATCAAGGAAGTGAGGGACTTACTATGGGCTCTTGATACTTAGATTTAGGACTGTGTTTTTGCCTGGATGTTTTCAGCTGCAGACAAAAGGTAGCAAGATAGATCCGGACACTAGAGAGATGATGCCCAGGGTCCTCCTAGCTGTACTGGGCGACATTTGCAGAGTCCTACAGTGAAAAACTCCTAGAATAGAAAACTTGGATATGGCACATAAAAACTTCTGAGAAGAGAGAAAAATAGGCCACACCTCCTTATCCGGTGACACGGAGAGGGAAATGAATAAAGTTATTTGGGTAATTGGAGGCTTTCCACAATTATATGGAAATGAACTTTCTGGGTCAGAAGCCCTGCACTGGAGGTGTGGCCAGGTAACAAAAGGGGGTGTGGTCCTGCTTCTGGGACATTCTTTACTCTGTCCATCAATGCACCCTCTAGGCTGCAGCCCCTGGCGGGGTGAAAGTGGGGGTGGGGGGGTGGGGGGGGGACCTGAAGGCGCGTGGAGACAGAGGCTGTCTGGCAACAGTATCCGGTAGTTTGGGTCGGAGGGAGGCTGTTCTGGGAGTCATCTGAAGGCAGAGGCGGCAGGTGACAGGCACACACAAAAGGCGTTGATTGAGAAGCACGCTTAGAAAGTTGGACAAGAGGAAATGGGGTTTTCAGTAGAAGCGAGAAAACATTGGGTTTGTCCGGTGTTCCCACTGAAGGTCCGAGCTTCGGGAAACCCTGTGTCCCTGATGAACTAGGTTGGTCTCTCACCCTACCACCCAGCGATCGGCCCTGGGTCTCTTCATTTTAATAACATGGTTTAGGAATAATCTGGAGTCCTTTCAGTCTGAAATTGGCAACTGGCTTCAGTGCGCGTTTCTGTCCTCGCTCTCCTGGGGGCATCTGATGAGGAAGTGGGTGGCAGGTCCCGGCTCCACTGGGAAAGGTCGTAACATCCCAAGGGTCTGCTATTTCTCAGAACCTTGGGTGAAACCTTGAAGGCCATTGCTAACCGCCATGGATCCAGTAACACCATTGTTTCTGGTTGGCTGGTCAGACTGACTCTGGAGAAAGCAAAATATTTGCAAAGCTAGGACTTGGGACCAGAGAAATGGTGGTTAAAAAAAGATACCAGAAAGTCCCCAGGCCTGTGGCAGAGTTGGCAAATGCCAGGAGCTCCTAGGGGGAAACCATGCTACATAGGGCTCCCTACATCCTGGCTGAAAAGCTCAGAGAGGGAAGACACACCCTGTGGGGTGTTTGGGGTGGGGGACGGTGGTCTCTTTCCATTTCTAGTGGAGCCTCCATTGGGACTGTCACTGCTCCTGTGACCCTAACAACTTTGATCTCCAGGCAAAATGGACCCCTTGGATCTCCTTGAAACTGTAGTATTTATTTATGTTTCTATCCTATCTGCTGACAAGTATTACATGGGTTTCCCCTGCTGTGTTTCCTCAGCTGCACTCCCATAATTTATTCTGCCAGGCCTGGCCTAGCTTTGACATACCAAGCCATTAACTTGAAATCAGAAAAGTTCTGTGAGGTCTCTAAATTCTTTCCTCTGATTATCAAGTCCTGTGCTTGCTGAAAATAAAGTCACTGGGCTGGAGGAGGAAAAATAATTGGCCTAAACGGTCATGGAAAAAAGTCTAAACAGAAGATTTTCTTTCTCTCCCCACTTGCAGATTTATTTGCACGGTTTTATGAGACTTTAATGAGGAAACCTTATCTATACGCCTGGTCATTATCAACCAAATTCCCATTTCCTGTCAGAAAATCCACAATAAGTAAAACAAAAATGGCAGAATTGGGTGACTCTCTGGCCTCTGACCTGCGTGGCTGAGGAAAAATGCATTGCCACCTGGAGTATGTGACTGTGAAGCCTGCCTGTGACTTCTCTGACACACGGCTGCTTAAACTAGATTGCCACCTCCAGTGTAGCAGAACTCAGTGCAAGGAGACTTAGAGGCTGAGGATGCCCATTGAATGCTGTCCTGTGAGCTAGCTGGGTTGAGCGGGGGCGAGTACGGTTGCCCTCTCTATGACGTCATATAACTTCTCATCTGGTCCAGTTCCTTCTGCTGGGTAAATGAGGTCACACCGGATGCAGAGGCCTGACAAGATGTTATGAACTTCACTTGTTGAAAAGTTGAGGATTTGGTTTATTTTGGTTTTGGGAGTTTTTGTGTGCGTATGTTTTTTTTTGTTTGTTTCTTGCAAAGGTGGTGGTGATTGTGTGCTATGAACTGAAGCTCTTGCCTGTTACAGTTTGGGTCAGTCAGTGAAGTCACCTCGGCCACTGAATTGAGACCTAGGTTTGGGTGACCCCCAGCATCTTGTGATTCAAGCAGAGAGCTCGTCAGGGTGTGGCGGGTATCTCTCAAACCGCTAGGACAGAAGGGACAGGAAGAGGAGTTCAAATGAGCTCCCCAAAAAGATGGAGGGTGGCAGGAGTGTTAGAATCTTTTTAGGGTTTTTGGGCGTCATGGCACCCAAAGCAGCCAGGAAGGCAGGACACATCTGAATGTTTATTTTCAGTTCTAGTTTAGTTATCAAGGTGAGAATCTCTTCTCCTTACACTTTTCTCTAGGTGTAAAATTTGTAATGCTCCCAAATAACCTACACATTTATCTCTGCTGCTTCTGTCATTTGAAAAGAATGTTGTTAGTGCTTTCATCATATCTTTATTGGCTTCTGGGCCAATGATAAAAGAACCTGAATGTAATGTGTAATGGCTTGCTTTAAATTAAAAAAAAAAAAATACTCTTCCAAAATGTATTTTCAAGTCACTGCAGGTAAGACTGACTGAATAGGCTTGAATCAGGGAGAAGGTCCCCTCCAGGGAGAAAGTGTGATGGCCCCCATTTGCTCATGTCCTGTCTAGAGCTGAGGTACCAGTTCCCTCATCCCGTCTCTGCATCCCTCCCCATTCATCCCTTCCCCATGGGAAAGGTAGGAGCTGGGCACCAGGAGATGGAGCTACTCTCCAGCCCTCTATGGTCACAAGCTTTGGATGTTGTTGGGGTTTCTATTATCTTTTCAGTTATTAATTCATTTATGCCTTTTGACTCTCCATATTGTGAGGGTTTTATGTCTGGCCATTTTTTTGAACTAATGAGTGAGCTGGGTAAGGCCTGTCTCCTCTTTTCTCTAGAGGGGTCATTACAATTGGTCACCCCGCTATGAGCAGTGAAGAAGGGACTCTTGGCACACAGGTACTATCCAGAAGGAGCACACTGAGATTAGGGAATTCTATCATTAAAACCCAGACACCATACTGACCAAAAACAGCACTGTCCAATAGAAATACAATGTGAGTCACATGACTCATTTAGAAACTTTCAGTAACCTTCAATCAGGCAAAATGACTTACTGCTTGCAGAATATTTTTCCATGAGCATATTACATGAAAAGAAATAATACCCTCTGGGGCGCCTGGGTGGCTCAGTGGGTTAAAGCCTCTGCCTTCGGCTCAGGTCATGATCCCAGGGTCCTGGGATCGAGCCCCGCATCGGGCTCTCTGCTCCTCAGGGAGCCTGCTTCCTCCTCTCTCTCTGCCTGCCTCTCTGCCTACTTCTGATCTCTCTCTGTGTCAAATAAATAAAAAAAAAATAAAAAAAAAAAAAAAAAAAAAAAAAAAAAAAAAGAAATAATACCCTCTTTCTGGCTGCTTCAAGGATATTAGGAAAATATATAAAATAATTTTGGTCCTGGTTGGTGGTGGGGGGGGGGGGAGGGCTTCTAGTAACCTCAAAGGAAAAAGAAAAAAGTGAAATTAATTTTAATAATATATTTTACTTAATACAATATTTCTAAGACATCATTTTAACATGTAATAAATAGCAAAACATTAATTAAATATATTCTTTTCTTTTTGCACTTACTTTATTTTTTAATTTAAATTCAATTAATTAACATATAATGGATTATTGGTTTCAAAAGTAGAGTTCAGTGATTCATCAGTCTTATATAATGCCTACTACTCATTACATCATGTGCCCTCCTAACACCCATCACCCAGTGATCTTATCCCCCCATCCCCCTTCCCTCCAGCAACCCTGTTTGTTTCCTATGATTAAGAGTCTCTAAGGGTTTGTCTCCTCCTCTGAATTCATCTTGTTTTATTTTTTCCTCCCTTTCCCTATGATCCTCTGTTTTATTTCTTAAATTCCACATATGAATGAAATAATATGATCATTGTCTTTCTCTAAGTGACTTATTTTGCTTAGCATAATACTCTCTAGTTCTATTCATGTCATTGCAAATGGCAAGATTGCATTTTTTGATGGCTGAGTAATATTCCACTATATATATGTACCATTTCTTCTTTACCCATTCATCTGTCAGTGGACAGCTGGGCTCTTTCCATAGTTTGGCTATTGTGGATATTGCTGCTATAAACATTGAGGTGCAGATGCCCTTCGGATCAATGTATCTTTGGGCAAATACCTAATAGTACCATTGCTGGGTCGTAGGGTGACTCTATTTTCAACTTTTTAAGGCGCCTCCATACTGTTTTCCAGAGTGGTTGCACCGGCTTGCATTCCCACCAACAGTGTAGGAGGGCTCCCCTTTCTCTGCATCCTCGCCAACATCTGTTGTTTTCCTGATTTGTTAATTTTAGCCATTCTGACTGGTGTGAGGTGGTATCTCACTGTGGTTTTGATTTGTATTTCCCTGATGCAGAGTGATGTTGAGCAATTTTTCATGTGTCTGTTGGCCATCTGGATGTCTTCTTTGCAGAAATGTCTGTTCATGTCTTCTGCCCATTTCTTGATAGGATTATTTGTTCTTTAGTGTTGAGTTTCATAAATTATTTGCAGATTTTGGTAAATAGCCCTTTATCTGATAAGACATTTACAAATACCTCTCCCATTCAGTCAGTTGTCTTTTGGTTTTGTCAATTGTTTCCTTTGCTTTGCAAAAACTTTTTTTTTTTTTTTAAGATTTTATTTATTTATTTGACAGAGATCACAAGTAGGCAGAGAGGCAGATGGGGGTGGGGTGGGGAGGAAGAAAGCTTCTACTTAGCAGAAAGCCCAATGCAGGGCTCAATCCCAGGACCCTGAGATCATGACCTGAGCCAGAGGCAGAGGCTTTAACCCACTGAGCCACCTAGGCACCCCTGTGCAAAAGCTTTTTATCTAGATGAAGTCCCAATGATTCATTTTTGCTTTTGTTTTCCTTGCCTTTGGAGACATGTCTAGCAAGAAGTTGTTGTGGCCAAGGTCACAGAGGTTGCTGCCTGTGTTCTCCTCTAGGATTTTGATGGATTCCTGTCTCACATTTAGGTCTTTCATCCATTTTAAGTCTATTTTTGTGTGTGGTGTAAAAAAATGGTCCAGTTTCATTTTTCTGCATGTTGCTGTCCAATTTTCCCAATACCATTTGTTGAAGAGACTGTCTTTTTTTCCATTGGACATTCTTTCCTGCTTTGTCAAAGATTAGTTGACCATAGAGTTGAGGGTCCATTTCTGGGCTCTCATTCTGTTCCATTGATCCACGTGTCTACTTTTCTGCCAGTACCATACTGTCTTGAGACTACCGCTGTCTCATAGAGCTTGAAGTCCAGAATTGTGATGCCACCAACTCTGGGTTTCTTTTTCAACATCCTGCACACCTACTTTAAATCCTAGCTTTGACTAACCACATCTTAAGTGCTCAGTAGCCACATGCAGCTAGTGGATACCCTATGAGACAGTGTGAATATAGAATATTTATCTGCTTCAATTGACCATGTCACTTCAGCCAGTGGCCATTTGTTGCTCTGGGTACACAAGTGACTGTATTTAAGAGTGATGTGGAAATGAGGAGTTCGCCCCCCAGAAGATTGTGCTTCCTCTGTGTTCTCCACTCTCCACTCTGAAGCAAAACTTAGAATCTGGAGAGGCCCAGCCCATCTCTGCCTTCAGAGGTGTCAGTTCACTACAGACCTTTGGACTGTAAAATTTAGACTAGTGATTCACAAAGTTTGGGATTCATCAGATTTGGCTTATGGAAGTGCACGTTCCTAGGAAAGCTCTAGATCACCCAATGATCATTTCCAGGGGTAAGGTCTGGAGTTCAGCTTTTCTCAATATCGCCAGGTGATTCTCATACACCCTGAAGTCTGAGAACAGGAGCACAGCCCCTCCAATGATGTACGCGGTGTTGTCCAGGAACATCCGGGTTTCCCCATTCAGGCGGTGGGGTCACACCCGTCCCAGGCCTGCGGAGCATGCGCGGAGGCTGTTCATCAGTCTCTGCGCTTGAGCCGTGAGCTCATCCTTGATGACACCGTTGGAGAACACAATTCAGACAACCAGTATGGCCAGGGAAACACTGACAATAGGCCTGGGAACGAAGTAACAGTTACTATCCAACTGGGGAGAGAGTGCAGTGTGGTTGTGGCTATGTGCTTTGACACTGTAGGCATGGAATAATGGTTTTCAAATGGGGGAAGGTCAATGGGGGGCATACTCTCTCCCCCCAAATTAACTATTATCATCCATGTTACTGGTGGTGGGATATTCGGATTGCTATTCTGAGACTACCGTGTAAGTAATGGAGCTTAAAGCATATGAGTCAATATGTTATTCTTTCTTGAGTTCAGTCCTTTCTTAGTTTTAATGAATTGATTTATGTTGTTCTTTCATATCTTCTGTTGTTTTCTTCATGTATTTTAGTTCATCTTGAAGTGGTAAGTGATGGTTTTGATTCATCTTGTAATCAGGCCTTTCTAGCACACTTTCATTGACTGTTGGCGCAGTTCTGCTCCTGTCATTTCAAAATAGTATCTTAACATGGGATGACTTTAGACTTGGTATGACTTTAATACTTCTCACAGTTTTATATGAAATTATTTTATCTACACATTAGGAGATGTGGTTCAGGATAGTTTTTTAAATTTTGTACAGTATCTTTTTCTGTTAGTTTCATGTAATACTCAAAAATATGGAGGCTTGTTTTCTTAGAATGGCTCTTTTTTTTCTTGCAATGCTTATCTGGACCTTCTCTTTCCCTCATTTCTATTGTCCTTATCTTGCTGGATTCTGATTGAACTCTCAGCAGATTCTCCTCAGGTTTGGGCCTTGTCCTAGAAGTGAGCCCTGGCTCATCAGTTTCAAGGGTTCATAGTGGATAGACTTCACTCACTCCCTCCATCAGATTGACCAAAGCCCACTCAGTTTCAGCTATTGACTTCAAAATAACATTTCCTGCTCTTCAGTGAACACACATTGACTATTTTGACCTTGTTCTTAGGTCCATCAGATGCTTCCATGTTTTTGTTTGCTCCTTCCCTCACAAACACTGTAATGACGCAGGCTTTAGAGGCATTGGTCATTTGTCCCCTTTCACTCGAGTCTTGAGGTTCTTGAAGATAATTTGTAACTTCATTGTGTTGCAAATGTTGACCATGGGTTGATGATATTGCTCTCCGATTGTCCTTCCTTGTTAATGTGAGGATTCAGGAAGATGTAAAAAAAAAAAAAAAGCAAACTGTCATCCACACTCATCATCTTCCCAGAATCCTTTCCATCTTTAAGAAAAATTTTAAATGTGAGCAGAACTGCATCTCCACCTGTATCATCTCAGTGCCCACCCATCAGCCACCATTTTTTCTTCACGTCTTTTAAGTTCCACCTTTTTGAGCTACTCACCTGTGTTTTCAGTGAAGGTACCTATTACTGCTTTTGTTGCTGCTCTGATTATAAAGTTGTACAGGTTTTGAGAAGTTGTTTTCAACATTTTTTTCCCATGAGCTCTGTGACATTTAGTACACAGTTTTGCAGGATGTGAAGTGTTTTGAATATCATGTTGTCACAGAGTTTGGGGTTCATGTTCATGCATGGCATGTGGGAAAGAGCACTGGGAAATAATTAAGGATCAATATTGTGAAACTGAATGAAGGCTACCTCATTTGAAATGGGGTCATGGGGCCGAAGAGGGTGATTTCATGGACTACCACCCTTTGCAAGCCTTTGCCCGCCCAACAGGAAGATGTCTGTACTCTACTACCCCAGCAAGTGCAAGAAAGATTTTCTCTTTGCCCAGCAACAACCCAGTCAATGAGAGACTGTCATACCTCAGCTGATGAGAGGCCACTTCAAGCTCCCAGTTTACTCCAGTGAACTTTTTGCTCATAACGGCCCCTCCCAACTCCCCTCTCTCCTTTATTATAAAAGTGTGGTCCCCTCCTTTGTTCTCTGGTCTTGCCCGTGGTTTTGCCATAGCTTGCATATCACCAAGTACAACTCTTTGCTATTCCTGGATGGACCCATTCTTGCTCGTAAAATAACTGACAGTTTTATTTTTAAGGTCAACAATACACAGAAAACCGTGCAAATGAGAAAAAAAAAAATAAAAACCAAGGCAACTGTTAACTCAGGGAAAAAACACAGCTGTTGGGGCACCTGGGTGGCTCGGTGGGTTAAAGCCTCTGCCTTTGGCTCGGGTCGTGATCTCAGGGTCCTGGAATTGAGCCCCGCATCGGGCTCTCTGCTCTGCAGGGAGCCTGCTTCCTCCTCTCTCTCTCCGCCTGCCTCTCTGCCTACTTGTGATCTCCGTCTGTCAAATAAATAAATAAAATATTAAAAAAAACACACAGCTGTTGAGAGTGGAGATCATATAGCAAAGTAAATAATGTCAACACAACAATATTCTAAACCCTGGTGATCACCCTAAGTAACACCCGTGAAAGAATCACAGGAGAGGAAAAGACAGGAGCAGTGGGCCCAGGAAAGTCAATAGATATTGTCTAAAAATGTAAGAGATAGGGGCGCCTGGGTGGCTCAGTGGGTTAAGCCGCTGCCTTCGGCTCAGGTCATGATCTCAGGGTCCTGGGATCGAGTCCCGCATCGGGCTCTCTGCTCAGCGGGGAGCCTGCTTCCTCCTCTCTCTCTGCCTGCCTCTCTGCCTACTTGTGATCTCTCTGTCAAATAAATAAATAAAATCTTTAAAAAAAAATGTAAGAGATAGTGTCATAAGCACGATGGTTATGGAAAGAATATGGGGATAAATATTAGAGGGGAAAAAACTGCTGGAAAACCAAGCCTAGGATCGCAAGCCTGGAGTCAAGCCCAGAGGAGTGAGAAGAACAAAGCATGGGATTGCTGTTTTTCATTATCATCCCTTCGGCACCTTTTGATTTTTTGAACATGTGCATACATTGTTACTTTGTAAATAATTTGGGAAAACAATCGGAAAGCCATGCTGGATTAGAGATTATGCCTATTTTTCAAGATTCTTATATACAGTGCCAAACTGTTCTCTGGGGGGCACACTAGTTTCCCATGGTCAGTCACGTTTCTCCTCCTGATGTGCCCTGCCAGGTGGGTGGACTTCCACTGGGGGAGTGCCTCCCACAGCTTCCCACTGCAACTGTTGAAAACAACCTCTCCCAATGTGGGAGACAAAAATAGGATCTTCTTTATTTTCAATTCTGATTACTCCTGAAATTACAGAATTATTATATATATTATATGACATGTACAGTTTATATATAGTATAGAATAATTTTGTGTGTTTATTAAATATCTGTATGTAATAATCTATGCCCTTTATCCATTTATTTGTTGAGGCCTTAATGATTTTCTTACTGATCCCAATGTTTTTTTTTTTAAGATTAAGGATTTCTGCCATTTATCATAGGTACTGTAATTCTTTTTAGTGTGTTTTTGTTGTCATTTGGGAATCCATTTGACTTAATTTTGTTTAGTTTTTGACATACAGAAGTTTAAAACTTTTATGTTGCCCTTTATGATTACTGTCACGGTTCTTTTCCTTTTCTTTTTTTGCCTTTAAAAAATCAACATAGAATGTATTATTTGTTTATTTGTTTCAGGAGTACAGGTCTGTGATTAATCAGTCTTACACAACACACAGCACACACCACAACACACACCCTCCACAATGTCCATCACCCAGTTACCCCATCCCTCTACCCACCTCCAATCCAGCAAACCTCAGTTTGTTTCCTGATATTAAGAGTCTTTTATGGTTTGTCTCCCTCTCTGGTTTTGTTTTATTTTTCCCTCCCTTCCCCTATGATCTTCTTTCTGTTTTGTTTTTCAAATTCCTCATATCAGTGAGATCATATAATTGTCTTTCTCAGACTGACTTATTTTGCTCAGCCTAATACCCTCTAGCTGTGATGGTTCTTAAGCTTTAAAAGTTCATCTCCCCTCTCCCATCACCCAACCAG
The DNA here is from genome assembly GCF_902655055.1 of Lutra lutra. Lineage (NCBI taxonomy): Eukaryota > Metazoa > Chordata > Mammalia > Carnivora > Mustelidae > Lutra > Lutra lutra. The sequence continues at coordinate 15,116,837 of NC_062279.1, forward strand.
GGTTTGATGGTCTGATGACTTACATTCCTTGTTGGGGTAGCAGCCTTTTGCTGGCATAAGGACATTCTACATTTACAGGGAAAGAAACAGAGGATGCTTGTGTCCCATTCCAGCAGGCACACAAACAGTTATGTGGCGACCTTCAAAGCCTCTCAGAAGTGTTCTCCGTGGCTCTGTTGGCCCTTCCCGTCCTCTCTGGACTCCTGGCAACAGCAGCTCCCTGAGCTGACATCCGAGAGCACTCAGGACAGCCTTTTCCTAGAAAGGAACAGGTCTGACGTTTCAAGACACAAAATCCCTGCATTGAGTATTTGCACAGTAAATTTTATTGACTTTAAATGGGTCTCCCGACATTAAGTTGTCTGGTCCCTGCTGGATTTACAGTCAGTCCGTGTTAATTTAATCACTAGATTTAATTTTCTTTGTTCAAACTGACAAGTAAACCAGGTAAGACAATTTCTCCCAAAGACAGATTAAAGTTCACCGTCCACGGCATGTCATATCTTGTGGCCTCAAACAAGGCCTGTTGCTCTTCTGGTCATCCTCTCCTGGGTACTGCGTTCTGGCTACACAAGGGGACCTGTTTCCTGTTTGGCTGCTAGAGATTTCTGGTTAGGATTAGTGGTACGCCACCTGCAGGAGGGCTCTAAGTAACTTGTGATTCCCCGAAGGGAGAGTGTCCATCTCCATTGTGGTCTGGTAAAAAACCAAAGCCATCTTCTGGGTTTATTACTTTGATCTTTATTATAAAGTACGAAAGAACTTCTAGCATACCGAGCTGTATTTTTTGTAACATGGCAGAATACCATGTATGTCCTAATCTAGATGAATCTGAACATTAAAATTATGCAAACCATCCATGCTCCCTTCGGATTCTTTTTTTTTTTTTTTTTTGGCAGACAGATCACAAGTAGGCAGAGAGGCAGGCAGAGAGAGAGAGGAGGAGGAGGCAGGCTCCCCGCTGAGCAGAGAGCCCCATGTGAGGCTCGATCCCAGGACCCTAGGATCATGACCTGAGCCGAAGGCAGAGGCTTTAACCACTGAGCCACCCAGGCACCCCTCCCTTCGGATTCTTTTTTTTTTTTTAATTATTTTTATTTTTATTTATTTGACAGAGAGAGATCACAAGTAGACGGAGAGGCAGGCAGAGAGAGAGAGAGAGGGAAGCAGGCTTCTTGCTGAGCAGAGAGCCCGATGTGGGACTCGATCCCAGGACCCTGAGATCATGACCTGAGCCGAAGGCAGCAGCTTAACCCACTGAGCCACCCAGGCGCCCCTCCCTTCGGATTCTTAAGAGGCCCTAACTTGTACTCACGTTTTTCTTCTTTCATCACGTTTTTTTCTTACTCATGGGTATTTTTCATTTCTTCTCGAACATTAGAATCACTTGGTGAGATTTATTCTTCAGGTAATTCTGGGTGGCTAGGTTTGAGAGCCAATGCCCCAAACTAAAAACTTGAATTTATCAAGATTATTACACAAGGCCTGTCCACAAACGTAGCATTCCTCCTTGGGGAGCTTATAGAGGCCATGTGTAGGTGCTTTGGGGTCACCAGTGGAAGCTCCAGAAACAGTGTCAGCCTGTGGGGGGCTCTGAAGACATTGTCTGAAGCTGTTGGCAAAGCTCCCTGCTTTGCCTTCCTTGGGTGTTTCTGGGGTGGGGGCTTGAGACAAGAGCGCCGACCGAGGCGGGTGGGGCTAGGGCAGGTAAGCCGGGGCTTCTCCGCCAGACTCCTACTGACCCACACCTGTCTTTCTCCAGGCTCCTCGATTGCCTACAATAAACAGGAGACATTGAGCGCAACATGCATCTCCTAACACCGGGCACTGGGTGAGGGGCTGCTAGTTTTAGGGTTTCAGATGGAGACAGTAGCCTGGATCCTGGAGTGTTCAAATCCTTCTCCATAAGCCAGGTACCACTTCATGCAGATTGATGGGAATGCAGATGGGAATCATGCAGATTCCCAACAGTGGTCCAGGGAAATAATGCTCATTGCTCATTGGAGCTTCGACCCCCAAATACCTCTCACGTTGTTGAAATGGACTGTGGCCTGAACTCTGATAAGTCCCAGAGTTCCTTCTGCTCTTTTCATTTAAGAGCAGGCAAAATGGCTTCCTTGTCTCCTTTTATCTACCCTTCCCCCTCCCCGTCCTACCCCCGTCCTGTCCCTCTGGCCCTTGTCGCTGACTGTGGGGGTGGAGGGGTGCTTCTGGGCACCACCTTCTTCTGGGATGTGGCAGAAATTCAGTTCCTACTTGTCCCCCTGACCCCACTCTGAGGTCAGACTATCCTAAGCAGCAGGACAGGAGAGAGAGGAGAGGTGTAAACAAAGCTGTCCTCGGAAGGGGATCTCTTGAACACCCCTCTCCTTCCTCTGAAAGCTCCCCTTCACCTCCTCTTGTCTCCCACTGCCCATTTCTCAGAAGCAAAGGCAGATCGGACTCAGAAGGCGTGGGAAGGGGGAAACGGTGATTGGGATTCTTCCTCTTTCTCCATCTGCTACATCTTGGGTGTTCAAGACTCTGAACTCCCTTCTGTTGTCTCCTCCAAGCCTAGGCAAATGACAGTACAAGCACGTGTTAGTCTTGTTGAAAAGTCAAATTAAACGTGGTGAAGACAGAGCTAATTTATCTTTTCTTCTTTTCTTCCCATCTGTTTCACTTCCTCTTGTTCATGGCTGAAGAGGGGGCCTGCTGAAATGCTGAGAGAGAAACTCCTGCCCTCTGGATCCCGTGTCACACAGCTAGTCATTTGTCAAATCCTGATCCTCTCTACAAAACCTTCCTGCACTTGGCTCTCCCAACCCCTCGCTGCTATAGGAGCTCTGTCCAAACTCCAGGGGATTTTCTGATTAGAATGTACTAACTTCTTCTCTCTGTTCATTCATTCATTTATTCATTCACCAGACAATTACCAACTATTTCATGGTCGACTTCGTTGGTGCTCCAGACTTTGTTCGAGGACTCCAAAAATGGGAAGACACCATCTCACCATTCTGCTTTGCTTACACCCTGTTTGGAGAACACTTCCAAGAAAATTATTACACTGCACTGTGACTTGCTTTGTAATAAATGAAACAAGAAGAGGACATGAAAGTACAAAGGTCTCCCAGAGAATCCAGGCCATGAAGGGTGAGTATAAGTTTACAGACAAAGAGTGGGAAGGGTCGTGCCGGACAGAGGGGTCAAACCACGGACATGGTTTGGAAGCAGAATTTGGAATTTAATTCTGTAGGAATGAAAGACACAAGAGTGGTTTTTAATCAGGTGTGTAACATGATCATCCTTGCTTTTGCTGAGGGATAATTCCACAGGGAAGGTGAAGAGTAAATCGGTGGAGGAACATCCAATGGCCAAGGAGTAAGATCCCACCGGAGGCAACAGACAAGGTGCCATCAGGAGCACCAGCCAATGAGCTCCCACCTCCAGCTCTCTGGCTCTAAAGCCTTCTTTCGTTGTGTTACTCCCGTTTTCTCCGAAATTCTCTCTGTGCATTGCCTGTAGCAACTGAAACATTTTGCTGCACAGAAAGGAGAATTCAACTCTGCTCAAAAATGGAAGAAATTAAATAACTACCTTGTAAGTTCAGTGACGGCAGTAATGGCATCTTCTCTTCTGTGTTCCCCAAACATTCGCAGTATCTGATGTGAAAGAGGGGAGGGGTCAAGAACTCCTTGATGAGTTGGACTGACGCTAAAAGTGACATGAAGCGTGTGTCAGTTTCCCATGAACGCTGTAACAAGTCTGCACCTACAAGATAGCTTAACAGAAACGCAGCCTCTCACAGTGGAGGCTGGAAGTCTGAAATCAAGGTGTCGGCAGAGCTGTGCTCCCTCTGAAGGCTCTAGGGGAAAATCGTTCCTTGCCCTCTACAGCGGCTGGTGGTTGCCCGTGGTCCTTGCTGCTCTGTGGCTTATAGACACGTTATCCAGTCTCTGCCCATCTGCCATGTGGCCTTCTTCCCTGTGTTGCTGGATCTAAATCTCTCCTTCTTAGAAGGCCACCAGTCATTGGAGTAGAGCCCACCCCAACCCAGTATGACCTCCTCTGTCTTGATTACATCTGTACAACTCTATTCCCAAATAAGGTCACATTCATAGGTATCAGGGACTTGGGTTCGGACATATAACTTTTTTTGAGGGCTGTGGGGCTAGCAATCCAACCCATAACGAAGGGCGTGCTGTGAGCTATTCTAGTGTCTCTAACAGTTTGTACCTTCTCTGAAGGGACCCACTCCACACGAGGCAGGCTGTTCCCAAGGCAGCCCCAGAACTTCCAAGGATTGTAGGACATAGTCAGTGTGCTCTTTTTTTGGTTTAATTTTATTTATTGATTTGACAGACAGAGATCACAAGCAGGCAGAGAGGCAGGCAGAGAGAGAGGAGGAAGCAGGCTCCCCGTGGAGCAGAGAGCCCGATGCGGGGCTCCATTCCAGGACCCTGGGATCATGACCTGAGCTGAAGGCAGAGGTTTTAACCCACTGAGCCACCCAGGCGCCCCTCAGTGTGCTCTTTTAAAAACAATTGGACTTGGGGCGCCTGGGTGGCTCAGTGGGTTAAAGCCGCTGCCTTCGGCTCGGGTCATGGTCCCAGGGTCCTGGGATGGAGCCCCACATCGGGCTCTCTGCTCAGCAGGGAGCCTGATTCCTCCTCTCTCTCTCTGCCTGCCTCTCTGCCTACTTGTGATCTCTGTCTGTCAAATCAATAAATAAAATCTTTAAAAAAAATAATTAAAAAAAAAAAAAAAAAACAATTGGACTCATCCATTCTTCCAATGTGTGAGAACCTTCTAGGAGCCTGACTCTGTTCTAGAATCTAGATATGCAGAGGTAAGCGGGGCTCTGCCCTGATGAAATAAAATGATTTGACTGTGTTTTAAACTTGCCAAGAGTATCACAAACTCTGTCGGCAATTACATGACTAAAAGATTTAAAATGAATCATTCTTTGCCAGGAGTTAGGCTAAGACACACAAATGGAAGACTGTTATCTCACAGAACTATGCCTTATCTCCCTGGGCTTCTGGCAAAAATGGGAAACCCATTTGGAGTTCCGCCAAGTCCCAGCCCAGCAGGAAGGCCAGGACGGCCCATAGGGCCGGGAGGGTCGAGCAAGGGCAAAGTCAAGTGAAGTACCTGGAGCCAAATTATAGGCAGCTCTGCAGGGCCTCACCATGAACCAGGCCACACTGAGTCCTCCTGAATCTCGCTGGTGACCTTCAGAACTGCCACGGTGATGCTCCGAAGGAACTTGGCCTGGCCTGTCAAGCAAGTGTGCTGGGTGGCCTGGAGAAGAAACCTCCCAGCAGGTGTTTAGTGTTCAAGGAATTAACTCGGAACCGCTGTGGATTCATCTTTTTGCCTTTGGTCTTGATAGACCATTTGCTTCCCTTCTGGTAGGCTGCAGAGCACTTACAGGTCTAGGGCCTTGGTGGGCCAATCTGTGTAATTCAGAGGTGTGGTATTATGCCCTGCATTCTCCAATAACTAACAGCTTTATTGTAATAAAGGTGATGTTTCACTCTCTATCTTTCAAACACTGGGTCTACCTCAATTACATACAAAATTAATTAGGAAGCAGGGATGCCAATTATTAGGGTCCCCAAAAGTCCTGACCTTCCAAAGGAAGGAAGGAGTGAAAAAATTGGGAGGGAGGGAGGGAGGGAGGGAAGCCCTCTTCTTCCAAGAAAACTATAATATGTCATATTATAGTTTAGCATATCATGTTTAGTATATTCAAAACTATAATCTAATGAGTCAGAGAGGGAAAATGTAATTGTTCCCATATTTAGCACACAAAACAAACTCATGCAAAATAGATGTGTTGAATTCAAGGAAATAGAAATAAAGATAATTGCAAGGTACAATATTTTTCAGTGCCAAAGGAAAACCAAGGTAAGTAAGTAATTAGGAAAAATGGGGTTAGATCAAGAAGGTCAGAGGTGAGATTAAAATGGTGAAGCGGGAGCTTTAAAAAGTGTTTGTGACTTCTGTGTGTGGGGATGTAGGGGGTGGTGGTAAAAATGGGAAGAAAATGCAATAAAATGCCAAGTCATTTATGCATTCAACAGATATCCATTCAATACCTATTGTGCGTCGGGCATTTCGCTGGGTGAATAAGATAGACACTGTCCCTCTCTCACTGAAATTCCAGTGAGAAAAATAGACAATATTAAAAAAGATCTTTATTTATTGTATGATTAGAATTTTGATTGGTGTATGACAGAGAACAACAGAGGATGTTATCTGTAGCCAGGGTATCCAGGGAGAGTATGGTGGGGGGCCCAAACTGGTCAGTGGGGGTGGTATGAGGAATAAACACTGTGTTGCATATCCAGTGTTGAGGTACCAAAAAATTCACATTTTTGGAGTGATTATTATTTTTTTAAAGTGTTTATATCCAACAGAATCATTTTCACATTTCTCTAAAAAGTTGGTATGCTTGGCAACAAGCAATCCTGGGACAACTGGATATCCATAGGCAAAAGAATGCGGAAGCATCAGTTCCTCATACCATAAATGAAAACTTAACTCAAAGGGATCATGGACCTAAATATAAGTTAAAACTGTAACACTCCTAGAATAAATCAGAGGAGTAAATCTTCATGATCTTGGGTTGGGCAAAGTCTTCTTGGAGAGGACACAAAAGCACAACTGATGAAAGGAAAAATAGATTAATTGCACTTTGCAAAAATTAAAAACTTGTGCCATGAAGGATACTATCCAAAAAAGTGAAAAGAACATCCACAGGACAGGGAAATACAAGTTTCTGCAAAACACGTATCTGATAAGGGACTTGAATCCAGAACATATAAAGAATTCTTACAACTCAATAATAAAAAGGCCAAAACCCAGTTTTTTAAAAAATGGGCAAAGCATTTGAATAAACATTTCTTCAATATAGACAGACACACGGCCAGTAGGCACATGCAAAGTTGCCCAACATTATTCATCCTTGGGGAAATCCAAATCAAAACCACAATGAGATCTCACATCATGCCTGCCAGGATGGCTATAATAAAAAAAGACATGATTCAAGTGTTGGTGAAGATGTGGAGAAGATTGCACCCTCTCACACTGCTGGTGGGAATGCAAAATGGTGCAGTCAATTTGGAAAATGGTCTGATAGTTCCTCAAAAGTTTAATATAGAGTTAGCATGTGATCCTACAATTATTCTCTAGGTATATTCCCCAAACAAATGCAAACATATGTGCACACAAATTCATACATGAATGTTCAGAGTACCAATATTCATGCTATCCAAAAAGTGAGAAAAAAACAAAGGTCCATCAACTAAATAATGGATAAATAAAATGTAGCCACTTCATACAATGGAGTATAATTTGGAAATAAAAGGAGGAAAGTATTGATTCATGCTAAAATGTTGAAAACATTATGTTGAGTGAAAGAAGCCAGCCACAAAAGACAACATATTGTTATTCCATTTTAATGAAATACCTCGAATAGGGAAACCTGTAGAGACAAAACGTAATTTAGTGGTGGCCTAAGACAGGTTGGGGGGGGGGTGAGCAGGAAATGGGGACTGACCTGCTAATACTATACTTGTGGACATAGAATTCTTTGGGGGTGATAAAATTGTTCCCAAGCTGATGGTGGTGACGGTTGCACAATTCTGTGACTAGACTCAAGCTGTTGAATTATACAATTTAAGTGGATGAATTACATGGTATATGAATTAAATTTGATAAAGCTGTTATTCTAAAAGTATATTGTGTTTAGTATATTCAAAATCTAATCTCTCTTCCTCCTCTCCCTTCCTTCCCTCCTCCCTTCCTTCTTTCCTCCCTCCCTTCCTTTCCTTCCTTCTCTCCTTCCTTCCTTCCATTATCAAATTCATAAGCCTGGGATGGACTATGTTTAATGGAATGAAGTATAGTTATATTATCAGTTGGGCGATAAAAGACAGGAAGTCAAAAATGAATCATTCTTTTAACTTGTGGAACTATAGACGAAGAGAATATCTGAAGTGTAAGCAGGTCTCCTTCATGAGATTTATTTTTTTATTCAACACATATTTATGGGACATTTATTAAACATTTGAGGCACTGAACTAGGTGCTATTTTATGATTTCCAAGCAATACACACACAAGGATATTTTTCACAGCATACACCTGAGACCGAGTTTTACATATTCTAGAACCAGTCGTCCAAGGTTACCACCACCCTTCCTTCTAGCAAGTAGTTCTCAAGAGCTGACTTTGGTCTATCACAAATTGTTTAAAAAGATTAAATGCACAATCACATTTTGAAATCTTTTGCTATTTACAGAAATGCAAGAAACACTTTTTTTTTTTTTTTTTAAAGAAAATCCATAAACCAGGTCTACATCTTCAACAATGAGTTTGTTGGAAAACGCTCTTGGGAATCCTAGACTCATGGGAATGGGGTATGGAGAAGCCAACTTTGCCCCTCTGGGTGCCTGTCTCCATCCCTGGGGCTTGCAGATCTGCTTTGGCTTAGAGAGGGCTGGAGGCTTGGCCCTGCTGGGATCAGCAGGCAATGCCAGTCCAATGGCTTCTGGAGAAACTGGCGGATTATGAAAATGCTGTCAGAAGACTCAGGTCTACCAAGGTCTAACCAGAACCTCTCTCTCCATAGAGCAAACCCAAACCTACAAGCGCTGAGGTCCCACCCAGATTTTCTGAATCTACATTTCTGGAAGCAGGCCAGATGGCGCTTACAATCCCAGGAACTTTGCAAATGGCCGTCAGTGACTGAACTCAGATCCACGTGGATTTCCAAGTTCTCTTTAAAAGTAGGGAGAGTTGGTACTCTATAATCAGGACTCTTGGAGGCTAGAAAGAATTCCCTGGGTCTGTTCTAATGGATGCTTAGGTCTTCAGAATTTAATTGAATTGGGTTCTGGAGATTAGACATTGGGCAGGGAAAGTAGCCATTTATCTCATCTTTAACGTAAGGATCATTCCTTTGGTTTATCTTCGGTATTTGCAGGTCAGTCCAACTAACTTCCTCCTGGAATCAGGAGTGAAGTAGCAAAATACTCCAGGAGGAGAGGTGTCTATATGTACGAGATTTTACTCGAAAGGAACAGAACACATTTAGAGGAAATTTTCCCAAGGAAAATAATGTAACTTTGAAATATAAATCAAAGGGGAAAAAATTCTAGCCAAATAATTAAGCCATTAAAATGTAGGCATTATTTTAGGAAAAAGTTATTTTCTCCATTTAGTGTCTGGATTTTCTTTACTATTTACCAGTATTTATGATTCCAAAAGTACCTTACTGTTGTTCATCTATTTAAGATTATTTATTAGCTACACTCTGTCAGACAAATATCTGAGATTTTATTATGCAACTTGAAGTCGTTAGGGATGAGTGAGGGGAAAATGATAGAATAGAGCTGGAAACACAAAGGGTAAGACTGTGTGCCTGTTTGTACTCTCTTGATTTTCATGATCCCCTTTTAACTGAATCACTTGGGTATCTCTAAGCCATCCTTCCTTCACAAGGGAGGAAGGTGGGCTCCACTGGATTCGTTTTCTGAACAAAGGGCACTTTGAACAATGGATGCCTGTTTCAACACCACTGCCCAGTGTTCTGAGAGCACCAGTTTGTTTTCAGCCAAATAACAAAGGCCAGCTTGTCCTCTTTCTAATTGATTGGATGGTTGGCTGGCACTTTTAAAACACATTACCTTCCCTAGAAATCTTTTGTGACCACGGATTTGGTATATGTATTTGTTAAGTAGCGATCTTTTGCTCTCATGATTCAAGGCACAGAGATGTTCCCACCCTTCTCCAATCAGGGTGAGCCTTGACACTCATTTCTCAATGCAAATGCTGTAATGGGGCTTCATCATGCTGGGGAGACCTGTTGGGCTGTCTCTTCCTGATGGAAAGTCTCTTTTGCAGGTGTGTCCCCATTTAGTGTAAACTCACTGTTAACACTATGATAGGTCTGTGTGACTCTGATCATTTAAACATGCCGTTGCCCTTTGTTTCACAGCAAGATTTCCTACAGCAACTCTAGATCACTAACCTGAAAACATTTCAACTCAGGCTCAGTGGGTCTTCTTAGGGGTTCCCCAAGAACTTAGGTCCCTGAGGTGGCACTCAGACCAAACCGTTTCGGAATCAAATGGCTAATTGGTTAGTGACTGGGATGCGGTTCCATCGTGTTCTCTCCGTTTCCCACCCCACCCCCACCTCCACCATTTCCTTCCGGCTTCTGGGTCCCTCGGGATACACTTTGCTGGTGGTATTCCATGAGCCTTGCTCCAGACTACTGGTGCCTAGAACTTTGGCTTACCATGCCACCATTCCAAGCAGTGAACTGATATTTCTGCAAACATGTCCACGAGTCATCAGCGAGATGTGTAATGATAGGTCAGTATTGCCATAGCCTACACTCCGTCTGAGGATCCAAAGCCATGCAGGGCCCTCCACGTGCCAGGCTCCATGATGGGATAGACTGAGCCTCACAGAAGCTTGGGTCTGCTGCAAGCTTTTCTGCTCCTCAAGCCAAGGGAGACATTTGTGTGCACTCCAGACTCTGGGAGGGCACCCACAACTTCTACCTTGTTCTATGAGTTCTTCAGTGCTTCGTACTTTTGATTGGTGATCCAAGCTAAGATATGCCCTTTCTGGGACTTGGTATAAAATGAAAAACAAACAAACAAAACCCTCAAAAAACAACAAAAAAACACAAGTCCATGAGCTGGGCCAGAAACAGAAGACAGCTTTGCTTTTATGTGGGCTACGTTTTTCTGGGCTGGAAGGAGCAGGGCAGGATTGCAGCTCTAGACCCCATGATGGCTCCTGGGTGTGGAGTGGACACAGACAAGGGCCTGCTTTGTGCAAAGCAGGACAGAGACGGACCCAAGACTCCATGCACTATCCACTCGAGGTCTGCTTGCCCCACGGGTCGGCTCCTACTCAGCTCATCTGAGTGACTGCATGGGGACAATGCAGAAGATGACATGGAGTTGAACCAATGAGGAGCTGGATTTTCCTTACCTCCAGAAGAAATAAAGCTTGGGGTTTTTGGTGTTTGTTTGTTTGTTTTAAGAAGTAAGGACTTTAATGTATGGAATCATCCAAGAACAGTACATTTACAATTTTGGTGGCCTTGATTGTGTTAATGAAGCTATTATTCAAATAGAAAATGAAAACCATCCCACCGTGGAGGCACCCTTGGCTGAACATTTGGGGACAACAATAGCAGCATCTATACGAACAGTAGGAGAATTGAGACCAGAACCCAGCCGTTCAGTCGGATAGACAGAGCCGAGCTGGCTTGGTCCTTCAGCATGCACATCACCCTGGACCAGGAGCCGTTGTTGGGCAGGGGAGTGATGCCCGCCACGTTGCACATGACATTGTAGACATCCACGGATCTGATCGGAGCAGCTCTGAAGTTGGATTTGAAATCTGAAAGGGAAAGGCAAGCAAACAAGTAGTCACAGCCATGCCTGGGGAAGAAAGGGGCCAAGTCACAACACATAGAATTCTACTCAGGCTCCAGGCAGCTTTGGGATTGAAAATCAGCTCTGTCAATGGGGCGCGGCCAAGTCACGGTGAACTTGGAAGGGGATCTGGAAGGGCTATAGCATACAAAAGGAAGCTGTTCTCTAGGGCTCAGGGAGATGAGTTTCTTTAGAAAGACAAGTCAGCAGATCATCTTTGTACATAACTGTGGGCCCTTCCTGACAACAGAGCTATCCTGGAGAGGCAGAAGGCATCTCCATGTTTGCTGCTCATTTCTGCCGAGCCCTGGAGAGCAGGTGTGGTCAAAAAGGCTGACTGTCTTGCTGAGCCCCCCAAACCCAGTTACACGCTCTGCTTATCTTCCAGAACATCTATCTAGCAGCAGCTGGTTGGCCAGGGGGCCCCTGAGCCACTGAGGAACATTCCTTCATTTTCCTGCACATTGAGGTCTCAGGGCTTCGTGGATTGTGAACCTGTATGGTTTCCTCAGTTCCGGCCACCTCAGAAACAACAGCGATGGTTTCTTAAATATGTTTGGAGAATCAATGGAACATTCATTGGGAGCCTTTTGCTGGCAGCTCAAACAACTTAGCCGAGGGGAAAATGAGCAAACTGGTATTGGAGTTGGGGACCCAGGTGAGGGCATCAAGAGCTCCTCGGGTCGAGGGAGAAGAGTGCTGTGCTTGCTAACACCCAGCTGCTGCCCCAGACTCCAGTGGTGATGCAGGATTCTAGAAGGCAGGGGCAGCCATTCACAGCCTAGTGAGTGCGGACGGATTGCAGAGAAGAGTCCACTTTCTCCTTCTCCACAGGAGGAAAGAGGAGGCTGAGAGCCAAGTCCGTGTCTGTTCAGAGAGTGAGTGTAAGAAGTACTGTACACGGCAGTTTCTCTTTTGGGCCCCAAACTGGAGCTATATTGAGACTGAATTCTAGAAGGAGGTTTTATCTAACCAGGAAGGCCTCTGCTAGCGCTTTCAGTCCATATAAGACTTTGAAAGGAAATGGGTGGTTTGGGGACTGTAAAGCCAAGTTGTCTCCCTCAGAAGATATCCTTTATAATTGCTCTGCTCAAATGATCACAAGTACTTTAAAAAGCAAACAAACACCAATGGCAACAGAGTTCAGAAGTGCCGACACCAAATGCTGCTCTTATATTAAGCCTAAAATCACAAGCACAGAAGTTCTAATCAGAAAACGCGCCCACAGAGTATGTTCGACCCAGGCCTACTTCCCAAGTGATGGGTTTTGCTCACTTTGGAGAGGTAATGTTGCCTCTAGCATAAGAAGTTATTAGGCTCCACAACCAGCCCATGGCCGCTTAGTAGCTGGGCAAGCCCAGGAAAGGGCATGGGAAGGGTACCTAAACCACGGTTCCAGGCACAGTGCATCTGCTCGATGAGCAGTAGCTGTTCTTAGTAATAAGTGTGTAGAATAAACATCCCACAAGGGCAAACTATGGACTGGAAATATTTACCCTATAAATTATTCGGAGGATTCACTTTATTTGGGGGGCAGGAAGGATAAGGGATAAGGCAGCATCACCTCATGGTAAAAACTGGTCAAAATCTGGAACCTGTATGGAGAGGAGATTTAGGACTGCCCCAGAATCCCAGCCCTTCTCAATATCAAGGCGATGGATTGCAACAAGGTGAGGACAGTGGTGAGACTTCCCCAGAGCAGAATCAGCTGCAGTATGAAAAACCAATGGAAAGCTTTTCCCAGCCATGTGGCAGCAACTCGTCTCCCTCCTTGTGACTTGCCATGGACCTGGGCGTGATGACCACACTACCTCGCCACATGGTGGCCATGTCCTTGTCACGTGTGTGGGTGGGGATGGTGTGGGGGTGGCAGACAAAGTAAACCCAACATGTCCTTCCCCAGCCTTCCAAATGCCCGTGTCTTTAACACTCAGTGGGAAAAACGGAGATCAAGCTCTACTGACAATAAAATTATTAGAAAACATTTTACATTGAAAGTACAAAGTTAAATCCTCTGCACGTAAGCAGGAAGGAGAATTGGGGTCCCCCCCCCATTCCATCTGGTTCATGAATTCCTATGCTGCAGTGCTAGGACTTTGGGCCCATGAGTAGAGGATCCAGGCTAGAATGAGAGCTTCTAGAAAATTCCTTAACAGCAGAACAATACCAGATCCAGCTGGGGAGGACCCGGACAAGCTCTACTAACTCAAGGTGGCATGTTGAATCTGGATTGGCAATCCAGGTTAGCTCCATGAATTTAAATTTTCCAGATATTGAAACTGTTGCTCCTAAAGAGAGAAGGTTCTGCAGCCGCATGCCATGCCTGGCCACTTTGGGTTGCTCTCCGGGTGAGGCTCGCTAGGTCACAGGCAGCTCACCGACTCACACTCCTGCCGTCTTATCTTGAAATGTGGAGTTCTCTGGGGCGAGATTAGGTGGTTCAAATTAGAAACCGGTATTAACCAGAGAAAGGCTATCTTCCAGAATTATTTCCTTTTCTTTCTGCCGGACCAGACTTACTGACTTCTAAGCTGTACCTGAGCAGCCGTAATGATGCCCGGCTTCCTCCCTGAGCGAGAAGCGCATACAATTAATCAGGAAGGATGTACCTTTATCTCAAAGTGCAGCTAGATAGCTATTAAAGGCCTCACTCTTAAATTTTCTTCAGAGTAAACAGTCAGTGTGTAAAGCTGTTCAATCTTTCATGAGAACTGGAGCCAGAAACGTGATGGTTTGAGGGAGGCTCTCAAGGCGATATCTGCCTAGAAGCATTTTTGTAATGGGCCCAGTCCACTTCCATCAGGGGTCATCTCTCTCTTTGTAAAAGGCTTCCACTTTTGGTTTAATAGGAGCCTATGATGGAGGGTTTTGTGGACGGACAAACTTTCCCCTCTGAATTTAACTTTAAGCTCATGTAGCTTTGGATACTTTGTTTTAAAATTTTGGTTTGAGGCTAGATTTGCTCTATGCCTGAGACTGCTGCTTATAAAGCCTCCTTCTGCTGACAACTGGTTTGCATTCACGATCTTACTTCTCTCTTCTAAGGAAGGAAAAAGTTACGCTTTTGAGTGAAAGCCCTGATGTTAAATGTTCTCCCATTTAAAGGCCGCGGCCGTGGAAAGTCTCCAGCCTAATCCATCCAACAATTGACCTCAACAATGTCCTTGAGGCTTCCTTCGTCATTCATTATGTTTTTGAGTTTTGGTGAACTGGTGTTGAATGTAGTGTAAGAGGTTAATCTGACCTGAGGCGTGATTGACAGGGAGCTCCCGTTAACTCTCACTAGTTTATGGCCGTGTGCCTGGACATCCTCTGAACTCTCTTGGGCCAATGTTGTGAACCCAGTTAGCACTCTGTAAATGTTGGCTGCCACTGGTACTGACACTTGCTTCAGGACTTGGGAACTCGTATCACATATGAGAAAGGACCTGGACTAATGTGATCCCTGGGCTCGGGAGGCGGAGCATGCAGAAATGGACAGCCAGGTGTTGTCAGCAGTTATTTTGCGGTAAGTAGAGTGACCCAAGGCAAAGATAGATCTTTTGTCTTGCTACATCAAGAAGAAGAGCAGACCTTCTAGGCATGATTTCTAACCTATACTTGGAAAGGGAAGCATGGACTGTCATGGGCTGAAACATTATAATCTATGTCCAGAAAACAGCATTTGGAATACGGACATCAGGGTAAGTTACTACATCTAATAAGGACAGTGGACAGTAGTGAGATAGGAGACTAGCTTATGAGCCAGTCAACTGAGGGCTAATGGCTGCTGAATGCCTCTCTCTCTCTTTTTTTTTTTCAGAACGAAAGGAGTGTTTGGGTCATAGTATGGACTTTGAGTATTTGATAAACTTCTCCACAATGTGAATTCACAGTCCTCTGTCAGTTAAAGCAAATGACCAAACAGACCCTCTCCATCCCCCCTCTATTCCAGCCTTAGAAATGTATCTGGTCAAGGAAGGCAAAGTAAATTTGCTTTCATCCAAGGACATCCAGATGTCCCTAGGCCTTCTGTCTCATTCAAAGTCCATCTCAAGGTCATTTCCTAGCCTGGTCTTGAGGACATCCCAGCTTCTGGTTGGGCCCTAAACCGAATGACCCACCCTCACAGGGCTGGGTGCTCTAGGCCTGTGGGAGGACCTGTGGAGGAGTCAGACCCTGTGACGTGATCACGTCAGCTCAGACTCACAGCTGTCCACAACCTGGTGTCTGATAAGCTTTCCTGGACATCAGCTAGCTGTGAAATAACATTTTGATGAATTAAGTAAAAAATGAATCACAAACATGTGGAATCCATTTTCTTCAGCGCACTCAAGATTTAAAATTTACAAGGAAAAGTATTTGGCCATGTTTGCCAAACCTAAGAAGCATCTGAAAGCCGGCCAGCCAGAGATGTTTCGTGGAGACCAGCTGGATTTACTCAGCTTTGCTCATAAAGAGTGTCTGTAAAGAGATCACTTGAGCCTTTACTAGTGCTGTCAGCCCCTCCTGGAGACCGCTTCCTTGGGAATGGAGGACAAAGCATGTGGTCATGTCTTGCCTACCGGGGCCAAAGGCCAGGAAGATTCCCCTCATGTCCATGAGTTCGTTGTCATAGCCATGCCACCCGTGCTGCCAGCCTTCCCTCTTGCCGGTGCTGTTCATCCAAAAAGGAAGTGTTTCTCGATTCTGAAACCAAGAGAGACGGTCACATTACACTGTGTCCCAGCCATCGTGATGAGTGAGCTTCCGGCCCACCCACCGTGGGATCTCCTTCTCAGCATTCCCCACTGGGGTTCTCCAACCTCAGATCATGTCCTGCTCCATCCAGGTAGCACAGACCTTGGGAGGCAGCCCATGAAATTGCCAGAGAACTCTACCTATAAAGGTATTTTCTGAGCAGGATGGTACCTCGTACTCAGTTTGAAAGTCACTAAATATATCACGTGAGAGACAGAAGGGATGTTCAAGTGTATCTTTGGTGTAGAGAAAAGTATATTTGGCCTTTGTCCCAGGTTCCAGGCCCAGAGCTCCTAAAACCCTTGGAATTTCCGGAGTGATGGGGTCATTTTTGTTATTCATAATGAGCCCCTTTCTCCCATACCTGAGTGTCTGTTAATGAGATCCCTGATGGGTGGGGGGCTGCGGAGCTTCAGGAGGTCACTGGAGGGACCAACCGTGAGATGGGGATGTCCCCTGACCTCTAAGACTGCGTTCAGTCTTCTGGCCAAGGATGGAGTCACCCATGCCTACGCAGTGGCACCCGTGTAAAAACCTTGGAGCAACGTGGTTCAGGGAGCTTCCAGATGGATGAACAAACTGACATGCTCGGAGGGTGGCGACCCCAGAGGCAGCCTGGGGGCTCTGTGCCCCTCACCTGTTGTCCTTTGCTCTATGCCTCTCTGAGTCGTAGCCTCTGTAAGAAAACTAGTCATAAATAGAGCACATTTCTGAGCTCTGTGATCCATTCTGGTCATTTATCGAACCTGAAAAGGGTTGTAAGAATCCTCCAATCTGTAGCCAAGCCAGACACCAGTGTGTAGCTTGGGGACACAGGACCCGGGGCTGGTGTCAGAAGTGGGGACAGTCAGGTGGGACGGAGCCCCCTAACGTGAAGGGCTGCTCCAGCTCCGGGGTTGGGACTGAACCACAGGACACCAACTGCTGTCGGAGAGTTGTTGGAAAACACAGTGTTGAACTGAATCACCTTGTTCTTCTAGCAAAGCCATCAAAGCCTGAGCCCTTTCCGCCACCACACCCCACCCCCATCTTTCCCCTTCTCGAACCCCACCCTCATGACCCACTGGGGATAGTTAGTTTCCTCCTCTCCATTCAGTCAAACATGCGAAGACGGCATGGCCGTTCCTCTTACCCAGGAACCTTCGTTTCCTCCAACGGCCTCCATTTGGGGTGGGGTCTAGAACCATCACTTCCCTGTCACCCTCTTTCCTTCAGAACTCAACTTCCTTAGATGGCAGATGCTGGCTTATGCGACAGCCATAGGTCCTGAGGGGGCCGCTGCCAGCTGGACATGTCCCTCGCCCTTCCCCACGGACTACATTCATGCCTGACGGTCAAGGCACCTCTGCTGAGCAGGGTCTGAGATCGCAAACACTTCAGATGCAGGAAGTGGAATGGACTGGTCGTAGCCAACGCAGGGAAGCACCAGTCCCAGGAATTCACAGGTCGGCTCATAAGACGTGTCATAGTACCAGCGATTTAGTCCGCTGAGAGCCTGTACTGACCGTGGATGACCTTCCCGCTGCACAGTTGAAGGAACTGAGGCCCAGAGAAGTTAAGGGACCCTCTTAAAGCCGCACAGCTGTGGAGAGGCAGGACTGGGATTGGAACCCAGGTGGGCTGTCTCCTGGTCTTCATGTACCATCCACGGCCCCTACGGCCAAAGGTCACTGCCTGTGACCTTGCCTCTTTACTCACCAAGGAGTGTGGCCAGTTCTCAAGTGTATAGAAAAAAAGGTTTTAAGATTGGATTCCACTTTGTCGCTTTCTGGTTCTGCAAGCTGGCTCAGATCCTGGGCAAGATGCTTCTCAGAGCTTGTTTCCCCGCTGGGTGTTATTATACGTGCCTCCCAGAGCTTCCGGAGGAGGACAGGACTGTGCGCCATGTGCCTGGCACACAGTAGATGCTCAGTAAATGGCTGTGGGATGGTCACCAGATGCCGCTGGCTGTGGGGCGGGGTACGCTGGTCCCGCACAGTGGGGCAGTGATGGTTGTGGGGCCTGAAGTCCCCTTTGCTTAGTTAACTGTCATACTGCATTGCACACCCGTCCCGTCTCACCCCATAAATCACTCCCTTGCTTTCCAAATCACACTATTTCACTGACTCTCCGTTTCCTGAATTTCCATCATCCCCTGTCCCTCCTTCTCCAGCTGTAGCTTGTATTTTTCCATGGGAACGTTTTCATTAACTTACTGCATTTCTAACCTGTTATACCATTTTTGTTCTTTGTCTATGGTGATGATCACAACACATCCCAATTAGCTTCGTCGGCTAATTGGAGGTGTTGCTTCGCCCGTCGGGCTCCCGGGCACTGATTCCCGCAGCACCAGATAGAACATTCTCTTACTGACGACCTCACCAACTGTGACCCCCACAGGACATATGTGCCCCCTGACTAAGGGACAGATGAAAGGGAGACGAAGATGGATTATACCTGATTTACAAATTCCAGTCTGGATTCCACGAACACAAACATAGAGCCTTGAAAACCTCAGCCTGAAGGTAACTGGGGCTTTGTCCGATCGTAGGTAAATGCGTTCCTTTTTATTAAAGTCACAAGTTGCTCCAGTGAAACAACTGCTCTTACTGATTTTAAAAGTAATAAGGATTTGGCAGCTTATGGGAGAAGCTAAGCATATCCCGGAAGTGACTGAATGGATGATATTACGTGCGCAGCCTTAACTTCCAAATGGCATGAGGACGATTTTCTCCCTTTCCTTTCCTGGTGGCTTCCCCTGTTTTTGTTGTGTAACCCCACATTGTCACCCTAGATGCCTACAGATGAGGTCCTGCTGATGAATGTGTGTCCCAGGTCGCTCAGCCTCCAGAGTAGAAATCCCCAGGCTGCGGATCCTCCAGCTGCTGGGTGAGGATACCTAACCCCAGCCTGACTCTCGCAGGCCCAGGGACTAGCCACAGAGACCCACCTATGAGACCACCTATGAGACCACCAGAGCCACAGAAACATCACTATGTCTGGGGAGGTGCCCAGAGCCTCCAGATTTGGTCAAAGCTGAGACAGGGGTAGAGGAGTGGTGTTGTGTGTGTGTCCATGGGGGAGGGGGAGGGCAGTGTTCCTAAGTTGGGGTCACTAAGAAAACTGGGCTCATGGTGGGGTTGGCAGCCAGTTCCCAGGAAACACCGGGTCCTCCTGCAGCATGTCATAGAAGGCCCAAATAAGGGCTCCACCTGGAAGGGGTTTCCCCCTCATGAATAGGTGAAGGAGGGAATCTAGAAGGCGCAGGGTCTTGTTGGGGAAAGGAGCCCCAACAGGGGTGGGAGATGTCCTTGTCTTCCCAGGGGAGAAAGCAGGGATCTAAGAGCCTGTCCATTTTGTTCCACAGCTCAGCAGACATGCGCTGAGCTCTAAATGTGTTGGGCTCTCTGCTAGGCTTTTGGCTGAGAGGCATGGAGGAGGAAGGCATTCTTTCCCCTGAAAGAGCTTATCTTTAGTGAGGAAAGACGAGGGGTTACGGCCTCTGTGTATTGATTCCTGAGGTGGCCGGGACAGTCAGTGAGGTACCATGAGGCCCTGGGGAGGCCTGTGGTGGGAATCACTGTCCGTGGGAAGGGCGAGCCTGCATAGTGGGGGGACCCACTGTGAGAGGCCACCCAGATGGCTCCAACAGAGTGTGGGCAGGTCCTGAGGCATCCCCAGCAATGAACCTCTGGGAGCTCTGGCTGGGGGGAAGGCCAGGCCAGGCAGGGACAGCTTGTCCCACCTCGTACGGGAGAAGCATGAGAAGGAAGCAGCCACGGCAGAGAAACTTTGGCCGGCATGAGGAGGAGAGAGGACCTGGTGTTCTCCACTCTCAGTGCCCGCCTGAGGTCGTGCCAGTCAACAGGGAGACCAACCATCGCACTCTGCCCAGGACTGAGGGGCTGCTGGGACACAACACTTCAGGACAGTTCCAGGGAAAACCAGGACATGCTGGCTATTCTCCAGTGAATGCTATCTTGGAAATTTAAATAAAATCTTCACCAAGTGTAATTTGTTCAGCACGTTCCAGAGCTTTCCGGGACCCTTCCTCTATACACAGGTAGGGAGACGTGCTGGGACCTTCCTTTGATGAGCTACTGAACTAATTAATCATTTCCAACAGGAAAGAACCAGAAAGAGCTCCACAAGCAGAAATGCTGTGAGAAAGGGTAATTCTGTTCATACACTCGTGTTCCTCGATCTCGGTGCCTGCTTCCCAAATTCAAGCAAGCTGAGGGTAGGCATTTCCACGTGCGCCAGGGGCATCTTTATGAGATAACGAGTTACAGTTTCCCGCCTAGATCGTCGTCTCAATCATCCTTAGAATTAAAAAAGAAAAAAAAAAGTCACGTTCACTGTTTATTGCCAAATCAGCAAACCAGTTAACGAAGTTTGTTCAACACTGCCTAGAGGCATCTCTGAATTCACCATTTTATGGCGGATTCAGTCCGTTATGGTGCTGAGCTGAGAGTTACAGGGAGCACGGTCAGATACGGGGATAGGGTTGGGAGTGAGGGTAAAGGCAGAGGGAGGGATAGAAGGACAAGCAGCAAGAGCAGCTGGAACAATCCATGTCGATGGTTCCTGTCTGGACGTAGCTGAAGTCTTTGCTTTAGCAAAATCTCATTAAAAAAAAAAAAAATCTCATTTTTTCTTTCATTATTGCATTCTGGGGCTCTTGCCTCTTCCTTCCGATTTCCCCTCAGTGTAGATCAGAAAATGGTTGCTAAGCTGCAGACAAAAATACTCCTGAGGAGACAGGAGGGCTGCTGGCTGCCAGGACAACATCTGGGCTCCAGCTCTTGCTCTGCACCCCAAAATGACTCTGTGTGGGGAGGCTGAGGATGCGGAAATCCACTCTGCATGGATATCCTCCCTGGCGGGGGGAGCTGTGGAGGGCTTTGTCTGGTGCCTCCTGCTCCGTTTGACTTCCGGTCCAGTCTTTCCCACTGGGAGCACTCACTGTCTACACGGCTGGTTCCCACGCCTGGCCGTGCAGACACTGCCCTGAGCTTATCCTGGGTCTGATCTTGGGTATTTGCATTCAGTAGGCCAGGAGGAGGCAGGTTTAATCATCTCTGCCCAGCTGATCAGGATGCAGAGTCAGGTCTGGAAACCCCTGGAAACCATTCACCAGGCAGCCATCCTGTGCTATGTCAAATTATCTTTTTCTAAGGACGCTTCTTATTTATAGTGGATAAATCATCACCCCTCTTTCCAACCACTAACTGTACAAATCTACCAGGGGAAGTGGGGTCAGGCAACAAAGTCTGTCCCCTCCCTTTCTTGAGGCGGTCTCTCTCCGAATCTCCAGGGCTCTGGGGAACCCAGGGGAAATCTGGTCAGATTAAAATACATAAAATGGGAACACCTATCTAAAATGAAATCTACTTTATTCTCCTAGGACATGGTTAGAAGAGAAACCTCCCAGGTCCTGGAAAACACAAAATAAGCTTCTGACATCACCTCAGACTGAAAGAGGCGCCTGATACTGTCAAGTCGGGGGTGGCTTCGGTTCAGACTCGGTGGCAGTGACGACAGTTTGGCTGGCTCTGGTGACTTTGCTGGAAGGGTTAAGTTTGAGCAACGGTTTCGATCACAGACCTGTTTCTTGGATTTCCCGTTGCTCCCGGAGATGCTTCCTGTTGCCGTGGGTCCTTGGACCCGTGTGGGAACGGTGGTGGGGAACACTCCGGGCTAAGAGATGTCTCTCTAACAGTGTCTCTGTGTCTTAGGAGCCTGCGTTTCTAATACAGCACCTAACTGCTCGGGCCTCGGCCCTGGTGTGACCCTGGAAAGCCTGGCGGCCACACACAGCCCAACCCTCTGAGCAGAAAATGCCCGACAGGAAAAGCAGCTTCAGTGAAGGGCTAGAGATGCGTGGATTGGGATCCCTTTTTTTTTCCCCCTTTTCCCCGGGATTGTGTTTACTGAAGTGTGCCACGGCTGGGGGGGGCATGTGCTCCCAGACGACACTAATCACCCCCAGAAAGTCAGCAGCTCCCAGCACCCGACATCCGACTTCCTGAAGCTCAATTAGTTGGGCCTGGACAGCACCCCTCTGGCTGCCACTAACACTCAGAAGCCGCATTTTCCAGATTGTCTTGATTTCCCCAAATATTTTGGGTCCACGCCTAACTGCCACTCAACCCCAGGCCTTAGAATTGAGCCTGGCATTTCATATCCTTTACCAGTTTTCAAAATAAATCTTGCCTCTGGAGACAAATATTGGCCTCCCTGAGAAACTTGGGTCTGGCTTAGCTGCACTTTTCTCAGGCAGGAGTCCGGAAGATCAACAGCGAGCACCATGTTTCACAATCCTTCAGCGGACTGGGGCACCATCCTGGCTTTCTGAGCACTGTGGCATGAGGGGGACGCTGTCTAGGAGAGGCTACGGGACTTAGCCCCTGCAGCAGCGGGGAGGGGGTACTGGTGAGAGCCGGTGTGTCCCACACCTGGGCTCCAGCTATAGACTCGCGGAAGCTAGACTTGCCATCACTGGTTTGAACACCTCCCCCCTGTTCAAGTTTCTTCTCTGGCTACTGATAATGAGCCCAAAGGAAAGGACTTCCTGACCCAGCAGACCTCTCCATTTATTTGGTTACTGATTTACAGATATAAAGCGAACGGCCTGGGAAGAGGAACCCAGAATCAACCGCCTTAATATGTACTGATTCATTTAGTAATTCACATTCCACAAACATGCACTGAGCCTCTGCCACGTGCCAGGTTCCACGGAGGAAAACGAAGGCGGAGACGCCACAGGGCTGCCTGCAAGGGGTTTCTAGCCCAGGAAGGAGGGGTTCAAGGGCAGATGGACAAATGCAGCCTGCCGGGGAGTGATTCCAGCTTTCGTGGGAATGTCAGGATGGAGGAAATTAAGGGAGAGCTGGGTGTTTCCTGGGAGAGACGGTGTTTGAGCTGGGCTAAAGGACGGATGGGAGTCGAGGAGGAAAGGGCACCCCGGGGTTCTGACTGATGTTACCAGAGCCCGCTGAGTACAGGCTGATTTTTTTTTAGGTACAGGTGTCCCCCGCTTTTTGAAAGTTCGAGTGACACCACTTCGCTTTTACAAAAAGAGCTACTATATTGGTAGCTAACCGAAAGAAATCCGAGGAGGGTTTTCGCTTCTATGAATAAAGGTGAAAAGCAAAAATGGTGTTCAGCATTGGGTTTTCATAGGGACCTCGTGCAGCCAAGCAGCGGTGGGGGTGGGGGAGTAGGGGGGTGGGGGGTGGGAGGGGGAGCACCGACCAGCTCCTTCCTTGGAAACCACATTCAGCAGGAAGCCACCAGAGCCCCGAACTGTGTCTATGAGCATCTGTGCTTTATCTCGATTTATTTTGTGCGTCCATAGCAAGACAGGGATCTAAGATATCAAAAAAGCCTAAGAGGTGATTTTCTGGGTCTGGGAACGCTCAAAAAATTCTTCCATATGAAGTAAAGGTAACTGTCTTGGCTTTGCACCGCCTCTGCCTACGAAGGGTTTCGGAGGGACACTCTGCTTCCGGACAGAGGGGGCGCATGGCGGGGGATGCTGCCTATAGGTAGAGGATGGAGTGGGGGATGGAAGAATGCACTTGAGTCTGGCGGAAACCACCCCTAGCATTTGCCCCCTTTGCATTTCCCTGTGTTGTCCCTGACCATCCCATATGCTGAGGACACGTGGGGCCCGCCTCCCGAGGGCCCTTGGACCACCACATCGGATGAAATCATGTCCAGCCCCACTGCAGATGCCCCTGGAGGAGGGAGCGGGTAGAGCAGGGGTGAGGGAAACCTCAGGAGAGGACAGGGGAGTGGGGTGGCTGGTGAAGAGTGTGGCCCTTGACCCCTGGCAAGCACAAGCAAAGAGGTTCCCACAGTGACCAGGTCTCAGGGAGACAGGCGGGGGCAGCCGTTTTGAAGAAGTCGTTTTGCCAGGCCGGGGCTTGACCTAGGTGGGTGGCCTGGGTGTTCCCACCCTTCGTGTGTGGTCCCTCCTCTGGGAACACGGATTCCTCAGATCGCCGCCCTTGCGGGGGGGGGGGGGGGGGGGGACGCCAGGGCCAGGGCTGGCAGTGGGTGGCAAGCCAGTCCGTACACTGAAGAGCGCGGGAGCGGAAGCAAGCTGTGGGGAGCCGCTGGCCGGAGCCGGCTTTCAGCTTTCCTGCGGCAGCGACAGCGGCTACGCGGGGAACTGTGCAATGCCAGGTGACCGGCCCAACCTGCTTCCTTGTCTTTATCTTTTTCGGTGACAGCTCTCTTAGGGGCCGTTTAAAAAAAAAAAATGAACACAATTAAGTGTTCCCAGTAGAGCAGCAAGGCTTAGAGTCTGCAAAATGTAAAGCGGGAGCAAGTTGATGTTCAGATGGGAACCCCATCGTTGCCAAGGAAGCCGAGTCTTGCCTGTTGCGGAATGGTGGCCGTAGTGGGGAGGAAAGGGAGATGGGATTCTTTTGTTGGCCCCAACCAGCACCAATTTGTCCTGACTCGGCTGTGTTTCTAATCACGTCTAACTCAGAAAGAAAGCCTCAGCCGCTCAAACCCAGACCCGGAGAGATTGCTTTCAGGCCTGAGAAGTTGGCCCCTGCTGCAGCCCCCAAGTACGGTCCAGCACAGAAACAACCTCCCATGTGCTGCGCGCTGCTGTGCAGGTCATGGAGCAAAGCACAGCCTTCTTCTACCGCTGGGGAGAGACTCTGCAAACAGCCATGGGGGGAGATGGAGAGGCCAGCACAAAGCGGGAGCAAAGACGGTGAGCAGGGTTCTCGAGTCTCTGTGTCATGTAAGTATAATGACCAACAGAAAGATGTAAAAGAAAAAAGACCGAGGCAGAAAGAAATGGACACTTGTCTCTAGGATTTTTCAGAAGACAAAGAGATAAAACTCCATGTTCTATCAAGGTATAATCTGAAATTATAATTTTTACCTGTGAGTCTTGAAAGAAATAGTCCATGAATTCAAGGATAGGAGTCAAAGGATAAAGGTATTCATTCAGTCTAGGAAACTAAGGTACAAAAAGGAGTGGCTGAAAGACAGCTAATCTCTCTTGGGACTCAGGGACAACTAGAATTTTTCAGAGAAACATTTGTGTCTTTATGTGATGACCCTCTAAGTTATATTAATGTCACTGATTGTGCTTCCTTCTTTGAACTGGCTGCTAGGAAGCTCAGAACCATATTTGTGTTCCGTGTTATGTTGTGCTGTGCTACTTTCAGGACTAACAATATCCTCCATGCAGAGTCACTGAAAGGAACAGAAACAGTAAGGGGGGGAGGGGAAATTTATTCAAAATAGCTGTTATTGTTGTCATTGCCCAAAATTTTAAGAAGAAATTTTTCCTAATGGATTTATTACCTGCAGAAGGGAAAATGACTTTATGTTCATGTCATTGAAACTGTGGGGGAGGAGTCATTTTAAAGCTTCTAAGGAACCTGTAATGATCAATAAAGATTTGTTCTATAACACCCGTCAGTAATTAAAGTGGGAAGAGATAATAACACTGATAGTCCCGATATTTAGTGGGTCAACACTAAACCTTTCAGAATCTTATTTTTTCACATCTTATTGATCTTCCTTCTGGTTTCTTTCTTTAAAACCAAAACCACTTTCTGCTTCAAATATTTAAAAAATCACCCCAAATTTCCTTTTTTTTTGAAATAATTATATATATTTTTAAATCAAGTAATCATCAGCTGTTAGACATTCTTCCTTTCTGTTCTGGTGGCTTCTCCCCTGTTTCTGAAGCCAAACAGTTAACCGGGTAGCCCCTGACTTAGTTCTGATTCACACAAACATGTGTATGTGTATTGTGTAATTACAAAAGTAATATAAGGTAACATAGTATATAATACGGTATGGGCTGGCTCTCAGAAGACACACTGGTCGGCAGGCTTCCTGCAAAAGAGCAGGTGCGTGGACCCTCAGTGCAGAGGGGAGGGGCGCTGGGAGGTCAGGGAGGCAGCATTGGGGCCCCGTCGGCTCTGTCACTGGGCTCTGTGAGTGGGCTGCCACCAGCATGTTTGTCCTCATTCTCCTCTCACTCCTCTTCTTTGTACCTAGGTTTCAGGGATCTTGCGTGCCTCATTCCGCAGCCTCTATATCACTGTTGTCTTGTGACTGTGACCGCGGGTTGGTCCACATTGCAGCAGAGTGCTAAAACTTAGGACCGAAGTGGACTTGAGGTAGGAATTTTCTAGCCACACTGCTAGAAACTGTTAGAAACTGCTGTTTCTGGATGAAACCTATGAGGAGGCTTGCTACTGGGGTCTGGGCAGAAGTGAATTAACGAACAGTGCAGTTAGAGAAGCTTAATCATCAGGGCTTCTCACTCTCATGCATTTCTTCTGAGCCCCTACACCTAATTTTTTAAATATATTTTTTAGATTTTATTTATTTATTTGACAGAGATCACAAGTAGGCAGAGAGGCAGGCAGAGAGAGAGAGATGGGGAAGCAGGCTCCCTGCTGAGCAGAGAGCCCAATGTGGGGCTCGATCCCAGGACTCTGGGATCATGACCTGAGCCAAAGGCCGAGGCTCAACCTACTGAGCCACCCAGGCACCCCCTTACACCTAATTTTACACTCATAATTACATATTCTTTTCAAATTTTATAATTGTCATAGTTCCATGAAACCGGTATTAGCCTCTGATTCTGGGGTTATATTTTTTGCTCCCCAATAAAATTAGGAGACATACAAGAAGAAGCCATACCCTTTCTTTTCTGTTTGGGATGACCTGAAGGGATGTGATGCTTGGGGCTGCAGCAGCCATCTTGCGACCCTGAAGAGAAAGCCAAAAGAATGGCAGAAGAGCTGACTCGGGGTCTTGATATGACTGATATGATTGAGCTGCCGGTTGACTTCTAGTTTTATAAGGTAATAAGTCTTCATTATTTAAGTGGTATACGAATGTGTATTCAAGTGGTATACGAATGATAACGAGGAGCATCTTGCTGATACCTCCAGATCCTCCGCTACCGTGTTTTAGTCACTCCCTGGAAAAATACGCATCTCCTTGCTGGATGTGCTACTGCTAAGACTCTTACCTTCCAGAAAGCACTTGAAGCTAGAGCAGCTTTCCTGGCGCTCATCCCACCCTAATGGAGGCTCTGGGGCCTCTCCTACTGGAATGGAGATGGCATCTCATTAGTTGTGCCGTGTCTTTGGCTTTGCCCCTCTTCCCATCTAAGACGGCTTTCCCATAAATTACTCCAAATCACCTCAATCGCCCCTTCCTACTATGAACCAGCTTCTCAGTGCACTTGATTTCAGCTAAATATGAGAACGGAAACAGGAGAGGCACATAATCGTCCTAAGAAATGAGTGCCAGCTACCCAGACTGACCCTCATCATCTCTTTGCTTTGAACAAGTCAAAGTCTTTCAACCAGAATTTCCTAAACTGAGAAACTTACAAAATGCAAGCCCTGTTGAGTGACTTGGGGAAGCTGGCTTTCCGGAACACAGCCGTGTACACACCTAGCCAGGTGACATAATCAACCGCCCGTGTGTTCATGCAAAGCTGTGAGCAAACCACTGTGCATGAAAATCCTGGGGGCCCAGAATAATCTCACGCCGGGAAAACATCAAACGGTGTGCTAGAATGAAGAAAGAAGCATGAGGAGGCAGAGGGACCTTCATGGAAATTTACGCTCACATGGTGTGGAAGCTGAAGTCCGCTGCTTCGCTGGGCCCCGCTGGGTCTCAGGACTGTGCGGACGGACAGCTCTGTCCGGGTCTGTTCTGTTTCCTTGGTGACCAGATGCTCCTCTTTGCAAGCACGCAGGAATGACTCAGTCCTCCTCAATGACCCGATTCCACTCATTTTTCCACACGTAGGTCCCTAGACTTCCATCCATTTGCCTGATCCGCGTTTCTGCTGATCCTCTCTCTGGCAGATAAATGCTAGTCCTAGGCCTTAGATCTCATTGGCATCAACCAACGACCCCCAGGTGCCAATACCTGTCATTCTCTTTCACCCTGCAGGCTGGTCTGTTTGAGAGCGGTCTCCAGACTCGGCTAGGATAAGCCACGCCCTCTCCGGGTGCTGATTCTAGATCAGCCTTGACCCCGGCTCCCCTGAAGGCCGGGGCGGGGCACACCAGCCCGCACTCCGAGGTTGATCAGAGAGCCCGCTGAGCTGGCCCTCAAGGCAGGCAGGCTGGAGCTGCTGAAGTCCCTTTTGTGCGAGGCAATGAGGTTTGGAGCCCAAACGCAAGGTAATCTCTACGAAATCCAGTGGGGACCCTGGATCTCTGCACTTGTGTTTGCCAAACATTTCTCTTAAAGGTGAAAGCAAAGCTGAGCATCTCCTGGATTTCCACTGCCCTGAAGCAACGGCTTTGGTTCATGGTAATTGTTGCACTTTAAACTGAATCGGTTACATTGTAAGCCTGGGTAATTGAGTTAAGGGCAGTTTGTTAAAATGTCGTGAGTCTGGAGCCACAAAGTCTGAACAGTGGCTTTGGGTCCACATCTGCCGTTGTGTGTCTACAAAGTCACCAGATCAAGGCGACTTGGGCCTCTAAAGATGGGAGTAAGGCCATGAAGGGCACTTAAGTGAAAACAAAATCTTTAATGTGCAAAAGCTGAGTAATTACTTACCTTTGGGTGTTTGACAGAATTTGTATAATGAACATATTGTGGTGATTTTATAATTACCTCAGTTATGAACCATCCTTCGTCAGCCACTAAGGTCAAAGGAGAGACAAATTTCCCTTTCTTGTAGTAGAACCTGCTCGGTATGGCTTCTTTCTCGTAGACAGTCATGTGTTCCACTGTTCTCAGTTTGTCATATATCTGCAGAGAGAACAAGAGTCAGCAGTTGGCATTCTCTTTCTTAGCCATATGTGAATATTTACAGCACGTGGAAGAGAGGGAGAACTTTACAGACCAAAGAAATGACCAAAGCACCTGATACGTTTGACTACATAAGAATGAGGAACTTCTGTATGTCTCAGAAAACAAGGTGGGCTGAAGATCCACACATCCTGTGACCTAAAAAGTTAGCCATGAGGGACCTAGCAAGAACCCTTCACACTCGTCCACCGGGAGACACAGAGAGGGACATAGACTGCAGATGGCAACAGCCCAAATGCCCAGCAACCATGGAAGGCAGAAATGACTCATGAGGTTCTCTGGGGGAAATACTATACAGCAACGAACAGGGACAGATTACAGCTCCACAGGGCACCTGCCATCATCTCAGGAATCTCAGTTTGAGAAGACAGAATAAGCAAGTTGCAGAAGAATACAGACAGGATTATTATTATTATTATTATTATTATTATTTGAGGTTTGAATAACTATAAAACTAAAGAACATATGCAGTAAAACTATAAGGAGAATGATGGAAATGATAACTTAATACTTTTTTTTTAAATTTATTTATTTGAGAGAGAGAGAGAGAGAGATCATAAGTAGGCAGGGAGGCAGGCAGAGAGAGAGGGGGAAGCAGGCTCCCTGCTGAGCAGAGAGCCCGATTCGGGGCTCGATCCCAGGACCCTGAGATCATGACCTGGGCCGAAGGCAGAGGCTTAAGCCACTGAGCCACCCAGGCGCCCCGATACTTTTCAATATTATATAATAATTTGCCTACTCAACAGTTAATAAACAAATCTCGAAAGCTTGTCTATGTCAAAAACTCTATAATAAAATTAAAAGGCAAATGAGGGGGTGCCTGGGTGGCTCAGTGGGTTAAGCCTCTGTCTTCAGCTCGGGTCATGGTCTCAGGATCCTGGGATTGAGTCCTGAGTCGGGCTCTCTGCTCAGCTGGGAGTCTGCTTCCTCCTCTCTCTCTCTCACTCTGCCTGCCTCTCTGCCTACTTGTGATCTCTCTCTGTGTGTCAAATAAGTAAATAAAATCTTTTTAAAAAAGGCAAATGGGGAATTGGTCTGCCTAATGTTAAATGTAACTAAGATCAAAGAAAGGGGATTTGTCCTTTGACTTGACCTAGAGCACATCTTATCTGCACCTGAATCTTAAAAGTATTAGTCATCTGTCTGCCCTTCATTACACTGCTAATTTCATGATGAGGGGTGTAAACTCTGCACATATTTCCAATATCTACCAGCCACTTAAATATTTATCGCTGGCATTGAAATCAATGGACTGATGTTGACTCATTGGCCCTTAGTCTAAGGACGCCCATCTTTCTGGGTGGAGGCGAATATAAAATTGAGCTTTTCAGCTCACTTCTGGAGAATAATTAGCCTTGAGGCTTAAAGCAGAGCGTTTCTGATGACCCCACAAGTGATGATTTCCTACTTGAGAAAATCCATTGTTCTTAAGGGAAGTGGGACGCATCTGCAGCCAGATTTCGGATTCGTGAAAAATCCGATGACACACACCGGGTCACACAAACTGTTGTGCCCCTCACATGATGGACTGTCACCCAAACACAGCCCCCACTCTAGAATAATCCACCAACTGCTTCAGGCGGCTCGAAGCCACCTGCCTAGAACGTTGCATTGGAAGAAGCTCTTCCAGCTCGTAAACTGCCGACGCTCAGGCACTCCGGAGGCAGCCCGTCCCCTGAGCGCCAAGCTGGAGACGGAGATCATCTTCCTCGCCAAGGAAACCACTTCTTTGCAAGAAGCCATTTTCTGGGGGGCCTGCCAATGTGTAGAGCATTCCTCCTGGCTCCATACTGAGGGATTTCACAAGCTGCTGTACAAATGGTCAGCACCTCCGCTTTCTGATCACGGAACTTGAGAAAAAGGGGCGACCACCTAGGAAATGGGACAAGGCTGGGGAGGAGCGGCACTGTTGGCAACTGTGTTGCTCCAACCCCAAATGGACAGATCTCAGACTTTGATATGGGAGTGGGCAGGAGGAGGTCGAAAGGACCAGGGGAGAGATGCTGGCCTCCCACGGGCTGTGCCCATCCATACCAGTGAGCTTCCATTGTCAGCCACAGCCATGCCATGAGGATGGGTGGAGGCATCAGGCTCCTAGGCCAGTTCCTGGCACCCTGGGGTTGGCACTGCCATGGACAGCAGTCTGAGCATCCCCCAAGGAAGTGACCTGCCTCCTGGTCCAGAGCACGAAGTATTCTCTGGGAGCGGGTGGAAGTCCCAGAGCTTGCCCTAGAATGTGACAAGGCAACATGGGGTGAAGCAGGAGGCCAAGATGCTGCTTGTCCCTTATTTTCTCATCATGATTTGCCAAGTACTGCAGATAATTATGGTTCGGAGAGAAGGGTGAGAAACGTCTCGCCATCTCAGAGTGCTGAGCAGGTCAGTGTGTGTGGGGAGCAACCCCTTGGAAATGCCCCCCTGCAATGGTGATCACTGTAATAAGTGGCACATATGTCGTCCTTGAGGTGGGTCCAGCATGGTTCTGTGGGTTTCTAGCAGCCCAGGAGGACAGCTCTGATGGCATCGGCACCCGCGTGGACTCGGAAGAAAAGCAGAGGGGCTGGGTCAGGGAGCCGTGGGTTACGGGTCCGTGATCGGGCGGGTATTTGCACCCAAGCAGCGTGCCTCCTTAGATAAGGAGCTGACCTTTGACACGCACAGCCTCAGCCCCTGTTCATTCATCACCTTCGTAGCTCCAGTTCCCTGATGAAAACAGATCAGATGGGCAGCTTTGCTCCAAAGAGCATTCTCTGCATGCATCCGCTCTCCCCGGGGTTTGCCTGGGAAGTGCCGCATTTCGGCCAATAAGAACACAGCCCTACTAACTGCTAAGAGCTTAACATGCCAAGCACCGCACATCCTTTATCTCATTTAATTTCCACCAACATCCATGGAGCAGAGTCCATCACACCCATTTCAGAGAAGAGAAGACACACATGGGAGGAGGGGCAGCTTGGCAGAGGTCAAGGGTGCGCGAGGTAGGTCATGTGCCCTGGGCAGCCCAGCTCCCGGCATAGATCCCTGCTTCAGCGCTGAAGCACCAGGGCAAAGATCAAGTGTGGAGCCATGCGAAGGGGGCGTGTTACACCCTGTCCCCCTCCCAGACCGCCCCCCCATTCTTTTCCCTCCCATCACGGAGCTTCTTGCCTCAGAGTGCTTCCCAGGGGCTGGCCAGAGGCTCACGACGGGCCCTCGGTCCTTCACTTGCTGCAGGTCGTTGAGGCTGATGTACTTATTCAGCTCGATCACTTTGTCCATCCAGAAAATGTCGGTCATCCCATGATCTGAGAAGATGATGACATTGAGGTGCTCCTGAAGCTCCCGCTCCTGTGGGCGGACAAAGGCCATCAGGACAGTGACCCGGCAGAGACGCGCTCACTCTGGCAGGTCTTATAAACTCTAAGTTATGGGGGCAAGGATCCTCCCTCACTCAGAGACTGAATCATCTCCTCCTCTGCCCTGATGAGACTGGCTGGACGTCACCGTAGAAGCACCCAGAGGGGGGCAATGCGAGAGCACACTCCCCTTTCCAGAAGTGCTAGAAATCATCCCTCCTGGGCTGGAGCCCTTTGAGCTACTTTGTCTGATCTCCTCTCCTTTGGCTCTTTCAGCAGACCTGTGTGCTAACATGGGAGCTGTCACTCCCCCATTCCACAAACGTGGAAAATAAAGCCCAGGAAAGCTTTACCTTGTTGAGCGTCAGCAGGCAAGGGGGTGGCAGGCTCAGGGACAGAACCCAGGTCTGGTCTCCATGCCCGCGTGGACCTGGTTCACAGACTTACTAGGTTTGGTAAAGGACCGCGCTGGCTAACAAGGTAGGACGCCAGGTAGGACGCCAATCCGGCCATTTCGGTCCTGCTGGGCTGGTGTCTGAGGAGGGTTGTGTGAAGAAAAGAGCCCCATCCCAGCCTGGTGCTGGCCTCATCCGCCAGGACCAGCGAGAAGGAGGACGCTGAGGGCTTATGACAGCCAGTGAGGCAGGAAGAAACCGACAAGAGGGGAGCTCAGCCTCACGGTCCTTGTCGCCGGTTACCTGGATCCACTTGGTCATGTACTTGAGGACGGTGTCCACGGCCTTCAGGGCGTCTTTCCGCTGAGGCGACGAGGGGCCGTAGTGGTGGCCTTCCACATCAATGCGCTCATAGTATATGGCCGCCAGGTCCGCCCGGCCACTCCTGGAGGGAGCAGAGTGAGAGGGACGCGGGTCAGGGAGGCCCTCAGCAGCTTTCTCCCCCTCTAACCAGCAGTCCTCTGTGAAAACCCTGGGGTCCCCAGACCCCTGGCCTGTGGGCCAGGCAAAGCTGACACCTTAAAGCGAACACGGTGATCGCCAAGGAAGAAACATCACCGCTGCATCTGGGCCTGACAATTCTGAGCTCCTCGGTGCAAGAGTCTGAGAGCATGGCCAGGGGACATCTGTGCTCTGGGCTCATGTGGCATCGCTCATCATGCCCCAAGAGCTGGAGGGGGCAGTAACAGGCAGGGGACAGCTCTCGTAGCTCTACTCTACCACCCGTTGTTGTCATAAGATCAGAACAACTAGAGGCAACCATTTGAATCACGACTGTTCGATTATTGCTGGACCTGAAGGAGTTATCTAAATACGACAGCAGACTGTGTTCAACCCTGGCAAGAAGAGAGTAAGCTTTTCTAGCATGGCCTGGGGGAGGCAGACAGGTCAGCGTCCAGGGCCTGCTGTCAGCAGACACTGACGTGAAGCTGACCCTTCATAGAGGAAATGAACCGTCAGCTCCAGTGTGAATATAGAGTGAATTCTTTTTTTTTTTTAAAGATTTTATTTATTTATTTGACAGAGAGAGATCACAAGCAGGCAGAGAGGCAGGTAGAGAGAGAGGAGGAAGCAGGCTCCCTGCTGAGCAGAGAGCCCGATGCGGGGCTCGATCCCAGGACCCTGAGATCATGACCTGAGCCGAAGGCAGCGGCTTAACCCACTGAGCCACCCAGGCGCCCCCATAGAGTGAATTCTAACAGTGACCACACTTCTGTGGGTCCCAGGGAGACCCTGGCTCTGGAAAAACTCTCCCTCTTGGCCAGAGTGCTGATAATACTGATAAAGGCAGAGTACTAATAATCCAAGCCCTTGATGCTGGGCTAAGAATGACCAGGAACTAGTGATCTCAATTGGAGTAGGAGGCCTGCAGAGTCAGGGAGGGGAGAAAAATGCGGTGTGAGGTACCTCCCTCCCTCACACAGTGGTTTCCACCGCCCCCCGCCCCCGCCAAGCTTTGCCCACGACTCCCCACTAAGCACCCAAATGAAACAGTGATCCTGCTGATGATGACGCTAATGATGGGAGCACTTATAGTGACTGACAGAAGTTGAAGCCATGCAGAGGAAATTCAAGCTAATTCCTTTGCTTGCACTTTACAAAAGCTAATAATTAATACTCTTGGTGGATTGCCTTATTTCCCCAGAAGAGCCAGATTTTAAGGGCACACACACCAATGAGATGGCGTGGTGTCTCCCGATGAGTCTGCCCCAACACTTGGAACACGAGCAGTAAAAGAACGTGTGACCACAGAGCCTGCTGTGCCTTGGGTCTTGCAATCCACAGAGGAGGGAAAATTGCCTCCCGGAAGTTCAGAGAGTGTGGTTTGCACGGCCAGAGTTAAAAACAGCTCCCATGCCTCCTCTAGGTCTCAGGGGAGATGGTGCCTCTCCCAGGAAGCTGGCTCTGGTGCCCCAGGCTCAGCTGGGCAGCCCCCCGGGTGCCCCTGCGGCTCTCCAGGCTCATCTCCTGGTAAACGCTCTTCCATGCTGGGCTGTAGTTGCCTCTTGATGACTCTAAACTGTGAAGCTCTCTGGGGGGATGGCGATTCATGCTCTATTGTAGCTCAGTTGTAGCCTACTGCATTTGGCATACAGTTGGTGCTCTATAACGGTTGAAAGTCTACTAATAGTAAGTGCTCAATAAATGACAGTTCCTCTTGGTCAGGCACTATGTTGAAGGCTTTTCCTTCATTATTTAATCCTCACAGCAACCGTTTAGGATAGGAATGCATTGAACAGAGAGCTCAGTACAGTTGTCTGCATTACACAGCCAGGGAGAGATGGAACTAGGACTCAAACCTGCATTGGGCTGACTACAAAACCTGGACCACAACCACTAAGAACTCAACGGCCCACCCTAATGGAGCAGCATTCTGCTTATTCTCTTGTGGAAATGGTCCTTACTGTCTTATAAGAATTTCACCCTTCTTGATGGATAATGCACCATGTCTGTGGGTTGGATTGTCTTGGATTTCCGGAACTACTATGTGAAGCATCCCTCCGGAAACGCATTTGTACATTTTGCAGATGGGGAAATAGGCCAGAAAGGATTCTAGGACTCACTCAAGGCCTTACAGAGATATAGCTAGACCTGGAAACGTGAATCTCCAAGATCAGACCATTCTACCAGCCCGGGCTTTTGAAAGTTCGTGTCTACTCCTTTCACTACACGGGGGATGGTTTTCAGACAATATCGCACCTAGCGTCTTCCTTCATTATGGTCCTGCTTGCCACGAGGGCATGCCCTTTAATGATGCTGTGACGTTCTACGCTTTCCCTGAGGAGCACTTCATTTATGTGTTTGAGGGGACATTCATTTCAAGTTAAGTGAAATTGCTGTTCGGGTGTTTTCTTTTTTTAGAACACAGCAAACCGGCCTTTCCTTAACAAATACCATTACCACCCTCCTCCGCAACCGGGACCGGGTCAGGTGTTTTTCAAAAGTGATATTATCATTATTCATACTCGCTAAAGTGTGAATGACTCACCCATCTATAGATGGCAGAGAACAAAAAGTCACCGCAAGGCCCGCAAGGGTGTGGGCGGCGGATAAAATGTCTCGCCAGGAAATGGCACTTGCATACACATCCCTAAACTGCTGTGAGGTCTGTGTTGGTTACATGGATAAACTAATGGACGTGATGCAACCTTCCAGAAAATCTCGCTCTCAGATGAGCCTCAGCCTTTACATGCTTTATGCACTTGCACGTGTAGCTGCCCAGATGTGCAGGTTCACACAGGGTATCCCGGGTTCAAGTGTGCGCGCTTCCAGTGTGGGGCTTGCACGGGGGAAACTTGCACAAACGGGCTGACAGTTGCTTTCAACTTCAATGACATGCTTTTAGGTCACTGCAACGCAGATACTTCCCCTGAACGCAGTAGACCCTTGGCTAGTCTCCTGCAGGCTCTGCGCCGTACCCACAAATCTCTGTGTGTTCGGGAAGCCAATGTCACAGATTCACCTGATGACTTCCTTTGAAGGAGCTGTCGACCCCAGGTGCCAGGAACACTGGAGTTTGGATGCGGGCGAGTCAGGGATTTATGCGGGCACCTTTGGAAAAGATTTCCAGGTTGGAGCTCCGTTGATTTGTTAGGGACCCAAGTCTTTGAGGGCTGAGAGCTCTTGCCTGTTTGTAGTTTAGTGCACAGACTCTTGGTCGGCACTGTTTTCCACATGGATCTGGTCTCCATCACGGGTCAGCTCATTTGGAATGGAGCAGTTGGGTGAGGAGGGATGGGTGGAAATGCCTGCAGACCTCTTGTTGGCCGTTTATAATTTATAGCTTTAGGGGGTCCAGGAACCGAGCCTAAGGACATGTGGCTGTCGGCCCAGTACTTGAGAGCTGCAAGGAGCCCCCAGCCCTAGGGTCTCAGAGACACCCAGGTCCCCCATCATCTTAAGATGCTGTCCAGATCTCTTTTCAGTGTAAAAGTTCATAACCTCACATCCATTTTCCTGACTGAAGTGAGTTGGAAAGAGAAGACTTAGGGAGAGAGAAATGGGGGGCAATTCAAAGGGATGGTTGAAGTTATCAACTGTTAAGAAAAATGATCCAAAACTTAGAAATTAGGGTCCCAAAACAGCTGCCTGTCATGCCTGTGTCCTAAAAGACAGGTGTCTAATAAACTTACTTATGGGTCACCAGATTTTATGACCCACTCGAGCCCGGACTGTGTAAATTTAGCTGTTAATCTGTAGGAAGCCAGTAAGATGAAGGTTATTTTCCCTGATGGAGAAAGCAGTCTCAAAGATCATGGTCTGGTTGTCCTCTAAGTTGGGAAGCATTTTTTGGCTTTTCATGATAATCGTATGCCATCATCCTCTATCATTCTTTTCCTTCACACATGTGTTTCTCACATTCTCCATTCAAGCATCTGGGTCATCCCCGGGTCCCCTCAAAAATAAAGTGATTTGAACTTGGGCATAATTCTCATATACGTATGTACTGAGCACATGACAGAAGTTAGTTTTGAAGATAACACTTTGATAGGGCATTGGAATTACACATATCTGTGTTCAAAGATGGGAACCTTGCAATGCGGGTGGTCTTGAGAACAGCAGAAATATCTGGAAGCCTCGACATGCCATGTGAAAGACGTCCACAGAGGACTACACTGGGTACGAAACAAGCCGATGTCTGTAAAGTGCTTGACACACAGCAATAGGGAGGCAACGGGAAGGGGATGACTTCCATTTCTCTCTTCCTTCCAGATGCGGCCAGATGGTGTCAGCCTGTGTGCTGAGCCCCCTCCCTTAGAGTCCACGGGGAGGAGGGACAAAGGCCAGGACATTTGCACCAGCTGGCCCTGTGGTCTGTGGAAAGAACCGTCTCATCATCCGTCCATTCCTTTATGGTCACCAGCAGCCACTGACGTTCTGGGATCCTAATGGAATTCCTCTGGAGCTGTTTTCCATAGCCTGGAGCTTGACAACGGACGGGGGCTGTGTCCACTGCCCCCATGGCCCAGTTGTTACTTGACGAATCCTTTCGAGAGGCTGCATCAGGCGTCTCCTAGGGGCAGTCTCCTGGCCCCTCCAGGCCGTCAGGGCTGCCTGTGGCTGCCCCCACACCCTGTAACCCCCAGATGAGCTACTCATGCCCCTTTTCCTGCCTGCCAAAGCATGACTAGCCTATAAACAGAACTTCCTAAACAGAACTTCCAGGAGGAAGTTCTAAGTGATGTGATGGCAAACAGCTTCCTGTTGTGGCTGTGTGGGTGGGGGAATCACTTCGCTGTCCCCGTGTGTGGGGTCATGGCACCTAACATGCCTGTGACCGAGGCTGTGTACTGCTGGACATGGCAAACAGCAGGCAGACCACAATGGCTGCTAGTCCACCTCAGGCCCTCGTGAGCCCTGGACCCAGGACAGCCCCACAGGGGTGACTTGGAAGGAGCCATCCCCTCCAGCCTCTCCATCTGATTGGGTTTTGGGGCACTTCAGAGGTATGGGTGCAGACCGGAAGAAGAGCTGCGACGTTGACTTTGAAACGTCCAGGCGCTTCTCGCTCAGACCTGGGCTCCGGCTCCACCACCTGCTAGCTGTGGGTGACCCAAGGCAACGAACGTAACTTTGGGAGAGTCAGCGGGCTCTTTGTAAGAGGGGGAAGACAACACCTGAGCAGTCCAGTAGGTGTGACAGCAGAACGGGTCAATGGCAATGGCACCTCTGACACAATGCTAGCCGGTGGGTGTTGAAGGCATGAATTCTCTTCACCTTCTCCTTCCCTCTAGGCTAGAGGTTGTCTAGGTGCTGAGGCAGCATCTACTGTGGATAGGACTTGGGTCAACAAAGCTTTATGAGGCCTGGAAGGCAATGCCCAGATCAAACATGGAAATGGGACTCGCCCTTCCTACAGAACCGTGCAGCCTCTTGGCTGAGCTGGACCCTTTGCTGACACGCTGTCTGTAGGTCAATCTTAACTGCCTTCTGTAAAAACGTATCTATCCTCTATCCCATTCTCTCTGCCTCTCAGATCAAGAGCAAAGCAGACAGACACTCTGAAAGCAGTACTGATCAGGAAAAATGTGTATGTGCCTGTGTTTGCACACTCGTGTGAACTCTAAGCACTCTTCAAATGATAACTAGGAATTTTGAGACAGAGCTGAGCAGAAACCAAGAGGTAAGCTATGGAGTCCAAAGTTTGCTCCTAGTTCGTGGGCCATCTGATGGAAAGATAAATAGTTAATATGTCTTTGCCTAACACACAGAGCAAAAGAATTCATTATTCCTTTGAGTTGCATTCTTACACGAAAAAGTTGCTATATATAAAGTGGTCTTAGCTGTGTTGGCACACCAGTGTCAATCCTTTCTTCTACTTTGTGAGAAGGTAATGAGACATGTTCTGAAAACACATAGGTTAGGAGTGCTTGGATGGCTCAGTCAGCTAAGGGTCGGACTCTTGGATTCAGCTCAGGTCATGATCTCAGGGTCGTGTGATCAAGCCCCATGTCGAGCTCCATGGAACCTGCTTAAGATTCTCTCTCTCCCTCTCCCGCTACCCCTCATGTACCCGCTCTAAATCAATCAGTCAATCAATCTGTGTAGGTTGGTTAAAGGAGGTTCCTTCTTTTTCTTTGCAAGAGAGCCTAGCTCATCTTACTGCTTTCCACAGGCAATAGGTATCATCTGGCCTATTGTCTTTCTTCCTTTTTTCTCTCTGTCTCATTTCAAGCCCTGACTAGTTTTAGAAATGGTGGCTCTCCAGCTTTCCAACCACTATTCACAGGGGCCCTTTCTGGTGACCCTGTTAACTTTGACAGTATGAAGACCCCACAAGACAATTGCACTGGCCTGATTCCATCCTGCCTAGGCCTTCACTGCCCAACTGCAGAAGCATCGTTCCCTGGTAGATCACGTGCATGCCATCCCCTGGAGTTCAAGGCCTTTCATGTAGACTACAGTGTGAATGGTGCCAATTGAACAATGTGGTGGCTGGCAACAGGTCACACCAGGTAGAGGCCTAGCCCAGGGCCAGCTTCTTGGGCCTGCAGTTCTTGGTAGCCTTTTCTGTCCAGGGGAGCCCAATGCCTTTGCTAAACACACACACACACACACACACACACACACCCCACTAATCCTTCCCCTTTCTAAATGCTGTGCTCTAAGGTAAAGATGTTGTTCCCCAGTGTTCCAGAGCTTTGCCATGTTGCTTGAAAAGGGAAAAAGTAAAACATCTCTAGAAACAGAGAAGCAGAACTTTCTCTAGGAGCCAGAGCCCAGCACTCGTTTCTCCAGCATGCCGCGATGCCTCAGGACGAGGAAGCCTGCTTGGATGGGCCAGCTAGCGGGCACTGGCTAACCTGAGGCTGCTGGGTCTGTGTGCCTCCCCACCTGCTGAATCACTGGGTTGGATACAGTGAGGGACCATTCGGCTGTCAAGGCAAGATGAATGTGAAAATGATTACACTCCCAGAGTGTTGGGTTCTTTGGAGGTATCTGTATGACAACTATGTTCTAAATGTTCATATTTATCGTGGCCACAGTCTGTAGGGGCAGCCAGCTTTTTGGTTATATTGGAAACAGCACTGTATGGACACAGAGCTATTCCAGAATTCTAGCTCTGCTCATCTGCTCTGCGTGTAGTACCCTGCTGCTTTGCACAAACTAGTTTGTAACATGATATTCCAGGCCATCACATGTGTGTGTGGTTTTCTAGCACTTGTGGGCAAGGAAAAGAAAGCAGAGTAGGTAGGAGGCAGGATCATATAACACACATGATTTACAAACCATATGTTGAAGAATATTTATTCAATAGTTAATAATATTTATTTAAAGTTCATTCCAGACCCTGTCCCTTCCCTCTTCCCTCCAGAAAAAAAAAACAACTAAACTTTAAAATTTGTTACATCTCAGTTTTAGAGTATTTCAAACCTATTTTTTCTCCAATCTATCAGAGCCTAAATCTTCCTGTGCATCAAAGCAACCCCCCTTGATAGGTTTCATGGAAGTGGAATTATTCTAAGAAGCAGTGAAGGGAGGGGTGTTGTT
Source organism: Lutra lutra (assembly GCF_902655055.1). Classification (NCBI taxonomy): domain Eukaryota; kingdom Metazoa; phylum Chordata; class Mammalia; order Carnivora; family Mustelidae; genus Lutra; species Lutra lutra. Next base: position 15,157,602 of record NC_062279.1, read on the forward strand.
TTCTCCTTGTACAGTTCTGTGGGGGTGACTGGTGCTCCCTGAAATGTTTGGGGTGGTGATGGCGAGAATGGGATTCATAACTGGTCAGTTCTATACCTGGGGCAATCTCAGCTATGGGCCAATTCATGCGGTTTCCGCTGGTGAGTTGTACGCAGTGCCTAGGATATGGTGGCCCTTGGAGTCTGCCCAGCTTGAAAACCAGGCTCTTTCTCCTGGGAGGATAACGGTCCCTGCCTGGTGTCCAAACTGAATGCTACGGGTCTTCTGCCTTGAAGCTACCCAGGAGACCCACTCAGCAGCCAAGGCGACTGCAAATCCAGTCCTGGAAATGAGAGAGCTCCCAACATCCATGGCCTCTCGGTTGCTGATTACTCAGGTACAGCCCACCTGGTCTCCCATCTTGACTTCCACATCTAGCGATGTCTGAGACTGCCTTGAGGCTTTCTCCTAACCTTTCTTGTTGATCAGATTCTCTGAAAGACTCTTGTGTGCTATTTTAGACACCATTAATGATTTCTGCATTTTTAAAGCTCTGTGTCATTGTTCCATGTGGGAGGAATAAAAGGTTCTATCTTCTAATGTGCTAACATGTTTCACACATTGCCAAGAAGTGGGGAGAGCAGGCAATTTTTTCAAATTTACTTCCCCAAAGAGCCACCCTTTTAACCAAATAATGACATTTTCTGAAATTCAAGCATTCCCTAAATCTTAACTAGAGAGATGTTGACCTTCATATTGCTTCTCTATGGTCCGTCAACGTAAAGAAGAAAGTCTCAAACCCTTTGGGACTTTCTTGCTCTTGATTCAACATTTATGAAGAGTGCCCCTACCTAAAAGGGCTCACTCACAATTACTTTCTGTTGCAGTTAACGGTCAACACGCAAGAGGTTAACCACCTCTTGAAGACATTACTCCACCTGTATCAAACCTTCTTAATTCACTTTAGCATTCATTAGTGGTCCTGGAAATAATGAAGAACAATGATTGGCTGAAACTTTGGGACACTTACTTGAGGGAGTCAAGAGCATCGCTCACAGCATTGGCAAAATTGATATCTGTCGGGACGTTTTTATATTCTAGGCAGTAAGTAGGTCTGACCCCAAGAATCTCCACCTCACAGCCTAAGAAGGAAAAAGATGGTAAATGGTTACTTTCTTTAATAATTAAGGTAGGTTTTTGAGCTTATTTCAGGAAGCAAACACCATTAGTCAAAATAAAATCTTGGTTCATTTTCATGAAAATGGCATATTTAACTGTAATTTTGTTTAACTGGAGCAGAGGCTCTCAAATGTCATTCCTATGGGACACGGGTGTCCCATAACAGGGACCAGCAAAAATTGGTTAATGTTGGTCTTTCCCAACTTGGAACAAAATGAATTCATACACAGAAAGCTCTCAATTAAAACTTTTTTCCATAGAATTTTTTCATAACTGCTAAGTCTTCTAGTGTGTCTTTGTCTATTCTAAAATCAAGTATTAGATAGTATCTGATTAGTTCTGGAATAAAAAAATAAATATTTCTGTAGTCTAACTGGACTTAGAAATACCACACCAAATTAGCAAGCCTAAAAATCACTGAATTAAAGCAAGGATCTGAGACATGTCTTTGCCTCTCCCAAAATGAAGGAAAAGAATTTTTTAAAAAGATTTTATTTATTTATTTCAGATGGAGAGAGCACACGAGCAGGGTGTGGGGAGAGGAGAAGGTGGGGAAGAGAAGAGGGATAGGGACAAGCAGACTCCATGTTGAGCACAAAGCTGGGCATGGGGCTTGATCCCATGAGCCTGAGATCATGACCTGAGCCAAAATCAAGAGTCAGAGGCCAAACTGACTGAGCCACCCAGTACCCCAAAACGAAGTAAAGGAATTAAGGGCATTCAGATGTTAGGAGTTACTACGGCCTCAGCTTCACTGCCCCAGACTCATGGACAAGTAGAAGTATTTGCTCTGAGGAAGAGATACCCAACCTTATTATCGAACTATAGGGCAGGAGAGGGATGAACAAGTCTCAGTTTAAGTTCGTTGACTATTACTGGGCACCTACTATGAACTAGTCACTGTGGTCAGACATAGCAGAAACAAAAATGTGTCAGTCAGGGTCTCTATCCTAGAGCATTTGGGAATCTAGTCTAGTGGGAGGAGACCTTTGGGAAAAAAGTGTAACATATGAAGTTTAAAATGAGGTGCAAGGCAACAGCTCATTAGAGACTGGGGACAGAACATCAGAGGGGAGAGGGATCTTCCAAGCTGCAGAAAGCTGAGGACAATACTGGAGAGAAAAAGAACTCAGTGATTCAAAAAGTAGGCAACGTAAACTTTCCATGTAAAGACCAGAGAGTTTGCCACTGGACAAATTCCAAGGACTGATAAAGGGATAATCGTTATCTTCCCTCATGACATTTGAAACTAGTGGCAAAGTAAATCTAACTAAAGCTTCAAAATCCCCCAGACCAAGCTCAACTACAGATTAGATTGACTTAGCCTCCACCCTAAAGGCCTAACATAGGAAGAGGCATGAATTTTTCTCAGGGGAAATATCATTTGTTACACCTTCTACTGTTCTTTTTCACATAATGTTTGGCATATAATAAAAAATCATGAGATGTACTAAGAAGTAATAAAATGTGCCTCCTAATCAAGAGAAAAATATTCAACAGAACCAGGTCCACAGATGACACAAATGTTGGCGAGAAAGGGTAAACATATAAGAAATTTCTTTAAGAGATTATTGACTATTTAAGGCAAAATTAAAAACAATATATTATGGGATTTACAATATATCCATAAGTAAAATAGATGACAATAAGAATATAAGGAATGTATAAGTGGATAAATGGCATTATAAAATTTAAAAACTCTAATTTCATTGTGAAGTAATATAGTATTAATTCAGGGTAGAACATGAAAGAGCTAAAGATGCATGTTGGTATGTCTAGAGTAACCTTTAGAAAAAAAAATGATAAAATCTGAAATCAATACAAGAGAAAACCAACTATACTAGTTTCAAAATAAATGTGAATGGATTAAACTCTGAAAGAATGTGAAGATGAAACAAACAAAACCCAACTATAAAATACTTTTAAAATTTACACTTGATATAAAATGACACAGAAATTTTACATATAAAAGAGTGGATGAAACCCACCCCCTGAGCAAAAAAAAACACCCCAAAGGTAGTCTCAAAAACCTGAAATAGCTATAAATCCACATTAACAGTTAAGAAGGTGTGTGCTTGTTAGGAGGGGAGATCTTAAAAGTTCTCATCATAAGAAAGAATAATTTATGACTATGTGTGGTAGGGAATATTAACTAGACTTATTGTGATAATTATTTCACATCATTTCTCGGCCTTTTGGCTAAGATCAAGCGTGATAATTATTTCACCAAATATATGTCAAATGATTTTGTTGTATACCTGAAAAAATACAATTTTAATATAATTTTATCTCAAAAAAAATAAATAAAAAGAATGGGTATGATTGTTTACATATCATTAACATACATTCTAACTGGTGTAAGGTGGTATCTCAATGTGGTTTTTTTTTTTTTTTTTTTCAATGTGGTTTTGATTTGAATCTCCCTGATGGCTAATGATGATGAATATTTTTCATGTGTCTGTTAGCCATTTGTATGTCTTCTTTGGAGAAGTGTCTGTTTATGTCTTCTGCCCATTTTTTGACGTGATTATCTGTTTTGTCTGTGTTGAGTTTGAGTAGATCTTGGATATCAGCCCTTTGTCTGTACTGTCATTTGCAAATATCTTCTCCCATTCCGTGGGTTGCCTCTTTGTTTTGTTGACTATTTTCTTTGCTGTGCAGAAGCTTTTGATCTTGATGAAGTCCCAAACAACACACACACAGTAGTCTTGGGAAAATAAGGTGCAAATTTGCAATCTTGGTGGAAGATTTTAATGACAACTTAAGAAATAAAGAATAAATGATGTATAAGATATAGCTACATAAAGATATAGAGGATTTGATTTTTTTAAACTTAAATTCAACTAATTAACATTTAATGTATTATTAGTTTCAGAGGTAGAGGTCAATGATTCATCAGTCTTATATAATACCCAGTGCTCATTCCAACACATACCCTCCCCAATGTCCATCACCTAGTTACCCAACCCACGCCCCCTTCCCCTCCAGCAACCCTGTTTGTTTCCTATGATTAAGAGTCTCTTATAGTTTGTCTCCCTCTCTGATTTCATCTTGTTTTATTTAAAGATATAGAGGATTTGAACGTTACTAACAATACACTGGATTCAAGAGATATTGAAAATTTTACTATTACAGAATATTCAATATTATCAAACCAAAGAGAAAAGTTGATCGTATTCCAGTCCACAAAGAAAATCTCAATAACTTCCAAAAAGGAGAAATTTTATAGGCCACCATGCATATTATCTGACCTCAGGCAATAAAATTAGGGATTAATCATAACAGTTAACTAAATATAAACCCACTGCTTATAAATGAAAAAGAAACCCCTTATGTAACTTGATGTAAAGAGGAAATGAGACTTTCACTGATGCACTAGATATTAACTACGGTGAAAATTCTCCTTTTCAAAATTTCACAGGATGCATTTTCATTTAGGTCGGAAGCAAATCAGGAATGTTGCCATCCCTGCTGCAATTTATTACGGTTATAAAACTTCTTATCAAGGCAGTTAACAAGAAAAGGAAATAAAAAAATGAGTGTTGGAAACCAGAAGGCATGCCTGAAGAGCTCATCTACAGGAACTTTTTTTTTTCTAGGGGTGCCTGGGTGACTCGGTGGGTTAAGCCTCTGCCTTTGCCTTTGAGCCCTACATCGGGCTCTCTGCTCAGCAGGGAGCCTGCTTCTCTCTCTCTCTCTGTCGGCCTCTCTGCCTACTTGTGATCTCTCTGTCAAATAAATAAATAAAATCTTTAAAAAGGAAAAAAAAAGTTTTTTCTACAACTTGTGGCAAAATACTCATATTGCTTCATGAAACAGTACAGAAACACAGCAGATACAAAAGTTTCAACAAACTATGAACAATGCAGGCTCATATATCCTTGTTCTATTCTATTCTGTTTTTTTTTTTTTTTTAATACTGATTAGCAATCCATAGATTGCTTTCACTGTCTTCTATGGATCAAGTCTTATGTTTGGAAAACAAATACATATGTGTGAATTCCTGAGTCCCTCTCGTTCTTTGAGAATAATGTTGTTAGGTGATATTTACACAATTTTTATTGTATGCATGCTTCCCCTAGGCAAACCACTTCTAGGAACATATTCTAAGAAAGTTGTATATGTAAGCATCTTTATTACACTCTCCACTGAGCAGGGAGCCCCATGTGGGTCTCAATCCTGGGGCCTTGGGATCATGACCTGAGCCAAAGACAGACACGTAACCGACTAAGCCACCCAAGCATCCCATCATTTTTATAAATATGGAGTCTGCTTCAGATTCTCTTTCCCTCTTCCTCTGCTTCTCCTCATGCTCTCTCTCTCTCAAATAAATAGATAAATCTTTTTTAAAAAAGAGTATCTGAACTTTACTCTTAGCCTATTTGCCTGCTCTTGTGTAAATACTATTTTTTGTTCATTTTTGCAGTTTTAAAATGTCCATATTTAATGGTGTAAATCTTCCAGTTTTATTCATTTGACTCAAGATTGTTTTTGCTATTCTTGAACCTGAATTTCCATATAAATTTTAGAATTGACCTGTCAATTCACACACACACACATAAACACAAGCTGCTAAAATTTTGATTGGGATTATACTGAATCTATAGATCAACTTTGGGAAAGTTGATGTAATATTAAGATTTCCAGCTCATTAACATAATATATGCCTCCAATTTTTAAGGTCTTTTTACATTTCTCTAAATAATTTTCCAAGTAAAGTTCTCAAGCTATTTTTGTTAGATTTATTCCTTTATTTTTTTGTGTTTTGATTCTATTGTAAATAATACTGGTCTTATTTTTTTTTAAGATTTTATTTATTTATTGACACAGACTGAGGGAGAGAGGGAGATGTGCACAAGCAGAGGCAGCAGCAGGCAGAGGGAGAGGCAGGCTTCCCGGTAAATAGAGATCCCGACATGGGGCTCGATCCCAGGACTTTGAGATCATGACCCAAGCTGAAACCAGATACTCAACTGACTGAGCCACCCAGCCACCCCAATGATATTGGTTTTTAAATTTCATTTTCTACGTTTTTGTTCCTAGTATATATAAATACAATAGTTTTAAAATATTGATCTTCTATCAATAGACTTATCTCATTAACTCTAAACATAAATTCTTTTGGATTTTTAGAGTCATCTAGAATAATGATGATTTTTTTTCTTCTTTTTGTTTTATTTTTACCCCTGCCCTCCCCCACCACATCCCCCAACTGGATAGGACCTCTAAATATAATTCTGAATGGAAGTTATGGTAGGAGGTATCCTTGTCTCATTCTTGAACCCATTTACTATCAACTATTATGTTTAGCTATAGGGTTATTGGTAGTTAGTCTTTTTCAGATTAAGGAGGTATTTTACTAGTTACCCAAGTCCATTCTAATAAATTCCAGTTTTGTTTCACCTAGAGTTTTTTTTAATGAATGTTTGTTGATATTTATCAAATAGTTTTTATGTATCTACTAAGATGATTGGTTTTTTAAAATTTTATTGTTGCTGTTGTGAATTACACTGATAGATTTTAAAATATGAAACCTATCTTTTATTCCTGTAATAAACCCAATTTGGTTAGCATATATTATTCTATTTATATATTGATTAATTCAGTTTACAAATATTTTGTTTAGAATTTTTACATCTCTGTTCATGAAAAAAGTTCCTATAATTTACCTTTCTTTTGCTATTCTTGCCACATTTCAGTATCAACCTTGTACTGACCTCATTATGGATGTGATTAATCATTATACATTCTCTGAAAGAGTTTGTGTAAGGTTGGTGTTACTTCTCCCTCACAAGTTTGGAAACTTCACTAGTGGAGGCACCTAATACTGGGGCATTCTACTTTTATTTATTTTTTATTATTGTTTTTAAAGATTTTATTTATTTATTTGGGGAGAAAGAGAGAACCAAGCTGGGTGAAGAGCAGAGGGAAAGGGAGAAGCAGACTCCCTGCAGAGCAAGGAGTCCAACACTGGACTTGATCCCAGGACCCTGGGATCATGACCCGAGCCAAAGGCAGATGCTTAACTGACTCACCCAGGCACCCCTAGGGAAGGCTTTAAAGATTTAATTTTAAAATATATATAAAAGTATTCCAATTTTCTATTTCTTTTTGTCCATTTGGTAATTTTTCTCCAGAAATCTATTTCATTTACATTTTCAAATACATTGGCATAATATTTTTCATAATATTATTTTGCTGGCTTTTTAATGCCTATAGTTTCCATATTGATGTTCCCTTTTCCATTTTATTATTGGTTATTTGTGTCTTCTCTTTTTATTCCTTGATAAGTCTTGTCAAGGTTTCACCCATTTTATTAGTTTTTTCTTTTTTTAAAGATTTTATTTACCTGTTTATTTATTTAGAGATAGACAGTGCAAGCTGGGGGGAGAAATGGAGAGAGAGAGACAAGCAGACTCTGTGCTGAGCGCTGAGCCCAACGTGGAGCTTGATCCCTTGACCCTGAGATCACGACCTGAGCCAAAATCGAGAGTCAGACAACTGACTGAGCCATCCAAGCACCCCTCATTTTTTTCTAGTAACAAATGTGGCTTTGTCAATCCCCTCTCTCATATGTTTGCTTTCTACTTCATTTCTGTTCTTATTGTTATTATTGCCTTTTTTCCATTTGGTGGAATTTAATTTTCTTTGAGATGAAGACAGATTATTGATTTTCAGCCATTATTTTTACCTACATATGTAAGTATGAGTATTCATACTTGCATATGTAGATATATATATTGAGCTTTCAGGTCAAATGACCTTAGCTTGAAAATATCAAAGACTTAGTGCAAGGATTTTTTTTAAAAGGCATTTCCTTTTAGAAAACACTTAACTATCATCCAATATGAGTATTGATTTCTTTTCAGGCATGCGTTTAGTTGCATTCCATTTATCCTGCTACATTCATTATATGTAGTATTTTCGCTAACCTTCCATTCAAGATATTTTCTAAATTTCAACAGTACCTTCTTCTCTGGGCCATGAATTATTTAGAAGTCTCTGGCTATTTTCCCAATACATGAGGATTTAAAGTTTTCTCTCTATTACTGACTGTCCTTTAATTACACTGTGGTCAGAACACGTTCTGTATGATTTCCCACTTTTCCAACTTGTTGATAAATGCTTTATGACTAACATATGGTCATTTTTTACAAATGTTCTGTGTTGACTTCGGAATAATGTGTATTCATCAGCTGTTGGGTGAAGTGTTTTAGTCATGTCAATTAGGTAAATATGTTAAGTATGTTGTATAAATTTTCTGCACCCTTCTAATTTTTTTGTTCTTTTATTTTATCTGTTTCTGAAAAGAGGTTTTAACAATCTTCTAATATCATTGTGAACGTAGCTATCACTGCCTTAGTTCTGTCAATTTTTGCTCTATTTATTTTGAGATTGTACAATTAGGAGCATTACAGTTTAGAATTGTTACATTTTCTTGGTGGATTGAACCCTATATCAATGTAAAGTATTCTTCTTTATTTAAAAAAAATAGTCTAGGTTTTTAGTGTACATTGATTGATATTCATATAGCTGCACCAGCTCTCTCTTGGTTAATTTCTTGTGTGTCATATATCTTTTTAAAAATGTTATTACTTTGGGGCACCTGGGTGGCTCAGTGGGTTAAGCCGCTGCCTTCGGCTCAGGTCATGATCTCAGGGTCCTGGGATCGAGTCCCACATCGGGCTCTCTGCTCAGCAGGAAGCCTGCTTCCCTCTCTCTCTCTCTCTGCCTGCCTCTCCGTCTGCTTGTGATCTCTCTCTGTCAAATAAATAAATAAAATCTTTAAAAAAAAAATGTTATTACTTTAAATTTTTTCACATACTTATATTTAATGTATGCCTTTTATAAGCAGTATCTATTAGGTTTTATTTTTGTCCTGTCTGATGATAGTTGTTTTTTTGTTTTGTTTTGTTTTGTTTTGTTTTGATGATAGTTGTTTTTAATGCAAATGTTTATTAAAGTTTAACAGAGACGCAAAATGAATAGATCAGGGATGCCTGGGTGGCTCAGTGGGTTAAGCGGCTGCCTTCGGCTCAGGTCATGATCCCAGTGTCCTGGGATCGAGTCCCACATCGGGCTCCTTGCTCAGCAGGGACCCTGCTTCTCCCTCTGCCTCTGCCTGCCATTCTGTCTGCCTGTGCTCATTCTCTCTCTCTCTCTGACAAATAAATAAAATCTTAAAAAAAAATGAATAGATCATAATTGCACAGGTCAATGAACTCCTATAAAGTGAATGCAGCTGTGTAACCGGCACACAGATCAGGAGACAGAACATTACTATCACACACAGGCACCTTCTAGTCCCGGTTCTCACAAGTGTAAACACTATTCTAACAATGTGAATTAATTTCACCAGCTTTTGAACTTGAAACAAATAGAATAACTCAGATTAATTGAAATAATAAAATATCAGTAAAAAAGCAAACTTCTACATGTAATGTATTTACTGATATCTTTGTGTTTCAATCAGCCATCTAACTAAACATCATGTGTTCATCACATATTGGATAGTTTTTCTCTTTTTTTTTATTTTTTTTTGGATTAAGTATGTATTATTATTGTTGTTCCATTTTCAACCTTTATTAGTTTTCTATTTATATATTTTAATTAATAACTTCTTGGCATAGGGTTCTGGATATGACAAAAAATTAAAATATTGATCTACTGAAATCTAATATAAATTTGTACTTCTGTAACTTTCTAGAAAATACAAAGATGTTTGCATACTTTAAATTTTACGTTTCTGGGGCACCTGGGTGGCTCAGTGGGTTAAAGCCTCTGCCTTTGGCTCAGGTCATGATCCCAGAGTCCCAGGATAGAGTCTCAAATTCCCTGATTAGCAGGGAGTCTGCTTCTGACTCTTCCCCTCACCCCACTCGTGCTCTCTCTGTCTCAGATAAATAAATAAAACAAAATAAAAAATAAATGCATTTCAAAATTAAAGGAATAGGGATGCTTTTGAAAATCAATTCACATACCCATGGATGAATACGACTGATCTAGAATAAGACAATTTCAGAATCCACTCCATCCCTATTAAGTCTAAGTGCTAAGAGAGTTGTTCACATAAATAAGTAGATGGAAATAGAAGAAGTTTGTTGTACGAATGTCATTTAATTCTTTGAGCTGCTTCTTCGAATGCCAACATTCACATAGTAATCTATCATCATAAATTTTTAAATAATGTTTCAGCTGACAACTCAATTAAGTTTTTCCTAAATAATTTAAAAGCAAGCGTTGGAAAATACTTGATTTTTTTTTTTTAAGTTTTGTTATTTTATCCCTAGATGTATTCACTTTCTCAACACCTACACCAGTGTTTTGAACTGTCCCTTTGTTTGGTACCTAGAGGCTTTCATTTATCAGAGCGAAGCACCTTAGAAAGGTTCTGCATGGCTGATGGGTATTCCTTTCTTATGTAAAGTATGGAAAGGGCATGTTTTTAGTCAAGACAATAGGTGCAATGTGCATGAAACTTTAGGATCTTAGAACTGATTTCCTTAAAAGCAATTTAAGGAAAATTTTCGTAAATTTCGTAAATCGCTGGGAACCCAGTTTGAAGACCCCTGAACTAGGAAACCAGGCAGCAGTAGCTCTCCTCTATGGGAACTGTAATGTTCAGAAAGCAGCTGGGCATCAAGTGTGGGAGTTGGAGGTGACATATGACTGACAGTTGTATGATCTGTTCTCCTCTAGGTTGTCCCACAACTGAAGCTCTGTGAGCAGAGAGAGAGAAAGAACCTTCATAGCAGAGCACATGGGGCATTATAATTTGCTATCTACTCAGGTAATCAGATCCAGATGATGGAGCGAAAGGATTGTATCTCAACCTATCAGAGATGCCCTGAATCCAAGTCCTGCAAACGCAGTTAATTTTGATAGAAACTATATACCTTCCTGTGCCCCTGAGAAGAGATTCAACTAGTACCCAGGTGGACAGAAATTGCGACAAGTGTAAGCCTTCTGCTCTGTCCATCCGGAATGGTCTCTCTTTGGTGAAATCTCAAAAGGCAGAAACATCCACCATACCTTTAATTTTATAACCTAGAATGAATAAATGACTGGTGAAGGAAATAGCTAGCAACAGATGACAGCCACAATGCCATGGAACATGAAATTAATGAAACTGGTGGTTTTAGAGCGAGCAAGGCTAATTATTCCTAAGTGAATTACTGTAGATATTTTATTTTCTTTAGTCTTTATCTGATGGAATTCAGCAGACTGGTGTGGGGGGCTGTTGTGTGGCTCGGATGAGATAGTTCTCTAATCAGGATTCTGTGTGCCCATTCCGGATCTATCACAGGCCCAATCTGTGAGAAGTGGGTGAGTTGCTCAACCTGTGAGTTTGCTGCCTTCAGGCCATTTCCATGGCTTCAGGGAAAGCCTGGAATCTGGTCAACGGAGGTCACTGTAGGTCACCTCAACATGACTGAGGAAAACAGGATTCCTAGATCTCTGCACGGAGATCTGTGGAGAAACAAAGGCAATGGCCTGGATCTCACAGTTTGAAAAAGTAACCAGGAACTCTGGAGTAAGATTTTGGTTTTATGAACACCATGAGGGCATGTTTTGGCTTTACTTGACCTTGTTTCCTCACGTTCCCAGGGAAATTTGAAAAGAATGGCCCTGGGTTCATTTTTTAGGACCCATCTTATCTCTGCCTAGAGTCCACCTTCCTGATGGACATTCCAACCTCGCACTGGGTGAGTATCCTTTTCTACAACCTAAAAAAATATCCTGAGTAGAAAATATGAAGTCAGAGGGAACTTAAAGGACAAAGAGGGTCACCACTAAGCCCATGCTTGATTTTTTTAAAAGGCATTTCCTTTTAGAAAACACTTAACTACCATCCAACAGAGACTTACTTGAATACCCGATTCTATCACAACACTTGACTTGCCATGGGCCAAAGTGTTGTCAAAATAAATATGCAAATCTACTATGTCTATAATGTGAACGATGTTCCCATGGATGTGGCATCCTTGCACAACTCACAGCTCACAGCCCTTCAGGAAAGCCTTACATCAAACCCCTTTATTTTAGAGAGAAATCAAGGGCCTCCCATGGGCGAAGTGAATGTCCCAAGGTCTCCAGGCCGGCTGATGATCAGTTCTCCCAGCTGAGGCACATTTCTACTAGGCACACTGTTTTCCTGAATGACCCTTGCTTCCGGGCAGCTCTCTCCAAAGACCACCAAGTTGAGCCCATAAAAAAAGTCACATTTCCCCAACTTCCAAGAGCACGGGTCTCGCCTTCCGAGTGCAGCTCGGCTTGCCAACTCTGACACATCTTGTAACAATAACCCCTGTGAGCTGCGTTTTATGTGATATGAGGCAGGTGTACAACTGTTGAATACACGTCTCAAGAGAGCTTATTAAAACAGCTAAGCCAATTAACTCTCTTAGAAACATGTAACCTTTTCCAGGAAAATACATCTGAGGCACGGGAGCTTGTGGGAACAGGTCCTTGGGGAAAGTGTGGCCTTTGATCTCAGAGACCCTTTCCCCAGGGTTGGCCTAGCCCACAGAGCTGGAAGACCTCTGGTGACGGCTCTCTTCTGATGTAGGGAAAGGGCGGTGGGTTGGCCTGAACACAGGATGCCACGGAGGACTGGTTTTGTGTGCAGGGGCAGAGAGCAAGACCAGGAGACAAATGAGATGAGAGACAACTCATCCATTAGAGAAGATTCTGAAAACTCGTCTGAAAATGATTCACTAGGCATAAAAGGCGACTAATGGGGAACCAAGGTGAGAAGGAATATATGCCTAACCCAAGCTGAGTCTCTGCGTTAGGAAGGCGGTGGTGAAACCACAGCGAGGCATAATGAAGCCAAAGGTGGAGATTTAATCTCTGCATCTGCCAGTTAGTTTTAGATGGGGAAAATCTCTGGCCCAGAGTCAAGGACTGCCTTCCTCCCAAGTGGGACCAGGTGAGGAATGAATGACTGCTCCTGGAATGATGCCCCTGAGTGCCCCCTCACAGAAGCTATCAGCAGTGTCTCTGGGTCAGGGGCACCAGCTTCAGGATTATCTAAATCTTATGGCTAATTACATGAGTACAGTGATACCATGCTTCCAAAGGAAGCCATCTTGACTTCTGCCCCACATGGTATCCCAAAGACTCTTTCTCTAAGTGGTTTCTTGTCATTTAGATGGCAGCAGGTTGGACCTACTTAGGATATAAGATGCTGACGAACTCCTGCCCGCAGAGCTCAGCCCAGTCAGCTACTCTGCTAGAATTCTAGCACCTATCCAGAGATCCCTCACCCCCAACCCCAAATCTGAGCTATGATTGCCAAGTCTTACAAGTAGCCCTTTCTCTCCATATAAATGGAGGTCCCTTGCTCTCCCCAACTTCTGAGGTGGCTCTGAGCCACTACTAGGGACATCTTGGACCAGGACTGAGTGCTTTGTGTGAGCCTTGCAAAGTCACTTCTCTGCAATCTTTAGGCAAACAGCCTGTGGCCAGTCCAGTGGCTACACTGCCCAGCATTAGGTTCTCCCTCTTATGTGGTGCTGGGAATGCAAATCCTGTCCATGGCTTCTGAGACATCGAACAGGCAGGCTCTCCCCTTTCTTTCTCTGATGACCCAGTGGTCAGCCCCCTCTGTCTACCTCTTTCCTAGAAACACTCTCCTCCCATTCCTTACTGGCCCGATGACCTGTCCCAGAATTCTCTTAGCGATTTAAAATAGGACTTGCATATTGCTCTATGGTGTTTGCTGCAAATGTATATTTGCATTCTTGATGTGACCTTGCAGCTTTATTTTAAGCTAAGAGGGACCTGGATCAGAGGACTCTCCCTATATGACTTAAAGTCGGTACAAACTGATGACCCTTTTTTAGAATCTGGGGGCCAGAGGTGTATTACAGGGATTAAGCATTTACTCTGGTCAGATTTTCTGCATGTCTAATCTCATGTCATATGCCAACAAGCCTAAGAGGTACATATGGTCACTCCTGTTGGCTAGATGATGAAACTGGAGCACAGAAAGATTAAGTGACTGCCTCCAGGTCCCACGGCAAGGAAGGAGCTGAACTGGTCTACAGCCACATTCTGGCTTCTTTCTTTAAATCTCCCCGAGGTTTCCCAAGTGCTTCAGTGAAGTGTTGGAAACACAGCAGGAGGGGCAGGAGGGGACAGAGGTCCCTGAACATGAAGTGCTGCCTCTTTGTCCCATATAGCGAAATCTCTTTGATGAACAGCCAGTGGCCCACCAAGCCACACGAGGAAGTCACAGGAGTGGTGGCTGGGGCCCCCTGCCCACTTGGAGGGCTTTGGGACCAGCAGAGTCTGTGGCACAGACCCTCCTAGGAGGAGTGGCTGCAGGACCGTCCTCAGCCACCAAGAACCAAGACTCCAGCATTCTCTACTGAGGGCTGGTGTAATACAGGAGCACCAACTTTGGGCCCCTTTCTTCACTTTGCCAGCCCCCTCTGCCTGGATCCCAGCTGGCTCTGCTCTGGGGAGTTGGGCTGGCAAGCCTGTGAGGGACAGTGGGTGCCCCAGCAGCACAAGAGCCTCCCCAGCCTTGGCTGAGGTTCGGGTACCAGGCAGGGCAGGGCGGACCTTGCCTGGGACTTGGAGTCAGACAGCCCCGGGGGCAGACCGGCTCCTTGCTTCCCAGCCGCACGCTCTCTCTGGAACTCGTATATCCTCCGTGGTGAAGTGGGGAACAAAGCAGTCATTTCTCATGACTGTTCGGAGGATTTAATAAAGGGACGTGTGCGAAGTGCCCAGTTTACTTGAGATGCTCAACCCGCCCAGTCTTCTCTTCGTTGGCATCAGAGAAGGCCAAAGTGACTTCATTTCAAACAGGCTGGGGCAGAGTGACCCCGGGGGGTTCTCTAGTCACGACTTGGGCAGGTAAAGAGGATCTGCAGGACAGTGTAGCTAGCCTGGGACCGTGAGAGGGGCCAGAGAGAGCGCATCGGGTCGCAGACACGCGGCCGAGTGTCTCTGAGCAAGGGCTCTCGGCCCTGGCTGCCCAGGAGAGTCACTGGGGGAGCTTCTACAATCACTGACAGAGGGGCCCTCCCTCCAAACCAGTTACGCTGGAACCTCTGAGAGTGCAGCTTGGGCCCTGGCATTTTACAATGACCTCGTGTAATTCTTACCTGCATCCAGGGTGGAGTATCTCTCCTTTGGAGAGAGAAACAAGGACAGAAACTTAAAAAATAAAATTGCCTCGGGGCGCCTGGGTGGCTCAGTGGGTTAAAGCCTCTGGCTTCGGCTCAGGTCATGATTCCAGGGTCCTGGGATCAAGCACCGCATCGGGCTCTCTGCTCAGCGGGGAGCCAGCTTCCTCCTCTCTCTCTCTCTCTCTCTCTGCCTGCCTCTCTGCCTACTTGTGATCTCTGTCTGTCAAATAAATAAATAAAATCTTTAAAAAAAAATTGCCTCTAAACAGACAAGAGAGGAGGACCCAGTGGGGAGTAGAGAGGATTGACAGAGGCCATCCTACTGGGTAAGGAATTCTGATTTGTAATCTGCTAACCCCAGGAAAGAGTCTGGGACCCAGACACTGCCCTGAATGGGAAGGTGGGGGGAGTACAGCATTTTCGACGGAGCTCTCTCTGGTGAGATCCCTGTAGGAAAATGGGTCCTCGCTGGGGCAACCAAGTCTTCCCAGACAGCCTGAGGTCAGAGTTCAGTGCGGGGACTAATGCAGAAAGCAAACGGAGGTGGTGAGACCCTCAGGACTTCTGAGTCTCCCACACCAGCCTCAGCTCTGGGCCAGATGGAGCTATTGGTGGGAATTAACCTTGACCCCAAACAAGCTCCAGAGCTGGCAGAACCCCAGTCAGCCCAGAGAGAGGCCGCTGACCTGATCCTAGAGAACAAAACCTTCTTCCTCCTTGGGTTCTACCCTGAAGGCTATCATTCCTGTATTGGTCAGTTGTTCCTTTAAATGAGCAAGGCCCTGGGAGCTGTTAGAAAAAAAGACGGTCTGCCTGGAGATACCCCATCACTAGCCCGAGTTGAAACCTCTCGATGGGACCAGCTGGCAGGGGTGCACTGAGGAAAGGGAAGGCAGGTGGTACACTGGGTGAGGCAGGGCTCAGGGAGCTCTGGGCTGGCACATGGCTCTGGAAGCCTGACCAGTGGAGTGTGGCCGTGAGCCCTGAGCACCCAGGAGGAGCAGGAGGAGCGCCCAGCACTTCCAAGTCCTAATGAAGGCAGGAACAGGAGCCCTGAAAATCCAGTTGCCTTGTTCTGATTTGCTTGTTTCTGGCACGTCCGCATCCTCACTTAGTCGAACAAACGTTGGGGTAATGTCTGTCTCTCACTCTTCCCTTCTTCCTTCTTTTCCATCTTTCCCTCCTTCCTTTCTACTTTGGTGTGTTCAGGCTGCTGTAATAAAATACCATCGACCAGATGGTTTTTAACCAGCAAACGTTTATTTCGCACCGTGGTCGGAGCTGGCAAGTTCAAGATCAAGGTGCTGCCAGATCTGGGGTCTGGTGAGGCGCCTCTTCCTGGTTTGCAAAGGGTCACCTTCTCACTGTGTGGCCGAGAGAGTTCTGGTATCTTCCTCTTCCTGTAAGAGCACTGAGCCCAGCATGGAAGCCCTGGCCTCCGGACCTCATTGCAATCTAATTTGCCTCCCACAGGCCCCGCCCCCAAATACCATCACATGGGGATTAGGGCTCCAAGACACAAAATTTGGGGGGGAACACATTTCAGTCCCAAACAGTGTCTGCATTATTATTTGGAGAGTTGATTGCTGGTCGGGTACACCGGTTTTGGGCTTTCTGTGGACCCAAAAAAAAAAAAAAATTTCTATAGGGTGAAGCCACTGAGACTTTGGGGCTTATCTGTTTCCACAACTGACATTAACTTACTAATATACCCTGCTCCCTGAACTCAAATCCCTTTACATAGCACATAAAGATCTGGCCATTTCAAGTTTTCTACCTTTTCACGCCCGCCATAGTCCGTCAGCTGCCACCTTGTTTTCCTCTGCAGCTTGGCAAAGATGACGTGCTCCCTTTGTCTTTGAACCACAGACCTCCATCCTTTCCTCTGCCTCGAATGCTCCTAGAGACCTGGCCCACTTGCTCATGCAATACCGTGTGTCTTGCATAATCCCAGCATGGGCCAGGGTGGACGGGAGATGCCGACCTCTCGTCTGCCTCCCCACCCGAGGAAATATGACTCGTTTCTCATTAGCATGTAATTAATGCCATTCAAAACAGTCACTGACCAGAAAAAAAGGTGTTGGGTTTTTTTTTTCACCATCTTTCCCTGTTTAACTGAAAATTAAACAGTTATCTTTGTGGGAGAAATCATGCCAAATTTTACTGTTTGTATATTTTGTTTTTTTTCAAAACCAATTCTAAGGGCACCTGGGTGGCTCTGTGGGTTGAACCTCTGCCTTCGGCTCAGGTCATGATCTCAGGGTCCTGGGATCGATCCCCGCATCAGGCTCTCTGCTCAGCGGGGAGCCTGCTTCCCTCCTCTCTCTGCCTACTTGTGATTTCTCTCTCTGTGTGTCAAATAAATAAAATCTTAAAAAAAATAATTCTAGATGAAGTATAATAATCAGTGTTGCTATTAAAATCAAGACTCTCATGCAATAGACAGAAATTAAAGGGTACCCTGCGTTATTAATAAGAATTTTTATTAGTCTAATTTAGAAAATGGTAAAGAGATGAAACTTCCACAAAGTTCAGAGCTTGCCCGTGACATCTCTGATGATAAACCCAGACCCCCTTTGCAGCCTCTGTATATCCCTCAACAGGGAGGACTGATGATGGCCTCTCTCATCTTGAAACCATTTTACTCCTTTGGTTTCTGTGACAAGAGATTTCCACTGGAGTCACTCCCTCAGGGATAACTTTCCCTGCTCTCGGATGAGATCAAGCCCCTTATTAGACTCCTTTATAAAGGGATATCGCTGTTCTTTGTTACACAGTCCACAACTCTTCTGCTTATAATCCTGCTTCTCAAGCTACTGCTTCTTTGTTTCTCCGCAGGCTCCCCTTCATCTGATCATTCATTTC
This sequence comes from Lutra lutra, assembly GCF_902655055.1. Taxonomy (NCBI): domain Eukaryota; kingdom Metazoa; phylum Chordata; class Mammalia; order Carnivora; family Mustelidae; genus Lutra; species Lutra lutra. The sequence goes on from NC_062279.1 coordinate 15,175,769, forward strand.
CTCAATGCTGTGTCTGGGACCCTCTCTTCTTCTCAGGTCTGTTCCTTCCCTAGGTGAGCTTCTGTACCCACATGTCACCAAGGACTCCTGATGCCACCACCATGAACCACACCTCAGTACCTCCAGCTCTCTTCCCCGGGCTCCAGGCCTGCCCGGTCCACATGTCTCCAAGTCAACACAGAGCTGACGTTCCTTTGCCCCCAAACCATTCCTCTTCCAGCTTCCCCCATTTAAGTGAAGACTCACCACCCACACAGTTCTGTCAGCCAGAAACCCGATGTCACGCCTGCCATTGCTCAATCCCAAATCCAGTTCATCACCAGGTCCTGGCAATTTTAATTCCTAAATATGTCCCCAATCATTCCATTTCTCACCATTTTTAAGCTAGTGTCACCTCCTTCCCAGGTCCATACCAGCTCCCAACTATCACATCCCCTTGGGGTGCCATATCCATTCTCCACATAGTAGCCAGACTGGTCTTGTCAAAATGCAAGTATGACACTGCCTCCTTCCTCCTTAAAGCCTTCCAGTGACTTCTTCTCCCTCTCAGGATAGGAACAAATTCTCCTGTTTGGCCCACAGAACCTGGCCTGGGCTCAGCTTCTCTCCGTCTCATCCACACCACATCCATCCTCCCCTCTCAGTTTCCTGAGCCTGCTGCTCCTCGCATCCCCGCCAGACCTGGAGACCGCTGTTCCCTCAGCCCGGGTGCTCTCTCCCGTGGACTCCCTGAATCACCCAAGGCATTAGTCTTGCCAGTCTCTCTGATGAAACCAGATCCCTCATTAGATAACATCATAATGCAATCTACTTTTCATTATTATAGTTTTAACAAGCGGATTTCTACATTTATTTGGGCAAGTGTAAGATTACCATCTGCCTCCTTCATGGGATGGTGAGTTCCTGGAGGGAGGAGGCTTGGAGTGAGGAGAGCCTGATCTGGTTTTGCTCATAGTTGTCTCCTAAAAGTTGATTTCAGGGCCTGGAGTCACACCCTTTTAAGATGTTTTAGGAAGAAATGGATTTGCCCATGACTTGTGAAGACTAGAAGTTCATCCCTGGATTTCTCTTTAAGGCTTTCTTTTTTTTTTTTTTTTTTTTTTTGGACAGAGAGAGATCACAAGTAGGCAGAGAGGTAGGCAGAGAGAGAGAGGAAGGGAAGCAGGCTCCCTGCTGAGCAGAGAGCCCCATGCGGGACTTGATCCCAGGACACCGAGTTCATGACCTGAGCTGAAGGCAGCGGCTTAACCCACTGAGCCACCCTGGAGCCCTCTTTAAGGCTTTCTAACTACCATCACGGGTGCTGCTGAGAGACGGTGAGCTCTTTTGGCCAAGATGCCAGCCTGAGCGAGGAGACAGCATGTGGCTGGACAGCTATGAAAACTTTCCAGCCCTGGAGGAGTTGTTCCTGCAGGCAGTGGTCCAGAGAGGCAACACCTCCTTAGTTTCTCTAGGGCAGAGATCCTTGACGCCTACAAGTCCTGCAGAATGCTTTGGAAGATCACTTCCTTGAGACATCCTCCAACTGGAAATGAGAATTCATGATCTTTTTCTGGCTGACACAGACAGAAACATCAGGGATGCCGACCTGACCAAGGTTCCTGGCCAACAAAGGAAATGACTCAAGGTCAATTTAACCCCAAGAGTCTTAGAGAATTTTGACCCAAGCCCACTCTAGCCAGACAAGATGAATTACAGGAGCTTGAGTTTTGCTTGGTACTTCGGTGACTTTTAACACATGTTTCTATCACATTAGAAAAAAATCAAATCAATTAGATAGAGATTAGATATATGTGTGTTGCTATGTCAAAGACCATTTGCCAGTCCTCATCGTTGCAGTTTCTTATATTACATGAGCACAAAATCATTAGTGTTGTATGCATGGGTGTGTTTTTCTTCAAAGGGGACCCATAGTTTTGAGAAGCCTCCTAAAGAGGTCCTGATTTACAAGCGTAGGAATCAGCAAACTACATATTAGGGCCTCTTTGGGTTCTAAAATCACATAGATCTTAAAGTCTAATGTTAAATTGGCAACATTACTGGAAAATTTAGTGAAACTCTGGATCCCTTGCATTCACGATGTCAAATATTTGTCTGAAAAGAAAATTTCAGTTTTTATTCGATATTTGGAGTGCTGTCATAGAGTCAAAGAACTGAGGCATTCGTCACGTTAACTCACACATTTGTATAATTGGTGCTGGGTCCCTTATCTTCCCTGCGCCTTAGTGTACACAACCAAGGTCAGCCCAGCTGAAGGCTGTCGGAAACCCACCACCACGGGACAGAGGAAGAGGCTGTGAACAATTTATAATTCTCAGTCAAGAGCTAATCCATGTCTCCTTACTCACAAAGATGAAATCACCCTGCTTATAACAACCAAAACTTGGTATGAGCTCAGTTACTCACTCCTAAAGTCCCCACTTAGCTCACCTCTGGAAAGTAGAGAAGAGAAGGTAGGTGGAAATGTGTCCTTCCCCATACAAAAGCTGCCCTATTTATCTGAACACCTGCATAGGACAGGAAGAGGTCTGTAGAAGAGCCTAGACCCACACCCAACCCAGTCCAGAGCCATATGAATGGCTGCTCCCCAGTCCCCTCCCCCGCCCAACCGCCCAAGTGCTTGGCTATAGGGAGTTCACACTGCAAACTGCATGATAAAAAAGAACTCAGAGTCTTCAAACACTACAAGGAGTTTTAATCGGAGACTCCGAAGAAGTTGCTAATCTTTGTTCCTTTTTGGTATTTCACAAGAGCCATAAGAATGAACTTTAAAACCACACGGACTAAAACTCTGTTTCCACATGGTGTCTGACTTATCCTCCCATTTCCCCCTCATTTTTCCTCCTCCTCCGTCCTTCTCTGTCTTGGGTTGCTCTTACTATGAAGCGACTATTGGAGCCTCTTCCTTTTCCCCCTCAATAAAATTTCTTGGATCTCAAACCAAAGGGACGGAATAGGGGATAAAGTTATCAGACGACACACACACAGCTCTTATCCTTTGCAGAACAGTGCTAGGCCCCCGCTGTACTGTTCCTGGATGATTTCTTTGGGATTCCCAAATAAATATTTGATTTAGGGTCGGGGATCATCTCCCATGGTACACTTCTCCCTGCACAGATCAATAGCACCATTGGGTGGGGTAATAAGGGGCCTGTTTACAATATTAAATTTCTCGAGACTTGAGGTGGGCTATTTTGGACTCTTCACCACTGATGAATTTTGCCATCTGCTGCTTTATCTACCTGACAGGAAAACTTGAACTACTGCCATTTCTAAATTGCACTTCTAAATATTGACTTCACGGCGAGACTCGAAGTGTCATAACACAGCTCACTGGAGCAATGAAGATTGTCCAGGCCTCGTCCAGAGGCCTGTACAATGTCCTGTGAGAAGTGGAGAAGGAAGAGGAGGATTTGGGAAGAAAAATAAAATCAAGTCATGTTTAGAAGAAATGCCACTGCTCTTCACTTAATCTTGTAGAGACAAATGAACGCTCACTGGGCTGTTGGCTGTGCGGAGGGGCTGGAGGGGACCCGGGTGGAGGGAGAAAGGATAGCAGTGACCGTTAATCCCTCCTCTGTCACTAGTAAGAACGGGACGGTGCAAGAGGACTCCTGGCTGGGTCAGGGGTTGGGGCCTTCAGAGACACTTGGCTCTTGGAGAGCCTTTGTTGGGATGTCCAGCCTAGAAGGACCGGACAGTGTCTGAGAAATAAGACACTCATCTGATTTCGATCAAGATTTCAACGTGGCCAGATCTGTAGCTAATCTTCATTTAGGTCGCTGAGGAAATCCTAGGAGACTTTCTTTTTAGCTTCTTTCCTCCCAATAGCTAACACTATAAACTGATCATAAGGAGTATTTGTCACATCACATTAGCTGTTAAACTGTGACTCAAAAGAAGCGATTGGAACTCTCTTGCCCTTAAGGAGCTGTTTTGGAGGAAAACATGATATTTTACATGCAAATTAGCTTTGAGGGTTTTGTTTTGTTTTGTTTTGTTTTGTTTTAGATATTCAGAGATATAAAATTTCAAGTTGTTCATTATCCTGAAGGAGCCAGAGCCTCCAGGATGAGATAGAAAATAGTGCTCTATAATGTTGTACAGAGAGCTCTGAAATATGGCAGCCATCTCCCTTTTACTGCTATGAAAGGCCACTGGCAGGAAATCATGGGTAGAGGAAGCAGCATGTAGGGAGCTGGGGAGAGATGATGAGGGATATGCTCTTCAGAGCACAAAAAGCTCAAGTTCCAAGACATAAGAAATCAAATTCACCAGCTACCATTGAAGCTGACCCTTACAGCACTGGGCCAACTTGTGTCTTGATGGTCCTTAGATTTGTCTAAGGTGGTCCCTAAGTCAGAGTGTCTAATCTGTTCCTTCTCGTAGGCCCATGCACATGGGCCCTTATACTTGTTAATAATGATTTCTGGGCGCCTGGGTGGCTCAGAGGGTTAAAGCCTCTGCCTTTGGCTCAGGTCGTGATCCCAACGTCCTGGGATACAGCCCTGAATCGGGCTCTCTGCTCAGTATGGAGCCTGCTTCCTCCTCTCTCTGCCTGCCCCTCTGCCTACTTGTGATCTCTGCCTGTCAAATAAATAAATAAAATCTTTTAAAAAAATAAAAAATAAAATAAAAAAAATAATGATTTCTGAGAATGAACTCAAAGTGTATTTTTTGGCTTGAGACCTCATCACATTGGGCTGATCCATAAGCCTCGCTCCTCTAGCAAGTCCGGTTAGCTTGGCCAGTACACGGACTTCTTTTCCTAATCTCATGTCCGACCCGGAAAAGTTGAGTCTCCATTTAAGGTAATGAAGTCCCCTTAAAACCTTCCCTTGCTTGAAAGCTTCTCATGTCCGCTGAGGTAGCTGCTACGGGCAGAACCCCAGGTGTCTTCTGAAGAAACTCCAGTCCTCTCTTTGAAAGTCTACCTGCCAGCAGAGCCAGCCTGGGTCTAATTGTTTTTCTGCCCAGCTTCTATTTTATGCAGCCTGCTCCGGCCTTCGTGGGCTCACCTATGGATGCTAGTCTCTGTTCTGTGGCAGTTTTCCGGGCACTTACCCCAGCATGGCCGTGGGTCTGTTTTCCAGGGTCTCCATCTGTCTGTGTTCCGTGCTCCTCCAAGAGCTGGCATGGCCTTGAGTGCCCTGAGCAACTCTCCACATGACCGCCTCCACCCAGCATCCTCCAAACTCCTGTTGAAGGCCCACGCCTTCAGTGTGGGCCATCTGTGATTCAGCCTCAGCTTACTCATCCTTCTCTCTGTTCTTCCCGACCCCACCTACCACTGTTCCCCACAACCCACCGTGCTCCCACAACTCTATCAGGCTGCTGCTGTCCTCCAACCCAGGCCAGTGAGCTTCCCCAGCTGCCTCTGCCCGTTAATCCCTTCATTTCTTCCAGGCCTCCCCTGATGTCTTCTTTCATCATGGCAATCAGCAGTATTACACCATTAAGAATTCGGAAAAAAGCATCTACAGCCATGTACATCGGGAAGTCAAATTACCCACTTACCTAAAGAATGAATCTCACCAATGGGAAGACAATTGTAAATGGATTATTTTGTTAGCACTGAAACCTCTCATCCTTAGTGCAAGATTTTAACTGCCAAGATGAGAATATTCTGAAGACTTCTCACAGCAGCCAGGGTAGTTTGCATGATGACTTACCTCATTGCAGTAAGTAAAGTAATTTAGTTTCTCATTGATCTATGATGTACGGGAGGAATATTAATACAAGGAGACTTCATTTAATGCAGCACCAAAAAGTTGTAAGTGCTTTGAATTGTCTTTTCAACATTGCAGGGGAGCTCAAAATGTATAGAAACAGTATGCCAAATTCTTTTGTAAAGCAGAGAAGCAACACATAATTTACCTCTTTTGACTATCCAAAATTTTGCACATGAAGAAGCGTGATCTACTACAACAATGTTGCCAAACCAAGGAAATCAGGAAATAGCATTGTGTCTGGTCAGATGTTACCTCAAAAAAAAAATAGTTTAGAAAACATGCCCATAAGACATATTTCTTGTAAGTCTCCCACTTTTCAAACTCTGGCTTGGTCTTTGAACATGACAACTACATCATTTGTCTTAAAAGACTCCATGGTGTTTGAGATTTGGAAGGCTGGAGGGACCTGAGTGTCAACACACACTCACCTGGCCAGTAGTACATGTAGACCTTCCTTTTGGCCTTGGTCAGAGTGACCCACAGAGGTTCTGATCCATTCCACCACAGAGGCATCAGGCTGTCTCTGTTGACACCAATGTCAAATGACTTGTTGGTGGTGGGGTCCCACATGTAGTTCCCAATCATCTGGTGGACCTCACAATGGCGGCCTACATTAATGAGAACACAAGGCCGTCAGTTCATTGTTCTGGTCTTTTCATTCTTCATCTTTTTATAAAAGCCATTTTCTCTCTTCTGTTTATAAAAGCCACTCGTGCACAGTTAGGAAATACAGAACAGCATGAAGACTCATTTTTGATTTTTTTCTAAATCATAGAGGTTTCTTCTCTCTTAGATTGTACCACAAAGACAAATGAGAAGTCTAATAATTGGTTGAGGATGGGGTCATTTTGTGTGAAGTTAATTTCCCATCCTATTTTAAGTTATACTGAAGACGTAGTGCACAAAATCTGACCTATTGTTCATGGCTTGAAATCTAAATGTGAATCTATACGGAAATTGTAACTTCCCATGGGGCTGGGATGAGATCTTCACCCCAGAGCACCCCTTTGAAACCTCCTCCCACAAAGTCATGAATCTAGATGCTGTGGAGTTTATTCCCTTGTTTTCCTGGATAAGAGGAGTTATCGCTTCAGCACAGAACAATGATAGAATCTACGACATTTGGAACAGAATGGTGAAAAATAGATTCAACTTTGAAAAACAAAGCAAGAAAACAGCCCTCCAAATGGAGTGTTACATAGAAATGAGGATTGCTTCGGTTGGGCACAGCTTAGTCCCAGAAGAGAAGCCAGAAGTGAAAGACGCAAGCGCTTGGACTCTTTTGAAACGTTAGGCTTAAATTATTTATTTTGGAGCAATCTGCTACATCTTTAAAGTAAAAATAACACAAACATTGGCAAGTGCATCAAAAATTGCTGCAATTTTCGTGAGCGTCATTTGGCATCAGGATGAAACACGCTTCACTGGGCTCACTAACTAGGCTTCATCAAAGTGGCTGTTTTTGGGTTTGTTTGCTGTTCTTCTTTCTTCTTGAGCACCTCTACCCTACCTCAACACACACAACAGATTCATTTTTAAACAAAAACAAAGAGAAACCATAAAAATGCATTTTTGAAAATTGGGAGGCCCAAAAGATGATAAAGGAAAAACCTTTTATTTCATCATAGGAACCCAGGCCTTCTACAAATCAGGCTTTGAACTTAGAGCCCAGAGATCCAAACAAAATGGTGTTTTACCCAAGGATGCAGAGTTCGTTTTTGGACCCTGACCACAGCTTTCACGTGTGGACTGTTGAGATTAAAAAATAAAGAACTTTGAGCAATTTCTCCCATAGTTAAGGCATTTAGTTATATTTATTCCTTCAACTAACATGTATTCAATAGCTCCTGTGGGCTCCACATTGTGATAGGCATAGAGATTCAAAATCAATACATGTTGTCCCCATCCTCAAGGGCCTTGTAATGTAATACTCAACAGAGTTTCTTCCTTGGGCTGAGGCTAAGAAGGGGACCAGGATGCCACCTTAACTTGAGACTTGGAGGTATTCTCATCCACTCTTTTGAGGATAACTCCTAGTATGTTCTAACTCATTAAAAGTAGGAGCATCTTTCTTATTGGTTGATTATGTTTGTTTGTTTGTTTAGCCTATCAGAGTTTAATAATATCAAGGTGATCCTCTCTTGAGTAAAATTTCTTACCTATACAGCATCCTGTATCGAAGACATTTTTAATTATCCTACTAATGCTCACTCTTTTCACAAGGCAAGATAATCATGGTAATATTCACTGGGAAATGTGTCCTTTTTGGTCTTTTCTAGTCCTCCTAAGGGCAGAGGTATCTCATCTGGAGCTGGTGTCACAGACGTGACAAGGGTGCAAAATTGGAACGGGGTGTGGAAAAAGCATTACCAAAGTCAGTAAACCAAGACGTTTCTAGACAATCACAGGAAAGGACTGGAAGGGCTAGGATAATGGGAAGAGACACCAAGTGGGAGGGGTACAGGGAATTTCTGTTTTTACCTGAAAATGTTTTGACTATTTTAGAAGAAATGCCTGAAACTCAATCTAAAGCAGGGGCCTCATGTGATCCAGTTTCCACAAGGTGCTACTTTCAAGGAAGAATGAAGCAACTGAAAATAATTTTTAGTTATACTTATAAGTACTTATAAATTGTGTATCTCGGAAATCCCACAATATCATTTGATAAAATGTTTCTCTTCTTTTCAACCCTCACACTCAACCGTCTAGACCCTTGAGGGTGCAAACTATCTCACCCTCTTTTGTTCTCTAGCTAAAAAATTATAAGGAGCTTCCTGTGGATTGTAGAGCTGTCTTATGACTGGATTGTGGGAGGTGTGTTTGTGTGTGTGTGTGAGAGAGAGAGAGAGAGAGAGAGAAGAGAACATTCTTCCAGAGAATTTCTGTTAAATTAAATTCTCCATCTCTTTTTTGGAAATATCCATAGAGCCTCACTGAGGAGAGACAGGATCTATATGTGCAGTTAACACAGAGTTCTGGCATATTTTAAAGTTTCAAATGATGAAATCTTGTTTCCTGTGGTTATCTGAGTCCCTTAGCTTTTTTTGTGATGGATCTTCTCGCCTCCCCATTACGTAAGATGTAGCATTAGCCTTGATACTCCCTTTACACACCAGCTGAATCCGTGGTGCCCACTGACTCAAGTGAGTTCTGATAACTTTAATTATGGCATTCTTTGGGAAGAATTTTTAAGATGAGGACCCAAGGGTGGCTTTGGTTTCTGCTCCCATCTAGCACACTGATTGGTCTAGCCCAGAGTGGCTCATCCATTCTCTCTCTCTCTCTCTCTTTTTTAAGGTTTTATTTATTTATTTGACACACAGAGAGAGAGATCACAAGTAGACAGAGAGGCAGGCAAAGAGAGAGGGGGAAAGAGGCTCCCTGCTGAGTGGAGAACCCAATGTGGGGCTCGATCCCAGGACCCTGAGATCATGACCTGAGCCGAAGGCAGTGGTTTAACCCACTGAGCCACCCAGGTGCCCCTGGCTCATCCATTCTAAAGGAAACACAGATGTATGGAGATCAACACTTCTCCAAAGGCTGGAAGTGATATACTTCCTGCTCACTTCCTACAAATAAATGGTACCTAAAGAAGATCCTGGGACCAGTGGTTCTCTCTATTTGAGTTAAAGGGTTTCTAAGTGTTGACTGGAGCTCTTTCAACAAGACTAACCTCAGACCCCTGTTTAGAAAGTAGGTTTTATTCTTTTGGTAGTTTGGGGCCTTTAAAATGGGAGGGTGTATTCTTCAAAGGCTTAATCATAGATGCTGCGCTAGTCCCCAGGGGCAACCCTTTGTTCTGGGAAGCATTGCCTTTCTTAGAAGCCAGCAGGAGGATGTATGTTCCCCATCTCATGTCTGCTCTGAATCTTCTCTCCCAGATGAGCTGATTTCTTTCCACGAATATATTAAAGCTGGCAGCCTGTGCTTATAACCGTCTGAGTCCGCTCTTACTCAAGCTGGTTTCCTTACCTACTCTGTCTCTCTCTTGCTCTTTCATTTTTATTGCCTGGGCAAATGCAGTGGCTGTAAAAACAGAACAGAACGAAACACAATGTACTGGCTTCTGCAGCCCACAAGCTCTCATCTCCATATTTCTGCCTGACCCATATCTATTTTTATATATCTGCAACTCTTCTTGGTTTTCCTCTGGTTTGGGCTTTCCAAACAGAGCTTTGCTCAAAGTTTGATTATTTGGACCCTTTCCTCAAGACTTCAACAGGAACTTTCCTGACACAGACACAAACCACAAATCTCGGGTGGTTTTCAGGTATGATGTAAAGAAGGCCTACTTCTGTTCATCCTCTCCTCCAAACCAGGTGGGACTTTAAAATTTGTTCCAGAAGGTGTAGCACTCACTCTGAAAATGGGGACAGCTCCTGGTACAAAATTTCCAAACACAGTTGAATGTTTTTCTCTTTTTCCCTCCCGAAGAGTTTATAAATTTGTTAACACAAAATGTGGCAATCAACCTGATACTTGAAGGACTTGTGGACATTTTTAAAAAATGAGTTTCAGGGGTAGAATTTAGTGATTCATCAGTTGCATACAACACCCAGTGCTCATTCCATCAGGAGCCCTCTAAAGGATTTGTGGATCCTTGAAGCCCATCCATAGATGCCCTTCAGTTTAGGAGCTATTGCACTTGACTAGGGGCTGCTAGTGGCTTCAGGCCAGTGGCAAGTTCAGGGGCTACTGCCTGCCTTTCTCAGAGGAAGCTCATGGAATAGTTTCCATACCTAGAACTACTGTAATGAAAGGAGAAGGATAGGAAATCTTCATTCTTTATTCCCCAAAGTCTTTGTCAAGTGTGTTCTGAGGTAATGACCATCACCAGAAGCTTCTTAGCAAATACCCATAATCCTTTGCATCTGTTATATGTCTCTAAACATCTCAGAAATGGCTGGCCTTCATATCAAATGAAATGAATGCAAATCTGTCTATTTTATCTGTAACTCATGTAACTATAAATTTGCTGTTCCCTAGTCTTCAATCAGTCTTAATTTTTTCTCATTATTTTCAAACAGTAAATGTTACTTCCTTTTATAGTTCTTCATTTCATTTATTCTTTTTTTTTTCATTCACTCAATGTGTATTTATCAAATGTTTATACGCCAGGCATTTAAAGATCACAAGCTATGATCCCTCTCTTTGAAGTGCTCACAGCTTGGTAGGGGCAACATTGTGGTATAATAGTTAAGGGGGCAGGTCTTAGAGGCAGACTGCACAGATGTAAATCCAAGCTCTACTATTTACTCTCTGATGACCTTGGACAAGTAGCTTAGACTCTGTAAAGCATCAATTTTCTCATCAGAGTAATAAGGATGGTAATAATTACTGTGATATATACATATGGATATGCAGTTCTCCCTTTGCATGGTAGTGTAGGACCATAAAAATGCTCCAGTCAAAAGACAAGGGGAGACAAAATGGACAAAAAAGCAAGACCCATCTGTTTGCTTCCTACAAGATACTCATTTCAAGACACACACTGAAAAGTGAAAGTGATGGAAAAACATTTAACATGCAAAGGGAAGTGAAGAGAAAACTGAGGAAGCAATACTTATTTCAGATAAAATAGACTTTAAAACAACGACTGTAACAAGAGACAAAGAAGGACACTAATCATAAAGGGAACAATCGAACTAGAAGATATAACAATTGTAAATATTTATGCATCCAACATGGGAGCACCCATACATAAAGCAACTAATAACAAACATAGAGAAAGTAATTGACAGTAATATAATAATAGTAGGGAACTTTAACACCCCACTTACATCAATACATAGATCATTCAAACAGAGAATCAACAAGGAAACAGTGGCTTTGAATGACATATTGGACCAGATGGATCTAACAGATATATTCAGAACATTCCATCCTAAAACAGAAGAATACACATTCTTTTTCAAGTGCACATGGAACATTCTCCAGAATAGATCACATATTAGGCTACAAAACAAGTCTCAACAAATTACAAAGTCATAAATGAATCTTTTCCAACCACAATGCTATGAAACTAGAAACCGACAAAGAGAAAAAGTCTGTAAAGACCACAAATACATGGAAGTTAAAGAACATGCTACTAAACAATGAATGGGTCAACCAAGAAATCAAAAAGGAAATAAAAAAAAATACATGGAGATGAATGAAAATGAAAATGCATGGTCTAAAATCTCTGGGATGCAGCAAAAGCTGTTCTAAGAGTGAAGTTTATAGCAATACAGAGCTACCTTAAGAACAAGAAAAATCTCAAGTAAACAACCTAATCTTACACCTAAAGGAGTTAGAAAAAGAAGAACAAATAAAATCCAAATCCAGTAGAAGAAAATAATAAAGATTAAGCAGAAATAGATGAAATAGACACTAAAAAGTCAATCAAATGGATTGATGAAGCCAGGAGAAGGTTCTTTAAAAAGATCAACAAAATTTGATAAACCTTTAGCCAGACTCATCAAAAAAGGGTGGGGAGACTCAAATAAACAAAATCCAAAATGAAAGAGGAAAACTAAACCACACCACAGACCTGGAGCCCAATTGTGAAAATGTGAATAAGTTAAAATCCTATATCCATGTACCTCTATTACGTGAGATAAAAATAAAACTTCACAACAAGTTAAAAAAAAAAAAGGATTATAAGAGAATATCCTGAAAAATTATATGCCAAAAGATTGGACAATCTAGAAGAAATGGATGAATTCCTAAAAACATATAACCTCCCAAAACTGAATCAAGAAGAAAGTGAACATTTGAAAAGACAAATTACTAGCAAGGAAATTGAATCAGTATACAAAAAACTCCAAAAAAACAAAAGTCCTAAACCAGACAGCTTCAGAGATGAATTCTACTAAACATTTAAAAAAGAGTTAATAATACCTATTATTCTCAAACTATTCCAAAAAAATAGAAGAGGAAGGAAAGCTTCTCAATTCATTCTATGAGGCCAGCATTATTCTGATACCAAAACCAGATAAAGACACTACAAAAAAAGAGAACTATAGGCCAGTATCTCTGGTGAACACAGATGCAAAAATCCTCAAAAAATATTAGCAAACTGAATCCAACAATACATTAAAAAAATTATTCACCACTATCAGGTTATATTTACTCCCAGGATACAAATGTGGTCCAATGTTTGCAAATCAATCAACATGATACATCACATTAATAAAAGAAAGGATAAGAACCATATGATCCTTTAAATATATACAGAAAATACATTAGACAGAGTACAACATCCATTCATGATAAAAAGCCTCAACAAAATATGTTTGGAAGTAATGTATCTCAACATAATAAAGACCATATATGAAAAAGCCACAGCTTACATCACACTCAATGGTAAAACACTAAGAACATTTCCCCTAAGGTCAGGAACAAGACAAGGATGTCCACTCTCATCACTTTTATTCAACATAATACTGGAAATCCTAGCCACAACAATCAGACAACAAAAAGAAATAAAAGGCATCCAAATTGGTAAGAAAAGGGTACCTGGGTGGTTCAATTGGTTAAGCATCTGCCTTCAGGTCAGGTAATGATCCTGGAGTCCAGGACTGAGCCCTCCATCAGGCTCTCTGCTCAGCAAGGAGTCTACTTCTCCCTTTGCCTCACCCCCACTCCTCTTCTCACTCTTCCCCCATCTCTCTCAAATAAATAAATAAATAAATAAATAAATAAATCTTAAAAAAATTGGTAAGGAAGAAATGAAACTTTCAATATTTGCAGATGACAAAAAAAAAAACCCCTAAAATCCCTAGAAAACCCTAAAGACTCCACCAAGAAATATTAGAACTGATAAATGAATTCAGTAAAGTCACAGGATACAAAATCAATATATAGAAATCCATTGCATTTCTATATACCAATAATGAAGTAGCATAAAGAGGAGTTAAGAAAATAATCCCATTTACAATTGCACCCAAAATAATAAAATACCTAGGAATAAACTTAAGCTAGGAGGTCTGAGAACTATAAAACAGGGATGAAAGAAATTGAAGATGACATAAACAAATGGAAAGATATCCCATGCTCATGGATTGAAAGGACAAATTTTATTAAAATGTCCATACTACCCAAAGCAATCTAAATATTTAATGCTATCCCTATTAAAATATCAACAACATTTCTCACAGAACTAGCACAAACAATCCTAAGATTTGTATGGAACCACACAAAGACCCTGAATAACGAAAGCAATCTTGAAAAAGGAGAACAAAACTGGAGGTCTCACATTCCCAGATTTCAAGATATACTACAAAGCTGAGTAATCAAGATAGTATGGTACTGGCACAGAAACAGACAGAGATCAAAGGAACAGAATAAAGAGCTTATAAATAAACCTACGATTATATGGTCAATTGTTCTTCGACAAAAGAGGAAAGAATATGCCATGGGAAAAAGATAGTCTCTTATACAAAGAGGTGTTGGGAAAATTGAACAGCTATATGCAAAAGAATGAAAGTGGACCACTTTCTTACACCATACACAGAATTAACTCAAAATAGATTAAAGACCCAAATATGAGACCTAAAACCATAAAAATCCTAGAAGAGGGGCACCTGGGAGGCTCAGTGGGTTAAAGCCTCTGCCATCAGCTCAGGTCATGATCCCAGGGTCCTGGGATCTGCATCTGGCTCTCTGCTCAGCGGCGAGCCTGTTCCTCCACTCTCTCTCTCTGCCTACTTGTGATCTCTGTCTGTCAAATTAATAAATAAAATCTTCAAAAAAAAAATCCTAGAAGATAGCACAGGCAGTAATTTCTTTGACATCGGTCATAGCAACATTTTTCTAGATATGTTTCCTGAAGCAAGGGAAACAAAAGCAAAAATAAATTATTGGGACTACATCAAAATGAAAAGCTTTTGCACGACGAGGGAAACAATCAACAAAATGAAGTCAAACTACTGTATGAGAGAAGATCTGTGCAAAGGACATATCCGATAAAGGGTTAGTATCCAAATGTATAAAGAACTTCTACAACTCAACACCAAAAAGACAAATAATTTAATTTTAAAATGGGCAGAAGACATGGACAGACATTTCTCCAAAGAAGACATACAGATGGCCAACACACATGAAAAGATGTTCAACATCACTCATCATCAAAGAAATGCAAATCAAAACAACAATGAAATATCACCTCACATCTGTCAGAATGACTGAAATAAAAAAGACTAGACAATATGTGTTGGTGAGGGTGTGGAGAAAAAAGAATCCTCGTGCACTGTTGGTGGGATGCAAACTGGGGCAGCCGCTGTGGAAAACAGTATGGAGGTTCCTCTGAAAATTAAAAATAGAACCACCATATGATCCAGTAATTCCACTACTGGGTACTGACCCCCAAAACTATGAAAGCACTAATTCAAAGGGATATATGCACTCCTGTTTATTGGAGCATTATTTACAATAGCCAAACTACGAAAGCAGCCCAAGTGTTTATCAATTGATGAATGGATAAAGAAGATGTGGTATATACATACGCAATGGAATATTACTCAGCCATAAAAAAGCATGAAATCTTGACTTCTGCAACAACATGGATGGATTTAGAGGGTATACTGCTAAGTCAATCAGAGAAAGACAAATACCATATGATTTCATTCGTATACAGAATTTAAGAAACAAAACAAAGAAAAAAAGAGACAAAAAACTACTCTTAACTATGGAGAACAAACAGATAGTTAAGGGGGTGAAACAGGTGACGGGGATTGAAGCACACTTATGATGAGCACTGAGTAATGTCTAGAACTGTTGAATATTGTACACCTGAAACTAATAGAATGCTGTATGTAAACGATCCTGGAATTAAGTTTTTTAAAAAATGACCATGCAATCTGAAACCAGGCAAAACTATCCTAACAATCAGTGGGAAAAATTAAAATTCTTCCATGGCTTTTAGTATTTTTGTCAAAATGTTAAAAATTCTCTTACTGGAAGTAATAACTATATAGAGAGATGAAGAAAATAGTAAAATTAATACTTATTAGTACACTGTAATTTAAAACATTAGCAATATTGACAAAGAGTCTTATTTCTTTGTAAAAATAAAACTTATCACCCTGGTTTGAACAGTGCTCGCCTTCTTCTTCCCAAGATAAAACACAATACAAGTGAGCATATATTCCTTGTCTTAGCAAACTGTCCTACCCTTTCTAAGTTTGGGTCAGCTTCAAACATTTTATCCTTTGTGTTTTCAGTACCATGAAATATCTCTGAGAATTCTTTTAATATGAAGATCCTCGCTGCTCTCACTTTAGAACATCTTCTTCCTTGTCATCACAACTGCTTCCTTCATTTATGTCAATAAGTTCACCTTTGCTAAGTTCCTCTGGCTGCACAATGACAGTGTCTGATGACACCTGGCATCAACATCCTCCCGATCAACTATTTCCTCTAAGAGCCCACTTACTTTGGGTTCAGTTCCTGCAAAGGTATTTGCACAAAGCAGTACATTTCTGCCGTGTCCTACTTCTAGACTCTTTTTTTAAATGTTTAGTAGAATTCATCTCTGAAGCTGTCTGGTTTAGGACTTTTGTTTTTTTGGGAGTTTTTTGTATACTGATTCAATTTCCTTGCTAGTAATTTGTCTTTTCAAATGTTCACTTTCTTCTTGATTCAGTTTTGGGAGGTTATATGTTTTTAGGAATTCATCCATTTCTTCTAGATTGTCCATTCTGTTGGCATATAATTTTTCAGGATATTCTCTTGTAATCCTTTGTAGGTCTGTGGTGTGGTTTTAGTTTTCCTCTTTCATTTCGGATTTTGTTTATTTGAGTCCCCCCACCCTTTTTTGATGAGTCTGGCTAAAGGTTTATCAAATTTTGTTGATCTTTTTAAAGAACCTTCTCCTGGCTTCATCGATCCGTTCTACTGGCTTTTTGGTGTCTATTTCATCTACTTCTGCTTCTACGAGGAGTGGATGTTTTCAGCTGCGTGTTTAGGTCATATTTCTTCCAAAACTCAGCTAAAGAACCTGCATGATCTCCCACTGTAATGCCATAGCTTGGTCAACAGCCCGTCTAAGAAAATAGGCTTTGAAGCGTTGAAATAGCGCCTTGGTCTATTTGCTAGATTACTGAAGATGTTTTTGTAGTAAAAAGCACATGTTCCCACCTTTGTTCAAGTGTTGAAGAGAATTAGGGTGACCTGGAGTAGCATTATCCAGCAGCAGGGTGCATTCTAGTTAAATTACGTGGGTTTATCGCTGGGAGGCGGGAAAGCAACACAATTACATGTTTTGCTGTCTGTGCCTGAACTAAGTAACATGTGCAACAACCAATTACTAACAGACCTTGAAAGAAGTGATGCGATTGGTCACGGATCATGATACACATTTGTTATTTACAAAGTGGTCTGTGGACTGAGGAGCCAGCAGTGAATTATACTTTATGCTACAATAGCGACGATTAAGGTTGCCATATTTATTTTAGTTAATATGGAGTGGCAACCGAAGTTAGAATCCTGTTGCTGGAGAACTGGTATTATTTAACTCAACTGTGGTAACTGGATCTTGTGCTTCCTCAAACTGAACAGAGTGAGGAGTGTGTTTGCATATACACAGACATATGTGCAAGCACATACGCACATACACACACACACACATATATATATACACACACACATATACGTAGCACATAGTAAGCACTGTTAACATTCACGTTTATTGCTATTATTAGCGTGGAGAATCACAGAAACAAATATAATCTAGAGATCAGCTGCAGATGCTTTTCTCTTGCGCTCTCCACTTGAATGGTTGCAACCCTATTTCCACCAATATTCTTGCAAATTCCCACATCATTGGAGGCACCTTCTCTTCTACACTCTTGCTTCCATTATACATGGCATCCCAGAAATGAAGCCCGGTCATTTATTACATTGCATGACATTTCTTCTTTTTCTTTTTTTTTTTTTAAGATTTTTTTATTATTTATTTGACAGAGAGAGAGATCACAAGTAGGCAGAGAGGCAGGCAGAGAGAGAGAGGGGGAAGCAGACTCCCCACCAAGCAGAGATCCGGATGTGGGCTCGATCCCAGGACCCTGGGATCATGACCCGAGCTGAAGGCAGAGGATTTAACCCACTGAGCCACCCAGGCGCCCCCATTGCATGACATTTCTACGAAGAACCACCGCCCCCCAACAAAATGTTCCTCCTTGGCCCCTCACTGTAAAGGTCCCAGCCTTGTCCATCTCACTGATTCACCTCCTGTCCATTCTCTGCTCCACGGCACCTACCAGCCAAATTTCTCTCCAGACCTCAGTGTTTTCAAAAGCAATTCAGTCCTCCAGAACTCCTGCTCAACTCATGAATTTGCATACTCATTAGCTTATAGAATGCTGGAAAAAAGGAAGGAAGGGAGAAAGGAAAGAGAAGGAAAAAGAAAAAGTGTTTCTTTAAACAGGAGCCACCCACTTTAGAAGGCCATTGTCGTTAAGTTGCCAGGTTTATTTTAGGGGGAAAAAAAGAGAGAGAAGGAAAAAGACAAAGATGAATAATTCTCAGTTAAATTTGAATTTCAGATAACAATGAATTTTTTCCTCTATAAGTGTGTCCCATTTTCCATGGAACGTACTTCTGCTAAAATATTATTTGTTGAAAAAAAATATTACTTGTTGTTTATCTCAAATTCAAAAGTGGACGGGCACCCTGTATTTTACCTGACAGCTCTCATTGTCAGGCTGAGGAGCGCCCTCTCTGTTGCTCTCTCATAGGAACGGTGAAGCACGAGAGGCCAGCTAGGAGGGACATAGGGAGCCCATGAGGAATGCAGAGTGAGGGGAGGCCAACTCCGCCTGCAAGAGTCAGGGAGATCCTCTAGAGGAGCTGGGAATTGAAAGCTAAGGAGGACTTTTCAGGCACAAAGAGTACTGCATACAGAGGTGAGGGCAAGCACAAAATGAAGAAGAGATGAGAGAGGGGAGAGTTTCTTCAGGTAAAACAGTTCCACTTTCCGTCACTCATCGTTCACTTTCCTTAAAGGGCGAGAAGCTCTTAATGGTATGTTGTGCTGGTACAATTCAAAGTGGTCATGGCCTGATTGGGTCAAGGTCCTGGCACAGTAAACAAATGGTACAGCTTCCCGAGAGGCGCGGTTTACAAAGCGGTGGCCAGGGTTTGGGGGAACCAACAAGAGATGGTGAAGCAACCCAAGGTTAGTGTGGCAGAGGGCCAGCACCCCTCCCCCGCCTCACTGAGGCTCCAGAGCAAGCGGAGGAGTGCGGCCAGCGCTGAGCGAGGGAGTCAGGACCGGTCTCCCGAATTCAATCTCCTCCCCATGGCCAGCTGAGGCCATCCAGGAGGTCAGCCTCCCAGAGCTCCAGGAGGGCGAGGGGAGGGGGAGAAGTGCAAACAGATAAATAGAGAAGACCCGGCATAAAAGAAAACCATAAGCTAGAGATTTTTCAAGAAAATCACATTGACCTCAGAAATGGAGGGAACAGCTGGGGGCCTCCAGGTCTACCTAATCGTCTACCTGTAAATTCAGAGGCAAGGAATAACTCTCTGCATTATGTACATATAAGGTGTGAAAGGGTTGAATACTTGCCCAAGGTCACAGTGCTAACAAGTGGTGCACAGGGCACAGGGGCAAAGAGAACAAAAGCAACTTGAACTCTGATCACTTGTCTTTCAATATAATGTTCTTTTGCTCTTCGTTTCTCATGACTGCAGTAGAGTTAGTGGTCATATTTGTATTCCAGAACACACATTTATGCTAATCTCAAGAGGAGACCTCTTGGCTTTTTTTTTTTTTTTTTTAAACCATTTGCTTGTGTTTGTAAATACAGCTGCAGAAAACAAGCACGTAGCCTATTGTATCACTGAACACTCAGGTTCCACAGCCAATGAGGAACCAGGAGAGGAATTTCTCTATTCTACAAAAGCTTTCTTAACTCTGATGTATAACCACTCTTACAAAGTAATACGAATCTTTAATTTCTAAAGTCATTCGTTGTGTTTTTCTGGGGTCCACCGGTGTTTCCATTGGATGAATGGGGCCGTGTCTAATCAATATTAGAACAGCTCTTTGGAAAGGGAGAAATGAAGTTGCACGTTAGGCCCATCAGTTTAGTTGAAACGTGGTGATGTAAATACAGGTTCTAAAATACTGATGAGCATCTGGGAAATGATTGTTCTAGAACACATTTTCACCTAGGGGCAGCCCTCAAGAGGCTGAGGCCAGAGTTGCAGGCAGGCCTCTGGGGCCACCTGCTGGAAATCAGTGTCACAATCATGTATGACGGGCACACTGGGACAGGCTGCCGGCAGTCTGTCCACCCCTGGAGACAATGGCTACCGTGGAGAGATGGCGGGCATGTGGCCAGACACACCAGGGTCTGGGCTAAGGGGTCTCCCCTTCTCTAGCTGTGGGAATTGAGGTTAATCCTTACCTTCTCAGATCCTCATTTTTTTTTCCATCTCCAAAATGAGAATAATAGTACTTTCCAGGCAGGACTGTGGTATTAAAAATAAAAGCTGTCCACACTACAGTGCCTGCTGTGTTTCAAGTACTGTTCTCAGTTCATATGTTATAGGTTGAGTTGTGTCCTCCCAAAACAAATATGTTCGAAGCTTAACCCTCGTACCTCAAAATGTAACCTTATCTAGAAACTGGGTCTTTAGAGAGGATAATCAAATTAAAATTGAAGTCATTAGGGTTGGCCCTAATTTAATATAACTGATGCCCTTATAAAAGGGGAGATTTGGACACAGAGACACACGCCGAGGGAAGATGCTGTGAAGACAGAGGGAGAAGACGGCCATCTATAAGCCAAGGGGCACCGAGAGCTACCAGAAGCTAGAAGAGGCACGGAAGGATACTCCCTCGGAGCTTTTAAATGGGGTGGGACCCTGCCGACACCCTGATTTCTGACACTGGCATCCAGTAAGTGTGCGCTGATTTATTGTAACAGCTCTCAGAAACTAATGAAGCCTTCAACCCTGACAGCAACTCAGGGGATAGGTACTATTGTTAGCCCACTTTATAGATGAAGTAACTGAGGTCCAGAGAGGTGACGTTCCTGAAGTCTCTCAGCAGCATGTTTGGTGGAGCCAGGACTCAACTCAGGAGCCTGGGGCTGGAGGCCTTGCCCTTCCCCGGGATGATCCGCTAACGCTAGCTGGCCAGGGCAGGCACTGGCCCCCAGTGGAGCCCCAGCACTCAGCGGGCCCCGAGGGAGGCTGCCGCTGCCGCTGCTGTGCGTGCTATCATGCAACCTGGAATGCTGCCCCCTCAAGGATGAGATGGCTTCGGGGGACTGGCTCTGTCCAGGAATAAGGTGGCAGGAAGTACTTCAACAGGGGCAATGCACGGGTGGGCCAGAGGCTGAGTTAGACTCACTCAGGAGGTCTTACCACCTGAAGGCCAAAGGTGTGAACCA
This sequence comes from Lutra lutra, assembly GCF_902655055.1. Classification (NCBI taxonomy): domain Eukaryota; kingdom Metazoa; phylum Chordata; class Mammalia; order Carnivora; family Mustelidae; genus Lutra; species Lutra lutra. The sequence goes on from NC_062279.1 coordinate 15,196,884, forward strand.
ATCTGACAGGTAATAATAAGCTTAGTAATAAGACCAATCAACTTAGTAATAAGACTCGTTCTTGGCCACCTTGTATGGATCTGGAATTAGGTGCATTATGCTTCCATCTTAGTATCCAACGTAAGTCCCAGAGATGCGTACTGTTATCCTCATTTGCAGGTGGAGAACTAAGGCTCAAAATGGCAACGCAGCTGGTAAGAAGGCAGAGCCCCAATTCAAAAGCCAGATCCCACTGATTCCGTGCCCTCGTGCCCCCCAGCATCCACTCCCCTCCAGCCACCAGGCTGCTGATCAGCCCATCAGGACTTGCTCATCTTAAGAGAAATTGCTTCTGAGATTCTCACCAAGGTAACCGCATGGAGGGGCGCAGATCTCCAGAAAGCCAGACCCTTTGATCTTTTACAGTTGACTATCGTGCACAGACATTACCATAAATTTCTCTAAAGAAGGGAATGCTGCCAGACAAGGGATACTAACGAAGCAGATAGAGATCATACATTCTGTCTTCCTCTGGAAAAAGTCCAGTTGTAAAAAGAGAGGCTCCCAAAGGTCTGAAATCCGGGGGTCTCAAGTTAATGGGTGCATTTAAAGACTGAGTGTATACACAACACCTCAAATTGATGTGGCTCCAAGAAGTAACCATATTCCTGAATCAGAGCCAGGCAACCGAGAATGTTCTAAGTCAGACTTTGTACTTCTAGACCCCTCTCAGCACTTCTTGAGCATTTGGAAGCTCTAAAGGTGAGTTTAGGCCCTATTTCGATGGGTGAACTTTCGAAGGACTATTTGATACCCAAGACGCTTCAAAGAATTAAGAATGTCTTGCTCAAGGCACCTAACTTACAAGTTGACATTGGTTTTAAGGATCACCTCACTTGGGAAATACATCTTATTTTCTTAACTTGTTCAAAGACAGAATTTGGTATGTTCAAGAAGGGGCTTCAAATGAAACATGCACGGTCAAGTTGAAAGAAAATCTCAAAACTTGCACGTCTCTAAATGCAACTACTGATCTATGTGCCAGACACAGTCATGATTAGAGTCTGAGTCACAGATACTGCAAGACCGAGATAACAGGCTTTGATTATAGTGTGAAGTGTAGGGAATGCAACAGAAATAACCCCAAATGTTAAAAAGGAGAGCTAGTTTTATTAGAGACATTCACACTTGTAGTTTTGAGGTCACTGGACTAAAAAAAAAAAAAAATGTACAGTTTTATTTTTCTGGTATGCACTAGATGGGTGCAATTATTTAACAATGGAGCACAGGAGAAGAAACAAAAATTATTTTCCTGCGTAAGGACAAAAATGTAAGTTTTGGAGATTTTATTTAACACTTTTTATTTTTGGAAAGCTAATATTTTTTAATCAAAGCTCAAAGAGATTCCCAAACAATTTAATCTGTCCTCACCTCTATGCACAAGAGGTGTTAGAGACAAGACTGAACTAATTATTGCATTAAGATGGAATCTCTTTTGAGAGACACATTCCCATTTTTCTGAGTACTTCTAGGGACTTCTAGAGATGGAAGGTATTTGAAGGGAGAAACTTCTTATTCTGCATACCCGACTGAAATTCAGCCAGTACCTCTATCCCGAAGTGAAAAAGCCTCCATCCCCTCCATCCCCCCCACCCCCCCACCCCCGGAATGAACTGCCCTCCTCTCCCCCAGTGATATAAGCTTGGTCACATTCCTCACACCACTTGGGGTAGTTACTTGGGCATAAAACAGGCTCCAGCCCCCTCCCATCCTGTCTGCCTGCAAGTGTTTACATTCTCTCCTCTCACCCAGGACAGCAGCTCTTCCCAGAGCAGGGGGAGGGGCAGGGGGTGGTTCTAGTTCTCCAGTTGTCCCACCTGTGGCTGGGGGAGGGGTGGGGGGCAAGGATGGAGAGTTCAACTCAGTAAAAAAAGAAAAAGAAAAAAGAAAGGCACATGTATTTCTTGGATCCAACCCACATTCTCCAATCCGGCTTTTCCATTGGTATAGAATCTGGGATGACCGATGGGTGATCTCCAACAACAGAGACCAGATATCAAAATATTATTGGATCAACCATTAATTCCAGAAACTGATAAAAAATCATCAAATGCAGCTGTTCAGGACTATGAGGTAAACAGCAACGTCAATGGCTCAATCTAGTGTGGACCAACCAATCTATAAAAATGAAAACCATTCCACCCCACCCCTGCCTTTTTTTTGGGCGGGGGGGGGGGAGGTAGGAACCAAATGGAAGAAAACTAACTTTTTTTTTCCTTCAAGATTATTTATTTAATTATTTGACAGACAGAGAACACAAGTAGGCAGAGAGGCAGGCAGAGAGAGAGAGGGGGGAAACAGGCTCCCCGCTGAGCAGAGAGCCCGATTGGGGGCTTCATCCCAGGACCCTGGGATCATGACCTGAGCTGAAGGCAAAGGCTTAACCCACTGAGCCACCCAAGTGCCCCAAGAAAACTAACTTTTGTCAGTGTGATTAGTTTTGTTGGTCGTTGCTAGAATGTGTGAGGTATGATGCTGGCCTGTCCAAGTTCACTATACACTGGGCCAGGTGTGACCGTGGAGAAGTGAGACCGGCTTCCCAAGTCATGGGAGGAAGAAACAGTTCAGGTCACCATTGTGGCCACGGTTCATCTGCTCTGATCAATGAGCACCAGCGATCAGCACGTAAATGGACAGTTTCAGAGCTGACACTCCGCCTCACTTAATGATCTGTATATATAATTCTCCTTGGGTGCTCTTAGCATACATAAAACCTGTCGAAAGAAAATTTGCCTTGCAGATGAAAGAGTAACTCAAATGAGCAATTCATCACTTGGCCAGGTGTGAAAAGTATCTTTTTGATGTCCTGATAGTTTCCCAGTCCAAGGAGTCCACACCGCTGGAACAGAGGAGCTTTTTGAGTTAAAAATAGCAGCTCAGTGGGGCGCCTGGGTGGCTCAGTGGGTTAAGCCGCTGCCTTCGGCTCAGGTCATGATCCCAGGTCCTGGGTTCGAGCCCCACATTGGGCTTTCTGCTCAGCAGGGAGCCTGCTTCCTCCTCTCTCTCTGCCTGCCTCTCTGCCTACTTGTGATTTCTCTCTGTCAAATAAATAAATAAAATCTTTAAAAAAAAAAATAGCAGCTCAGGCAGGATGAGAACAGGCAGGAACTGAGGACCTGTGAGAAGCTCGTGGCCTCGGGCATGGTGTGCTGGAGCCCAACAGACTGAAGTCGGGATCCTACCCCGGCCGTGGGAGCTCACACAAGTCATTTAACTTCAACGAGCCTTCATTTCCTCATCTGAAAAATGGAGGTAAGCATACTTTCTCACAGAGTTAAATAACGGCAATGGCTAAAACGTTAGCACACAGTAGGCACACAGCAGGCACTTGGTGGGTGCACAGCATTACCTAAAGCCCCCTGCAAAGGGCCGTGCCCAGCATGCAGGTGTCAGGGGCTTCTAGGGCGGGATGCGGCTGGGCCGCCTATCTCCTACTTCGTGTTTGCACAACACGGTCAGAGGCAGACTCTCAAATCCTTGAAGGAATAGAAAAGAAGCATTGCCACATATGTGCCTTGCTCAGGAAAGTCTGGGAGGCCTGAATCCCACATTCAGAACCTAACCAAGGGCCCAGGAGGGCTGAGAAAACGGCTCCCCTGTGCCTGGAACATGCGTGGCCCGACACTGCCCTCTACTGATGGTCACAAAAACACCACCACCGGCGGCAACACCCCGGTGACGCTAAGCGCCTGTCGCCTGTGCCAGCCTCACCCAGCCTCACCTTTCGTGTTTGCATTTCAGGGTTGGAAGGCACCCCAGGATTCTTAAAGCTGTCTGTAGAGATGCTAAACATGCCAAGAATCCGGGCGGAGGCAGGCCACGAAGCCTGGGGGTCAGGGGGCTCCTTCAGTCGCGCAGATGCAGAACCAGGAGCGATCTCCAGTATGAACGTCATTCATTTTAGTTCTCCTGTTGTCTCCTGTCCTCAGCCACCTCGCCTCCCACCCTGATCTTTGTTTTGTTTCACTTTTCTCTTTACTTGCTTCTGTTTGGTACTTGCTTCTTATTCGGCATTTGCTTCTATTCAGTCTTTTATTATCCTACCCTTTATCACCCTCCTCTTCCTTTGTCTTTGCCTTAAGGTCAGTGATTTTTCACCCCAATTTGTAAGGGTCACTGCCCTGAGCATTTAACTTCTCTAGTCCCCCTGTGTCCTTCTGGGAGCCGCTACCCCTGTCCCTTGGGAAATGCCTCCCCCCCAACACACGGTCCATTCAGCAGCTTCTGTGACCAGACCTCTCTGACTACAGTGAGTGGGAAAAGGGGGCCTCGGACACCAAGCCAGGCCCTGCTCGTGTCTGCAGTGACAGCTGCTCAAGGATCTGGAATGTGCGGGTCAGGTACCTGACCCTGCATTCCCCACGCTGGAGAACCCATTCCTTTTGGTGGCCAAGCTGGGAAGACGTGTCCCTAGTGTAAAGATGTGCTCCCTGGGCCGGAGAACCTCGGGCTGCAGTAGGGGCACGTGTGGGCGGCAGGAAGGGAGCAGTAGAGGTGGAGTGGGGGCTGAGTCCTGGCAGGGTTTCATCCTTAGCTCTGCTCGCAGCTCCCCTGTGTGCCTCTGGACGGAGGAGCTGCCCAAGTCTTTATCTCTAGCAGCAGGCGTGGGTTACCTCCACTCTGTCCTTTACCTTTCCCAGGACTCCCCTCCCTGCAGCCATCACACAGGCTCTGTGGGCATTTCTGGCCACTTGGCCCTCCTCACTCTCAGCTCACAGTGCCAGGCCAGGGCCCTGGCCATTGAGCATGCTGCCCATGACCCTTTAGAGTAAGGTCCTGGACCTGGTGGCACAGGGCACTGAGCACCAAGCCTTAGCATGGTGGCTTTGTGCCTCCCTCCAGGCTGAGCCGCCTATGGCAAATCTCAGTCTTATTTGTGTTCAAGTGCTTCTGGGCTAAGTGTAAGTGTATCTCTTCTGAAGAGCTTAAAGTTTAAAAGTTTTCTTTTATGGGAATGTTCAAACGTACAGAAAGAATAGGATAAACAACAACAAAGAACATTCTGCCTTGGTTTCATGTTTCCCTTCCCCACTGGAATATTTGTAAAGTAAATCCCAGACATCATATTTTAAATCTTAAATAAATCTTCTATTTCTTATATTGAAGAACTTTTTCAAAAAGGATTTTATTTATTTACTTATTTACTTATTTATTTATTTGGCAGAGAGAGCATGAGTAGGGGAAGCAGCAGGCAGAGGGTGAGGGAGAAGCGGGCTTCCTGCTGAGCAGGGAGCCCGGCGTAGGGCTTGAGCATAAGGATATACAGGCCAAATGGAAATTCCAAAACAAATCCGCTTCCAGGAGATTGCTTCACTTGGGAAGGGAGGGATTCTGCAACCCTGGTGAAAAGAATGGATGTAGGTGTTGACAGTTGGTGGTTGTTGCTCAAATCAGTAGATAAAAGTTTACGGGAAACTTGATAGTAAATGGATTAGGCTGACACCATCCAAACCCACAGGTCAAGTTTAACGAAAAGTTAGAAAACCAGACGTTATGAGCGTAGGAGGGGACACGAGCAAGAAAACAGTCCCATCGATGATGGATTCTTCCTTAAAAAACGCTGAACCTGAATCTAATCAGACCTCTGGATGGAACTCGTAGTTTTCAAGAAATGTAAGAGATGCAGAACATATTAAGACCGCCACAAGGCTGTAAGAGGCCAAATCTACAACATGAGACATTTTCAGGACAAAAGACCCAGTTTTGTCAATTAAAAAAATATTTGAGGGGGCGCCTGGGTGGCTCAGTGGGTTAAGCCTCTGCCTTCGGCTCAGGGCATGGTCCCAGGGTCCTGGGATCGAGCCCCGCATTGGGCTCTCTGCTCAGCAGGGAGCCTGCTTCCTCCTCTCTCTCTGCCTGCCTCTCTGCCTACTTGTGATCTCTCTCTGTCAAATAAATAAAATCTTTTTTAAAAATTGAGAATAAATAATAAATAAATAAGATAGAGGACTTGTTGGTTAAAGGAGACTAATGGCCACATCCAAAAAACCAATATGGTTTTGTTTGGATCCTGATTCAAAGAGATCTACTGCACAGGCACTTTTGAGATAATTAGAGAACTTAGAACATGGGACTGTGTAACAGATGCTATTGAATAATTATCATTCATTTTATTGGGTATGAAACAACATCATTTTTTTTTTTAAAGTTCTTCAATGTGGAGTGCCTGGGTGGCTCAGTGGGTTAAGCATCTGCCTTGGGCTCAGGTCATGATCCCAGGGTCCTGGGATCGAGTCCCACATGGGGTTCTCTGTTCAGCAGGGAGTCTATTTCTCCCTCTCACTCTCCTCTGTGTCCTCTCTCTGTCTCTCAAATAAATAAATAAAATCTTAGAAAAAAAAGTAATTAGGACAAACTAGGAGGAAGGGGCAAGAGCTAAAGAAACACCCTTGCTGGATAGTGAAAGAGGAAGCTCTTAGAAGAGTCCCTAAGTACTTGTTTTTTTGAAATAAAATAGAGTATCAGTCAATCATCCAATCAATTAGAAAAGATCTTAATGCTTTAATTCTCTGCCAAACTAATGAAATATACAAGATACTGTATGTCTGCAACATACCTAATAATAACCTATGAGAACAGAAGCTTCTACTATGTGCCAGGTACTGTGCTGAGAGGTTTCCAGAATTATCTCACCTTATCTTCACATTAGCCTTATGTAACAGTTTACAGATGGGAGAACTGCAGCCCAGATAATGAAGTAAGTTATGTAAGTTTCCCTGGCAGGATTGGAACTAATCTATATTTAATTTGTACCCAAAAGTATCTTAAAATATTATTTTGTAATGAAGTATATGCATTTGAGTTTACTGCTCTGTTCTCAGGTATTATTGGAATTCCCCAGGGGACACGAAGGGGCAAAGGTAGTGCCGTTTGCATGGCCTGCAAGTGCACAAGCCCTCAAGTCCCTGGAGCCCCACACTGCACTCTGGCTCCAGCTATCACTCAGCTGGTCACCTTGGGGATCTCTCAGTTCCTTCATCATCGCCCGCTAATTCCGTACTTGTATGCACTCACTGGAAATAATCCACTCCCGTAAAAGCATTAAGAAACACTGTACCCTTTGCTGAAGATTTCCTAACAACACACTGTGCACAGCACTTACACCAAACCCCCACAAGACACAGTGCTCCGGTCTCTCCTCTCCCCAGGCGGCTCCCAGGACCTGTCTCTCCCTTCCCCCTGTACTCCAAAGTGCTCAGGTTTGCTTTCCGACTCCCTCCCCCCCAGATCTACCCCCTTGCTCCCTAGGCCTCTCATTCTCTCTTTAACCTCCGGCAGAGCCCTTCCGCTTGTTCCAAGTCCCAGTTTCCAAAGCTGCAGACCCCCATCCATCTCTGCGTGCGTAAACTAGGATGCACTCCCCGTCCAGATCAGAGGAAGACTATAAATCACATGTTATTTTTTCCTCTTACAGGGGATGAAAGAAAAGTGATTCATGTAAACGAATCGCCTAATGATCGTTGGATTAAAGGCAACAATTCCTTCCATAATAGCCCTGCTCTCTTCCCTTCTCCACCACGACTGACTTGATGCCAAAGGCAAATGGCAGAGAAGCCCTTCCTTCGGGGCCACAGCTGCAGAAGAGGGCATTTTCCCCCACCACTAAGAAAATCAAAGCCAGCACTGGAATGGGAATCTCCGGGGACAGACTAGGAAGGACTGAGTCAATATCCCAAGGTTGTGTGTTTGTTAGGTGGCAGAGCTCGAATCCAACCCCAACGGTATGACTCCAGAGTCGGCACCGGCGGCCAACAGAGTCATCTTCCCCATCGCAGCTAACAGGTACCAAAAACTAAGTCTGCGCCAAACAGAACACAAGGTGCATCACCAGCATTACTTTTTTAATCCTCACACCCACCCCGTGAAGTAGACACATCATCATCATCATCTTTTTATCTAGGTGAGCAGATGGAAGCCCAGAGAAGTGAAGTGGGCTACTCAAGGTGATGAGGGGACAGACACAAGCATGTGCACAGGCCATCGGACTGGGGTTATGGCTCCTGAGCCGCGTGCCGTGCTGCCTTTCCGTGGGCCGCAGGGAGCACACCTCCTGTACGGGACCGCAGGAGGGGAAGGATTTGGTGAGGATCAGGGCTCTAGGTACCAGCAGTACAAAGGCGTGATCTGTAATGGACATTGTTACCAGCTCGGGCTGGTGCGGCCTGAAGCAAAACCCGCTGGAGTTGACAGAACCTTTTACAAAGTGACTCAGTAAGAAACTTTCATCATGAGAATTAACATAGGACTATGAAAACATCAAAACATAAGTGGCAGCTATGTGCACACCAGCCTTGCTGCCCAGGCTCGGATGGTCATCATGGCAGCGGAAATGTGGCCAAGAGGAAGGAATCCGGCCTGGAGAGAGACTTGGTCTTCAGCTACAACGTGAGGCTCACCTTTCTCACCACTAAGGTGGGACTAAAAGAATCTTACCCCTTTGCACTTGCATTAAGAAATCCTAAGGATATATGAGTTAATAATATAAAAATATTCGAGAGCTCTTTGGAAGAAAGTTGCTAGAGAAACATGACATGATATATGTACATAGTCATGTTTGTATTTATTCGAGAGATTCATGCTTCCTCCTAGTACTGGACCTACTGGATTGTCAGACGAATGGCAAGTAACCAGAATACATGATTTTATTAGGCAGATAATATTGAATGTGTAGAAATATGTGAATAGCTTTTACTTTTAGACTGCCAGCTACTGTTGCCAGCTACCGACCGTACAGACAATGACATAGATTAAACTTGAACATTGTGAGCATAGATGCTCTCCGCCATCGACAGGCATGTGCAAATGCTGATGGGAAGGCTGGCAGGTTAGGTACTCGGAAGGGTTCTCCCCCTACAATACAACTACAATATTATAACTAGATCCTAGATATAATATACCGCACACGTACACCGACACACACACACACACATACACACAAGCACGCGCGCGTGCACACACATAGTGTTTAAAATTTTGCTAAACTCACAAGTGGTCCCAGATTAGTAGTGTGCCTTCTTTCCTGTAGAAGCATTTGAATCTCTTCTCTCAAAGAAAGTCCCAATTTAAGGCCTCAGATTTCCCACATAGTAGGTTCAATCAAATATGAGCTTAAAAAAAAAAAACATACAGAGAAATAAACCATGTGGCACAGGCAGGTAGTTCTCAACAAATGTCTCTTGCCTTCCTTCCATAGGGACTAATTGTTGCTGGGAAGCAAAGTCCAGCCAGCAATGATAGTTTCCATTCACCCTTGAATCTAGGTGGAGCTGTGAATGCACTTTGGCCAACATAAAGAAGGCAGAATTGGTTTAAAAAAAAAAATTCTCAGCCTGGCCCCACAGTGACTACCTCTGTGATCCTCTGCAGTCTCTCTCTGTCCACTCACAGGATGCTGGTTCCCAGGGGGACATTGGAAGCCACATGCGGAATATGGCACAGCCTTCACCGGTCAAGGTCCCTTGATGACTGCATGGAGCAAAGTCCTACCCCAATCCACCCACTTGACATATGCAAGTAAGAAGAGAGATTTAGAATGCTAAGCCACTGAGATTTTGGAGTTTAAGTGTGTAAGAAGTCAGTTTGACTTTAACTAATTAATCAGTCACTGTGAGAGTCAGCAGAAACAACTCAAATTTAGCACCAGGGGTTTAAAAGTTTGGGACTCCCATATCTAGAATATAAAATGAGATTTAAGGCATGTTTGATAAAAGCAAATCAAAATTAACAAGGAACCAAAGACTGTCAAGAAAAACCAGGGAGGCATTTTCACATTAAAAATACAATCATTTAAGTTAAAATTTTGGTGGTCAGCTAAATGGCGGAATAAACACATTTAAAAAGATAGTAAACTGGAATATAAAACTGAAAGACCCAGAAGTCAGCATATAAGGGAAAGAGATTAAAATATGACATAAAGACTGTAGTGGGTTTGAACGGTGGCTCCTCCAAAGATGTCTACCCAGAACCTGCGGATGTGACCTTATTTGGGAAAAGGATTTTTACATGTGTAATTAACTTAGGGAACTCGAGATGAGATCATCCTGGATCACCCACAGGTCTTTCCAAGAAGAGGAGAAGACACAGACACACACAGGAGAAGGCCATGTGTTGAAGGAGACAAGGATCAGTGATGAATCTACAAGCCCAGGATTCTGGAGGTCCCAGAAGCTAGGAAAAAGGGAAGGACAGATCCTCCCTTGGAGCCTCTAGAAGGAACCAACCTTGCCAACATCTGGATTCTGACTCTGGCCTCCAGAGCTGTGAGAGAATACACTGCTGTTGTTTACAGTCACCTTGTTGGTAGTTTATGACAGCCCTAGGAAGCTAATACAAGAACTCAGAGATAGGAAGAGCAGAATGAGAGGTTTTAATTCACAACTAATAAGAGACCCAGGAGGAAGAATAGAGAGACTGGAGGAAGGTCAGTATTACAAGAGATGACAGCTGATAATTTTCCAAACTAATGAAATACATGAATCCTTAGGTAACTGCAGCATATAAAAAAGGTTAAACTGTAATATCAAAATTCATACCAAAACAAACCGTAGTGAGAACGCAGAACATCCCTTTCTTCAAAGTATATACCTGGGATGGGCGCCTGGGTGGCTCAGTGGGTTAAAGCCTCTGCCTACAGCTCGGGTCATGATCCCAGGGTCCTGGGATCAAGCCCCGAATGGAGTCTCTGCTTAGCAGGGAGCCTGCTTCCTCCTCTCTCTCTCTCTGCCTGCCTCTCTGCCTACTTGTGATCTTTGTCAAATAAATAAACTTAAAAAAAATCTAAAAAAAAAAAAAAAAGTATATACCTGGGAGTAGAATTACCTGAATTACCTGGTTATGGGTAGAGTTTACCCCAGATAGTCATGGTTTATACCCGTTGTTCCAAAGTAATGATTCTTAGCAACTTTTCCTTCTCAAAAGTGTCCTGATCGATTGCATAGAATTTGAATGTCGCCTAGTCCCCCCACAAAGACAAACAGGATCTACAGCAAAACTGAAAATGCATCCTGTGAACCTTAAGGGTAAATCCTGTAGGACCAACCCAACCAATGCTACAGAGAGCTACGTGGTCTTAGCATCTGTGTGGAGGCAACAGAAGGGCAGCTGTGACCCTTTTCTAGAACAATGCCAACACCCTGAGACCCTTTGACACACATCGCCATCTTCCAACTTACATGACACCTTGTCCTGGTTTGGATTTTTAAAAATTGTAGTACTCTTGCCAAAAAAAAAAGTTTATCTGAATCTAGCCACGAAGAAAAATCAGACAAATCCAAAATGTGGCCGGTTTATAAAAGAACTGGCTGGGCTTTTCAAGAATGTTAACATTACAAAAGTCCAAACAAAACAAAAAAGCAAGGATAATATTCTTAATAGAGACCAAAAATCATGGCAACCAAATGTACTATTTGAACCTTGATTAGAAGTTTTATTTCAAAAAAAGTTATAAAGGATACTATTTGGGCAATTGAGAAAATGTGAAAATGACCATGGATATATAGGGGAACATTCTGTACATGCTGAATTATTTAGAGCTGAAATGTCATGATGTGGGTAACTTACTTGCAACTGATTCAACAAAAACAAAAACAAAACAAAGCAGAAACCTCTATTTCTCAAGTGGGAATAAAGCAAATGTGTCAAATGTTAACAATTAGAGAACCAAGTGAAGGGCACATGAACATTCCCTAATTCCTAATACTCTCAGGATTTCTTTAGCTTGAAGATTTTTTATTGTAAAACTCTGGAAAATATTCAGATGATAGACTTCTATTCAGCAATTAAAAAAGGAACAAACCATGGATATGAACCTCAAAGCTATTCTGTTCTCATCAGTAGAAGAAGCAAGACCCAAGGACCACGTATTGAACGACCCCATTTATATGAAATATCCAGGGGTGCCTGGGTGGCTCAGTTGGTTAAGCGACTGCCTTCGGCTCGGGTCGTGATCCCAGAGTCCTGGGATTGAGTCCCACGTCAGGCTCCCAGCTCCATGGGGAGTCTGCTTCTCCCTCTGACCTCCCCTCTCAGGCTCTCTCACTCTGTCTCTCTCTCACGCTCAAATAAATAAAATATTTAAAAAATAATAATAAATATATGAAATATCCATAGGAGGCAAAGCTAAAAAGTCATAAAGTGGATTAGTGGTTGCCTGGGGTTGAGGGAGTGACAAACGGGAGTTAACGACAAATGTGTGCGAGCAGTCAGCCATCGAGATGAGAAGAGAGAACAAGAAGAACTAGGACCAAACTCTGAGGAGCCCCAGTGTGAAGGCACTGGCAAGAAAAAAAAAAAAAAAAAAGAGTCGTGGAAGTTACACGAAGGTGATATTGAGAGGAGAGAGGACACTCAGAACCCAACAGAAACAGTCTCTAGAAGGTAGGCGTGGTCAAAAGGTAAAATGCCACAGAAAGATGCTGGAAGATGTCACTGGATCTTGTTATTGGAAGGTCTTGGGTTGACTTAGGAAGAGCAGTTATGGTAGAAAGATGACATCAAAAGTCAAACTGTACTTCACATACCTGCCCAACCCCAGTCTGAGCTGAAGCTTCCTAGCAGTCTTACTGCTTCCGCACTAATCCCAGTCGGTTCCTCATCTCTGCGCCCCAGTAACCAGAGTGATCTTTCTAAAATGAAAGATGCTATCACTCTGCTCTTCTACTCAAAACCCCCCAGACGTGTTCCCCATACTCAGGATAAGATCCAAAGTCTGCACCATGACCTACAGAGACCTGACGTGGCCTTGGGTTAGTTCAGTTCCTTCAAGAAGAAGACACTGAGCCAAGGCTATACACACGCGAGATGTCCTGGAGGAAGCATCTATCAGGGATGCAGGGGAGGACGCGAGAGTTGGCAGGAAATGGCTGACATGTGTGAGAGGAGGCAGAGAAGGAAAGGGTTGGGTAGAAAGAACCTCACAATTCTAAGAAATTTGGGCCAGGTCAATGGGGGGGCATCCTTCAACCAAAGTCACCAGCAAGGGAACGGGCCTGCCCTCAGATCCCAGCCTTGCTCAGTCATCAGTGAAGATCAGCCTGGGAGACGTGGGGCTGCGGTACTGTGGGTTAACTGTAAAATCTGGAAATCGGAGCAGTGCACGTTCACGGCTGCCACACCACTTGTCCTTTTCAGACCTCATCTGCCACTCTCCCCACCACTCACCTCACATCACACATCACACCAACATCCCCAGCACACACCAGCCTCGGACCTTCCATCCCTGCTGGTCCCTCTGCCTGGAATGCTTTGCCCTCAGATATCTACATGGTAGGCCCCCTTATTTTCTTTAGGTCTCTGCTCAAATTCCAACTAATCAGAGTCATTTCCAGAACACTCTGTCAAATGGCACTCTCATCATTTTCAGTGCCCTCAACCTGCTTTAATTTTCTCCATAGACTTTATTGCCACCCGACGTTCATAACCTCTCCGTTTATTTGTGGCACTTCACGGGAACAGGCATTTCATGAGGGCAGAAACTTCACCCAGTTTTGTTCCTGGGTGTTCCCAGTGCCTAGAATTGTGTATCTCTGGGCCCGGGGAAGGCACTGGATACTTTCTGAATGAATGATAAGTGGATGAGGAGCACCTTTTATGTCCACAGAGCTAGTGCTCTGAGAATACTTATTTAATGAATGAATGAGTCAGGCGCTGTTCTGGGAGTGGGGGATACAGCACTGAATGAGACCAAGTCCCTGATGTCATGGAGCATATATTACGTAATAAAAATAAAAGACTTGATGACCGCTTGCTGGAGCCTAGTAGATCATTTATGAAAGCAGAGGCATCTTGTCCTAAGTTCCTTTAAGTTCACTTTCAAGGAGCAAGCTCTTACAAGAGACTATCTCAGGAAAGAAGGCAAATGGCCCACAGGTTGAACGAGCCCAGCAGTCTTTGTTTTTAGCCGCGAGTTTCTATTTTAATTCTAGAAGTCAAGCATTGGTTTACTTTGCGCCTGAAGCCTTTCCCAGTGGTGTCTCCTTAAGAAAACGTTAATGCAGCTTGCCTTCTGTGAGCTCAATTCCGAGACTTACAAAGCAAACATTTTCTTAAAATATCAACCCAGTTCTGTTCAACAAAATCAAACATTGTCTGAGGTTTTTCCTCCAAGTTAAAAAAAAAAAAAAAAAGGCTCTTTCACTCTTCCTGATATCATCCAAAGACTTGGGAAGCCATGCTCTGCTTGTGCCGTCAGCAGGCACGTGACGAGAAGCTTCCATACGAGCTGCGTTTTGGCCTCGCCACTGTGTTTGCTGCTGGTGCATCGGACCACAGACCGACGGACGTCTGAGGAAGAACATACCAAGAGCTCAGGAGAAGACACACATGAAAACTGAAGCCAACGAGCTCCCGTGCTTTGAAAATGCACGAACAATGTGGCATCAGGGAACAGCGATTATGAGGAGAAAAGATTAAGGAGAATACACCGCCCATTAAATGGTGGAGACATTTCAAAATAAAGACATCAAAACGTAAACCCAAGATTCATTCCTAATCCCCCAGGCCCACTCATAAAGCCATTTTTGCATCTCACTTTTTTTCCCTTAGGTGATCAAGGAGGTCCTGATGACCACGTAGGAGTCAAGCTCTGGCCGTACGATCACTTGGACTTGAAACCGAATCAGTCTGGAAAGAGGGATAGGGACCAAAATGACAGATAAGGGGATCAAGCAAACCAATGCACTTGCCATTCTTTCAAAACTGAATTTCCTGGATTTTCCCTTCTTAACCCACCCGGGCGGCCACTCAGCCTTTCAGACCGTCTCAGGGGCTGGGGCTCGGGCTGAGCAGCTCTGTGTGTCCAGCTGGTCGGCAACTGCGTGGGGGAAATGGACTGGGGCCGAGAGGATAAATAGATCCTCGTGGTCACATGGGGACTTCTTCCCTTGGCCGCCCCTCTTTTCACGGCCATGAATCTGTGTGGGGGTTACTGAGACCAGAGGGGGATGGAGTCCATTAGGTTATTTCCCCCAAAGCGTTAAACTTTATTCCTCTAGGAAACTGGTAGTGAAGGATGTGATTTTAAATAGAAATTTCTGGCCTAGGTTTCTAATCCCCCAAATCCTACCTCAAGCCAGGCCATTTTCCTTCATTTTAAAAATCATAATGCTGCATCTTAACAGGGCAGGGGTGCGTGTAAAAACTAAATTCATGGTTTGCAACGTAAATGTAGGGACATAAGGCTTCCAATGCTAACCAAAGCTACAGGTCCAGCTCGGTCCCCTAGGGATGGCACTGAGGAGGGGACACAAGGTCCAATAACAACACCACCTTTCCTTTGACGGGAGCTGGGGTCGGAAAGTTTAGGGGGAACAGATCCTAACAACAGATAAGAAACAGCCCCTTGCTGTGGCACTGGGATTCATGTCCCAGGAGCCCTCAACCCCCTCATTTTTTTTTTTTTTTTTTTTAAAGAAAAGAAATGAACCGAGAAAGACTCTGAGGCCACAAAATCAAGAGAGTGCCATGGGCTAGACTAGAACCTACATCTCTTGCTGCCAGTTCACGGCTCCCCTCACGCAGATCTCTTCAGGAGACCGGAGAAGCGACCAGGCCAACACCTAACATTGGCCTATTAATGTGGACAGGAAGGGACTCCCGTGAGAGGAGAAGGGGTCGGATTTGGCAGTGAATTGAAAAAATATAAAATACGGCTATGTAAAATGCAGAGCAATCCTGTTTTGGCAGAAGCATTGCCTTTTTATTTCATTTTATTAAGGAATTCTTATTCTCCTGCTGACCACAAAACCACCTGGAAGGGGAAGCTGGGCTGAGGCAGGACACCTTCTACCTCACACCGTGTCGCCCCAGGGAACTATTGTTTCTGAGAACTTTTCCAGACTCTCCACTATAAATGTCTTAAACTCCCAAACCCAAAATCTCTGGGGAGTACAAAAGAAGTCGTCTCAAATCACCAGAGCGCTGCTTTACTCACCAATTTGGAATTTAGTGAAAAGGCAAAACGTAAGCATTTTAAGTTGGGTGTCTACTTGCCTCTTAAAATATTTGAGTTTGCAGGGTACTTTATGATACCCGTTTCTGCTTTGTAAATCGAGGAGTGTCCTGGGTTGGGTGTGGACTGGCCTGGGGGAGACGAGGGCAGACAGAATCACAGAGCTCTGCCCAGGGCGATCTTTGCCTTTTCTGCTGGGATCTTTCTCCTGCTGTGAGACTGAGAACGTCCCCCTTGGCACACTGGCAGCGGGACCTCCCTTTCTGTTAGGAGTGGGGGTGGGATGGGGAAGAGAGAAACTGGCCTAGTGTTTAAAATAAAGTGGTTTCCAAGTAACTTTAAAACCAATACAAAGACGCTATTACTGAGTTCCTACTGGGTGTCAGGGAGCATGAGTGGGATGTGGGGCAACTCGGACTCCCTCTCCATTGAGGGGCTGCCGTGGCCTCCCAGGCGCCCAGAACCAAGGGTAATTAGAAGCAACAGCCCAGAGATGCATCTTGGCGGTCTGGGTCAGGATCCCAGATGTGGCTTATCAAAAGAGGCCTGTTTAAACCATTCCTCGCAACTGTTCAGCCTCGGCCATTTGAGATGAGTAGCTGAGTGTCTGAGGTTGAATCCTCTCTTATACCCGCCCCCAGAAGCGCTCATTGTTCACATTGTCCATTGAGGCTCACAAAGGAGGGTTTAAAAACACAGTTTCCCAGGAGGTCGCTTAGTCTGGAGGAAGCCTGGAAAGGCACGTACTCTTGCACTGTGGGGAGCTGTGCATGCAGGCATATGCCACGCGTGTAACGCAGCCACTGTCCAAGGGACACTCAGATGGCCACACAGATGGCCGCACAGGGTGGAGCTGCCCTGAGGGCCACTTTCTTGGAGGCAGGAAAGGAGAGGGAGCATGAGGCCGCAGGAGGATCACAGGATTTTGTACTCCTGGTTATTCTGTTGCTTGGCTTTGTGATCTCGGGCAAGTAATTTACTACCTCACAGGCTTGATCTCCTCATCTGTGAAATGGGGATAACTATGCCTACCAAACGGGGTTTTATGAGGATTGACAGACGCAGTATTTGAAAGCACCCAGGACTGAGTGCTACAGATGTATAGACATATAAATACTGCAGACATCTGGGAAATGTACATTCTGCTCCCTGCTTGACTGGAAGACAATAGGAGTGCTGTAGAGATGTAGGCCATCCATTGTCTTCTCTACCAACCAGAAGCAGCATGGCAAAAATGCTGAGTGATGGATGGGGGTAGGAAGTCCTCTGTCCTGGTCCTATTTATGCACTTCCTGGCTAGGTGACCTCAGACAAGCTGCTTACCCCCTCTAGACTTAAGGTCTGTCATCTGCAGAAATGCCCTTATGTAACTCCTGACTATAAAGATGATTATTATAAAGATCGTGATTATAAAGATCAATTGAAGGCATCAAGATGAGAAAGGAAGAAATAATTGTCTTAATTTGCAGGCAACATGATCTTGCATATTCATATGCACAGAATCTGATGGAATCCATGAAATACTATTAGAACTAATAAACGAGGGGCGCCTGGGTGGCTCAGTGGGTTAAAGCCTCTGCCTTCGGCTCAGGTCGTGATCTCAGGGTCCTGGGATCGAGTCCCGCATTGGGCTCTCTGCTCAGCAGGGAGCCTGCTTCCCCCTCTCTCTCTGCCTACCTCTCTGCCTACTTGTGATCTCTGTCTGTCAAATAAATAAAAATCTTAAAAAAAAAAAAAAGAACTAATAAACGAGTTCAGCAAGGTCGCCATATACTAGATCAACACCCCCAAACCAACTGGGCTTTCGTATGCTGCAAAAAGGAAATTAAGAAAATAATTCCATTCACAATAATATAGAAAAGAGTAAAGTGCTTAGAAATATCTAACAAAAGAAGTGCAAGACTTATGCACGGAAAACTATCAAACATGGCTAAAAGGGCTTAGAACGCGAGTAAACGGAAACCCATCCCATGTTTACAGATCAGAAGACATCATATTGCTGAGGTGGCGATGCTTTCTAAATTGTTCTAGATTCAGTACAATCCCTATCAAAATCCTAGCTGGGTTTTTTTTTTTCCCCCCAGAGGTTGATAAGCTCATCCTAAAACTCACTGGGAAATACAAGTGACTGAGAATAGCCAGAACAATCTTTAAAAACAAGCACAAAGGCTGGGAGGGAAGGGGTGGAATCACATCCTGATTTCAAAACTTACTACAAAACTAAGTAATCACGGCAGTATGGTCCTGGCATAAGGAGGGACATATGGAATAAAATGGAGAGCCCAGGAATAAACTCTAACATTTATGGTCAGTTGCTTTTCAACGAAAGCGTCAAGAAAATTCAGTAGGAAAGAAATACTCTTTTTGACAAATGGTGCTGGGTTACTGCCTCACACGACACACGAAAATTAACTCAAAATGAATCACAAACCTAAATGTAAGAGCTAAAAGTACAAAACTCTTAAAAGAAAACACAGGGGTAAATCTTCCTGACATTGGCTTAAGCAGCTGTTTTCTTACATATGACATGAAAAGTACAAGTGATAAAGGAAAAAAAAATCAATGTATAGACTTCATTAAATGCTTTTACACTTGAGGCCACGCCATTAGGAAGGTGAATAAACAGCCTGACTCCTAAGAGAAAAATATTTGCAAGTCGTATTTCCTCTAAGAAAAGTAAATCCAAAATGTATGAAAAATTCCTATAACTAATAATAGATACAGATAACCCTGTTTTAAACAATGGGTAATATAATTTATATTATACAATTCAAATTAATATAATATTATATAATTCAAATTAATATAATTTGAATAGACATTCCTCCCAAGAAGTTATAAAATAGCCACTAAGTGTGTTATGTCAAGCATCACTAATTATTAGGGAAATGCAACTCAAAACCACAGTGAGATACCACTTCTCACCGACTAGAATGGGAATAATGAAAAAAGACAATAGCAAGTGTTATTGAGGATATAGGGAAATGGGACCCCTCATACATCACTGGTGGGAACGTAAAGTCAGGCAGCCATTTTGAGAGCCAGTCTGGCAGTTTCTCAAAATGTTAAAATTAAAATTACCACATGACTCAGCAATTCTACTCCAAAGTACCTATGCAGAAGAAATGACAACATACGTCTAGACAAACACTCTGTACACGAATGTTTGTAGCAGCATTATTCGCAACAGCCGAAGACTGGAAACAACCCAAATGTTCATCAGCTGGTGGACGGACAAACGCAATGTGGTCTGTCTGTGTAATGGAGACTCCTTGCCAGTGGAATGGAATGATGGACTGATAGGACATGGATGAACCCCAAAACCACTATGAAGAGTGAAAGAAGCCAGATCCCCCCCAAAAGACATATTCTATAGTTCAATTTATATAAAATGTCCAGAAAAAGCTAACTTTTAGAGAAAGAAGGTAGATTAGTGGTTGCCTAATGTAGTTGCTGGAAGTGGGAATGAGGAGCAAATACAGGGTACAAGGTTTTGTTGAGGGGTGATGGAAACAGTTTAAAATTATATTGTGATGATAGCTGCATACCTCTGTAAATATAGTAAAAATCATTGAATTGTACACTATAAATGGTTGGATTTTATGGCATGTAAAGTATACCTCAATAAAATTGTAATAATAATTTTAAAAGATCAGTGGAGATCACAACTATATAGACCCATAAACCAGCATATCGACAGGCAAACACCAGCCCCCGAATCCTCCAAATATAGAATTCATCTACAAAGCATTGTCCCTCCTTTCCATCTCCCTACTGGTCTCCAATCCCTGCTGCTACGTGCAAGCCCCCTAATCTAATGACTTATTATTGTTTCTTCTTTTCTTTAATTCTTCTGTATGGTAATTCTGTCTCCTGTTGAAAAACCTTTTTCCTCGATTACTTTGAGCCTGTTTGACTCCTGCTGATTTTCATTTTGGGTCTTTGCTACAATGGTCTGTGATAGGTCTGTATTTCTTCTTTTCTCCTTTCTTCTTTCTCCTTCTATATCATGCTCCCTAAATTTAGCAAGGTCCCTCAAAGTTTCATCTCGACCTCTTTTTCTTCTCTTGCTATAATCTTCCCAAGGGGTCTCATCTACTCATATAATTTCCTACCTCTCTGAGGACGACTCTGAAATCTTCATCTCTAAACCATCATGACTGGTAAAGAAATCACCACCCAGATATCTTGCAAGTACCCAAGGTATGAGAATATAAATGATTTTATATAAACGATTATAAATAAACATAAAATCAGTTCTAAATATAAAACTGATTTATATTTTTATTACTGCAGTAAGATATTTTACTGAAATATGAACTAGCCTGTTCTCTTTTTATATATTTACTTCCATTGTGTTTCAAGTGGGCACCCATCCCCTTTTGTCTTTGGAGTGGTCTGTGTTTCTGGAACAACAGCTGATACTGCCTGCTGGACACATTCTTTCCTCTGGGACACTCTATCATCTCAAAGGAGCTCATTTGAACATACTGTGAACACATCTCTGCAGGGGAGAATATAAGGAAGGCATATTTGCCTTTGAGGGAAGCAAGGAAGAGAAAAAGGCGGGGTGGACTACATAATTGCCAGGACCAAGTGCAACATAACCATGTGGGATCCCTGGTTCATGAATTAGTAAGAATTTCAAAATGGTGACAGCAGAGCATGAAAGCACGTGCAGGGTCCCTATAAGCATGGGGACCAGTGTGACAGCATAGGTCACACAACCGTGAAACTTGTCCCGGTGGAAATTTTTCCTCCAGACCAGGGAGAGCTAAGAAGGATTTGCTGGTCCAGTGAGAGCAAAAAATGATGCACTGCTTGGTGGCAGAACTCCATGGAGAGGATTGACATTTGAGAGACACAACAGGGGAGGCTGGAGTCAAGGTGCAAGGTTTTCCAGCTCATAGCAGTAGAGCCTCGTTTCTGGAGCCACACGGATTGACATGGACCAATGACAAGGGCTGCTGTCCTCAATGTCTTCGGACTATATATGACCCAGGACCTTTGCATTACCCTAGACGTGGAAGAAAAGTCACCCCACTACCCATCCAGCACTGACTGAGACTGAATTTCCACTGAGCCCAAAGGGATGGGAGTCAGAGTCAGATTTAGGATTTTTTTTTTTTTTTTAGTTGTGGCAAAATACACATAATATAAAAATCACCATTTTAAAACCATTTTTCAGGGGCGCCTGGGTGGCTCAGTGGTTAAAAGCCTCTGCCTTCGGCTCAGGTCATGATCTCAGGGTCCTGGGATCGAGCCCCGCATCGGGCTCTCTGCTCAGCAGGGAGCCTGCCTCCTCCTCCTCTCTCTCTCTGCCTGCCTCTCTGCCTACTTGTGATCTGTCTGTCAAATAAATAAATAAATAAAACCATTTTTCAGTGTGCAGTTCAGTAGCATTAAGTGCATTCATGCTGTTGTGCAATATCACCATCATCCACTTCCAGAACTTTCCTTATTCCAAACTGAAACTCTCTCCTATTAAACACTAACTTCCCATTCCTCCCAGCCTGTAGTTACCACCATTCTACTTCCCGCCTCTATGAATCTGACTACCCTAGGTACCTCACATAAGGGGAATCCGCTAATATTTTTCCTTTTGTGTATGGCTAATTTGACTTAGCATGTTTTCAGGTTCACCCACAGATTTGGATTTGGGGAGGGTGGTCAGACATAGGAGGTCGACTTATTTGGGGTTAAATTGTAAATTTCTATTTTTTCTTTTAATTTTTTTCATATTTTTATTTAAATTCAAGTTAGTTAACATACAGTGTAATATTGTTTTCACAAGGAGAATTTACTGATTCATCACTTGCATAGATGATTTTTTTTAAGAATATAAAGACACGCACTGTTTCTTATGCATTCAAGATTGTGAACTTGGATACACTTTACATACAGATCAAGTCATTAACATTACCAAAAGACTAGCTTCAATTCTTGTCTGATACTGAGACTTTTTCTCTCTGATCCTCCACATCCAACCCATCTTGCCCACTCCCTCTTCACAGAGCCCAGCATCTCCTTGACTCCAGGTTCATTCTGCCTCTGAGGACCTGACTCCCAGGTGAGTTCTCACTGCCGACCTGGATGGCCTCCCACAGACCCACAATGCTCAGAAATGTCACAGTAGGCATCTCAAAGCCCAGGCCCGCTCTCCACACACTCCTCATCGTTCCCGCCTCTGCCCCTTGACTTGCGTAAGACCAGCCACCCTTAAGGCCCTTCCTCCAAGTCTCAACCAAGTCCAAATCCTTCAGGCTTTATTTAAATATCAGCACCTCAGCAAGCCTTTCCTCGTCCCTACACACTCCCAGAAAGGGTCTCTGTGTCTCCTGTGCCTATTCTATTCTGTCCTGTGATTCTATTTATTTCAACACATATTTAGTTGCTTAATTCCAAGTTCACCCAAGACAGAAGCCATGTCCTGGTCATCTCTAGAATAGTGACTTATTTTTTTTTTTTTAAGATTTTACTTATTTATTTGACAGAAAGAGATCGCAAGTAGGCAGAGAGGCAGGCAGAGAGAGAGAGAGGAGGAAGCAGGCTCCCTGCGGAGCAGAGAGCCTGATGCGGGACTCGATCCCAGAACCCTGGGATCGTGACCTGAGCCGAAGGCAGAAGCTTTAACCCACTGAGCCACCCAGGCGCCCCTAGAATAGTGACTTATTTAGGAGAGTAAATGTTTGCTATATTCTCACATAGAGAGTATTCATACATGAATGTACTGTATGCGTGTATGGCCACATTATATGTTGTCATAATTACCAAATTCTGTGGTTCAGACAGTAAGCAGTAAAGGAGTTAGCAAACTCAAAGCACCACCCAGCTCTGAAAGGTTCCTATCTGAGGGTCAAGGCCCTTTACAGGAAATACATCTTATTTGGACCTGCAGGAGAAGGACAGGTGGAGGGAAGCTGGCATGTGGGCTGGAGCGGAGGCTTGGGGGTTCCAGGGAGGACGGGAGCAGAATCCTTCCACAAGCAATAAGTAGCATCAGCAAAGGGAAGGACTGAGAGTTCCCAGAGAGGCCTCCAACAAAATCAGTGAGGTGACAAGGGAGAAGTGGAGAGATCATTCTCCAGAATTCCATTCTAGTGGGGATTTCACAACTGGCCAACAGGACCCTAAACAGTAGGGACTAATCTGATGCGCACCGAGGGAACCTCCTGAGGTGAATTTTCGAGACACCCACACAGCCGGCTACTCATTTCAAAAGAACAAACAGATGGCTGGGATTTGGTCAATAAAGTCATTTTCCCCCATCTGATTATTTTACTTTTTAGCTAGATGTTGAAGTACATGCTGACACAGTCTGAGAGCAAATTCTCTGGAACGGGGTATTCTTATCTGCTCCATCAGAACTTGGGGGAGGTTTTTAAGAAGCTGAAAGGATAGCAGCCAGCCTTCAGTGATCATCCGTGGCCCCGGGAAGTAGGGAGGATGACTCAGCTGTGTCCAACACCAGCCCCAGCCTTCTAGGTGGTTCCACCACCTCCATGATCAGATCTTGGAGGAAATCTCACAGAAAGCTACTTTGACTCTCATTCCATTTCAGCTTATACATCCTGGGAGAGGTTAATAAGGGTGAGGGAACTGGGGTGCCTGGGTGGCTCAGTGGGTTGAGGCTCTGCCTTCAGCTCAGGTCATGATCCCAGTGTCCTGGGATCGAGCCCCACATCGGGCTCTCTGCTCCGCCGGGAGCCTGCCTCCACCTCTCTCTCTCTCTGCCTGCCTCTCTGCCTACTTGTGATCTCTGTCTGTCAAATAAATAAATAAAATCTTTAAAAAAAAAAAATAAGGGTGAGGGAAGAAGCACGAGCCACCCAGGCAGGGAAGCCCCGCTGTGAAAGAGGGGTGGGTCTAGAGCAGAGCTGAGAGCCCAGGCAAAGCAACCCACCGGACAAACAGGCAGGCAGGGTCACAAAGGACGCCTGAGCTTCTGTCCCTGTGCATTCAAGGGATGCCAGACCCCAGTCGGCTGCGGAGCCCTGTGCTTGGTGAGGCTCTGCCCTTACCTAGCCACTGGGTCTGAATCTTAGGCCTCGGTCTCCTGTTCTGCACAATGAGACAAACAAATGCACCAGCATTTCTACAGCTGCTTCTGCTTTTCACATTGTGTGATTCTGAATGCTTCTGGGGGACATTTTGGATTGGGATATAGTGGGTTTTGTTACATATTCCCAAACTCATTCACATAGTTTTAATGTTCTATTTTACACTGACGAATGCATGCTAAAATGGACTCTGACTGTACAGGGAGGGGTGTCATGACTTGGGACGAGGCCAGCTGGCTAACCTGTAGGGGAAGGGGCTGGACTGGGAGTAACAGGAACATGGAATCGGATCCACCCACAGAGCCCAGTACAAGGGAGGACAGCCCTGCCTGCTGGGGAGTCCAGGATGACAGGCTAAAAGCAGCGACGGGGTTGCTATGAGCCCCGGGGGAGGAGAAGCATATTCGGTGTGAACGTGAAGGGGGAACTGAGAAGCCTATGAAATATGGCCAGAAGGACTCCAGAACCCAGTGAGATCGACACAGGTATATGAATGCACCAGTGGTTTGTTAAAGAGAGGTGGAACCTTAGTAGGGAATGTTCAGCAACAAAATTCTATAGAGTCTACAAAAAAGATAGATGACATAAGGCTTTCCCCCAGGGTTTGGACAGAAGTCCCGTTACTAGTTGAACCAGCAAGGTCCGACAAACAATGTCTCTTCTGAGCAAGCACCGGACCCAGACACAGACAACTAACACTCCCTTTGCCCGTGAACAGGTGTAGACCAAAAGCAGGACGGATTGCTGTGCGGACTCGTTTTGTCCGCAGGGGTAGTTGGAAGGACCCACCTAGGGAATGGAAGAGCCTTCAGAGGGTAGAAACAAGGTTGGGCCTGATAGACTGTCTTTAGTCCTGCTTCTCGCGGGGGGCAGTGGCAGCTCCCCTGAGGTGACAGTGTTCCATGAAGGGTGATGGGAGTGGCTTTCACCATGATCTTCTGAGCCCTGGCTGGTTGTTGCTGGAAAGCCTGCAGTATAGACTGAGAAGACCAAAGCAAACCACAGAACACCGCTTTATGCCCACTAGGCTGGAAAGCATCTTTTTAAAAACTCTTTCAGTGTGAATATATTTCTTTAAGTCACAAGGGCAGTGCAATGGACCAAATGTCCAAAGTCATTTACTGAAGTCTAATTTCCAACGTGAAGTTATTAAGAGGCTGGGTCTTTCGGTGGTGCTTAGGTCATGGGGATGGAGCCCTCATGAATGAGATTAGCGCCCTTATAAAAGGGACCCCAGAGAACTCTCTAACCCTCCTTCTGCCATGTGGGGACAAAATGAGAACAGGGTCATTTGCAACCCAGAAGAGTTGCAAGAATCCTCACCAGAACCAGACCCACTGGCATGCTGATCAGAGACTTCAAGCCCCCAGAACTGCGAAAGGTAAATTTCTGTTGTTTGTAAGCTGCCTAAGCTACAGTTCTTTGTTAGAGCAGCCTGAAGGAAAACAGGGGGCCTAATTAATGCTAAATTAAAACGTCTACTTACTCAAATAGAGATGAACACGTTCCAGTGGATATGGATATATTTTTAATTTAATATTTTGAGTAGAGAAATCCTATTGTTCAAAAGACAGGCAATAAGACATCGCCCTCCTCTCTTTGTCCCTCACATACCTACAAGAGGGAACCGTGGCTCTAGTTTCTTGTCTATTTTTAAAGGTAGGTTTTTCCTCCAGTTGGCAAAAATCCTTGCCAGGGCCCCAGTGACCTTGAATGGGGGTGTCTTCCAGCAGAGGATGCTTGTGCCTCCTGACTCCTGGTGGGGCCCGGCCAGGCAGAGGGTGGGAGACAGTGTTTCTGACCGGAGACCGGGAGAATATGTGTGAAAAGTCTGTAAAATAACTGACCACTCACACAGAGTACATGGTCTGGCAGTTGGGAACAGCTCAGGGAGAGGGGTTTGGGGACCTTTTTCAGGAGTGTAGACCCTGGTGACTGCTCTGAGGTGCCCTCATGGCCTGACACGGCCTGGCCTCACATCTGCCCTCTTTGGTAGACTCTTGGCGGGGCGTCTTTGCAGGTCAGGGTGTTCCCTAGAGAGGAGAGCACACCCAAAGCCCGGAAAGGGAGCTCACACCAAAGCCTGGAAAGGGAGCTCAGACAGCCAGAGAGGGTGAACCTGGTGGGACAACCCTTTAATAGGCTTCCATTCCCTGCACCCCCGACAGGGGCAGGGGCTGGCGCAGATGGGGAGCATGTTTGAGGCTGGGCCTGTGATCTGCCAGGGAATGAAGGACTAGAAGCCCAATATTGGAGGTTTTCTCCCAAACACCTATGTTTGTTTAAGGTTTTTGCCTTCAATCATTAAAGCAGAATGTTTCCTCAAGCCCACCCAAGGAAATCAAATCCTTATACATATAGATATTTTTCAGGGAAAACTAGACAGCCGCAGAGCCAGTGGGCTCAATTATTTGGCTTGTGTGCAGAATCCGGAAGAAGAGCCAAGGCCCAGGGACCCCTCAGGCAAACACCCCTAGAGTTTTCTAGGGGTGGCTGATTCCTACATCACTAGATGGGGGCACCTCCGTCCGCTGCCTCTCACCCTCCCCTCAGGCTGGCACCCTTGTCCGGGGCCATCAGCAGCCAGTGTGGTGAACCACAGACTAGTTCCTTTAAATGCATAAAAGAGGTCAAAGGGGACTTGCTGTGACCCTAACAGAAGGAAGCAGAACATCATTGAGAGCCCCATCTGATCACCCTCTCCCTCCGCCCCACCGTGGCCCCGGAGAACCTCCTTTGAGCCTCATGACCATTCCCTGAACCTAGAACAGGGCACTTAGAACATTCCCAGCATGTAACTGGCACTCAGTAAGCGCACAGTTAACCCCAGGGCTCTTTCCCAGGCCTCCCGTCTTTTCTTTTTTTTTTTTCTTTTCAGCGTAACAGTATTGTTTATGCACCACACCCAGTGCTCCATGCAATATATGCCCTCCTTAATACCCACCACCTGGGTCCCCCAACCTCCCACCCCCCTCCCGCCCCTTCAAAACCCTCAGGTTGATTTTCAGAGTCCATAGTCTCTCATGGTTCACCTCCCCTTCCAATTTCCCTCAACTCCCTTCTCCTCTCCATCTCCCCATGTCCTCCAAGTTATTTGTTATGCTCCACAAATAAGTGAAACCATGATACTTGACTCTCTCTGCTTGACTTATTCCACTCAGCATAATCTCTTCCAGTCCCATCCATGTTGATACAAAAGTTGGGTATTCATCCTTTCTGATGGAGGCATCATACTCCATAGCGTATATGGACCACATCTTCCTTATCCATTCGTCCATTGAAGGGCATCCTGGTTCTTTCCACAGTTTGGCAACCTTGGCCATTGCTGCTATAAACATTGGGGTACAGATGGTCCTTCTTTTCACTACATCTGTATCTTTGGGGTAAATACCCAGTAGTGCAATGGCAGGGTCATAGGGTAGCTCTATTTTTAATTTCTTGAGGACTCTCCACACTGTTCTCCAAAGTGGCTGTACCAACTTGCATTCCCACCAACAGTGTAAGAGGGTTCCCCTTTCTCCACATCCTCTCCAACACATGTTGTTTCCTGTCTTGCTAATTTTGGCCATTCTAACTGGTGTAAGGTGGTATCTCATCTTAAAGCTGTGGGAACTCCGGGCTAGGAATATGACAAGACCTATCTGATTCCCAGCGGTCCTGGCAGAGTCAGGAGCCGAACCTGGCACCCTGCCTTCCCTCCTGTGCCCTCTCTGCTCCACCAGCGCTTCTCGACCTGCTTCGCATCAGACATTTGGGTTGGACAACATGGCATGAACACATAAGGCTGCTCATCCCCAGGGGACTGGGCAGGGACCAGGACCCCAGCACCCAGGCTGGGACCCGGTGCTGCAGACATGTGCACAGCGACCCCACTCGTCCTCCTGCTGCACACCTGGTGACCACAGAAGCTCTTAGAGGCAGGCAGCCAGGGGGTGTGACTTCATTGAGGGGTAAAATATCCACAGTAACCCCGACTACAAGTCTGTTCATGATCCCAGCCTGAGCAGCCCTTTGCCCAAATGAGACAGCTCCACGTGGTTCCCTGACCTGTCTGCCGGACCCTTTCTCCCTGGGAAGGAAATGGCAGAAGGTAGGACCAGGTTATGATTGAGCATAGTATCCGACAAGAGCCAAAAGCTACACACTGGAGCCAGAGGAGCCCCAGACCTGCCCCAGGTCCTCGCCTGGGAGACGGTGGACACAATGGTGCTATTCATGCGAGGGGACTCTGAAACTTGAGTACGTGTTGTTTAAAATGTCTCTGAAATAAATGTTATTAGCACGCTGACTCAGGCTCCCTTCAAAATAATTTTAAATGTCCTTTAACCCATTTCTGGCATATCGTTCATGATGAAGCAGGTACTGAGAGCAGCGTGCTTCAACCAAACTCCCAGAACCCTTGGCAAGAGGAATATGGTCCTATCAATCAACACTGGGGGGACGGGAAGGGGGAGGGGAGAGCAGCCATGGTTGGAGGACCGTGCCGATGAACCTTCTGGAAAAGGGTTTGCTGTTATTATAATCAAAAGCTTTCACCACATTTTAAAGCTTTACCCACAGCCCTAACCATTCCCTTCTTCAAGGAGTCAGGTTCCAGCAGCTGAATGCCATATAACAAGAACGCCCTCTCATCACCATGGAAGCCAAGAGAAACACACTTTTTGAAAAGTGGCACTTTGGTGTAGAGAGGTCTGCTGATGGGAGCTTAAATAATGACACACCAGGAAAGATTATTTTTGTAAATTCCTGGAACACATTTTTTTCTCTGAGCCTGAGCCGGTTCCTGCCCTTCACACTTCTGTGGCCCTGTACTTTACCCAGCCAGCCTGTTTCTTGAGGCCACGTGACCAGGACCCGTAAGAAAGATGCGGTTCGGTGTCCCTGGGAGGTAAATGACAAAATGCAGACCAAGCTCAGGCAGACGGGAAGAGAGATTTAACTGTGTGTCTGTGAGAAACACCCAGAGAGAAAAGAAGTCCATTCACTGGGGGCCCACTGGGATCCACTGCAGCATTTTCCGTCTGTTATTCTGCATGTTTCTGGAACTGTCCTTTAAGACACTCTCTCCGATCCCCTAAAGGGCCAATTCAGATGACTCTCCTACTTCAACTTGAAATCTATTCTTATAAAATCTACTTCCCCCAGATGCCTAGGTGGCTCAGTGGGTTAAAGCCTCTGCCTTCAGCTCAGGTCATGATCTCGGGGTCCTGGGATAGAGCCCCGCATTGGGCTCTCTGCTCAGTGGGGAGCCTGCTTCCCTTCCTCTCTCTCTGTGGGTCTCTCTGCCTATTTGTGATCTCTGTCAAATAAATAAATAAAATCTTAAAAAAAAAATCTACTTCCCCAAATAGATGGGTCTCCAAGCTTCCCCGTCTCTGGTCTCTGCTCATAGGAGCCCCGGGCTCTGGGTACCTCCGGGTCCTCGAATCAATTCCTGCTCCCTTCCTCGTACTTCCTCCTACCCTCTCAGTGCTGAGTGGGCCTCAGTGAGGGCTGCCTTCAAGCTGCTCTTCAAACTCAACCCCTCACTTACAGACCATCATGAAGAATAGAGGCTTGAACTTTTAAAGTGGAAGAGGAAGAAAGGAGGAGCCTACTGGGCTATTTTCAGTGCAGCTTTCAAAGCCTTCCATCAACTGCACGTCTTTTTTTTTTTTTTCCCCCAAATTCATCTCTCCAGCCCTTCAGCCCACACTCAAGTGGTGAATGGGTTTAGCGCCCTTTCACCTGCCTTGTTCTGCTTCTCTGACTTGCTTGTGCTGTGACTCTCACATCTGGCAGATTTCACAGATTTTTCTTTCTTTCTTTCTTTTTTTTTTCTTAAGATCTGGCCCCAAACACATCTCCTGCTAAAAATCTTTCCACTCATCTTTCAATGTTTAGTTCTAGATGGAACTAGATGGAAATGTCCAAGCCCAGAGTAACTCCCAATAATACTTTTCTGCCTGCATTGTAGACACTTACATGCCATTCCTTCTCACAAAGACCCACAAGCTTCTTATCAAATGCAGCTAGTGCCCGTTCAGTGTGCGTGATATGCGGCATTAATGTTCAAGACAGTTCCTGTCCCCACTATGACCTACTGGCATCAAGCCTGGCCATATAATTTGCTTTGCCCAATGGAATGAGCAGATGTGATTTGTGCTACTTGGAGCAAAGGTTCTAAGCATTGCCACATCATTCTGCCAGGTTCCCTTTGTCCCTTAGCCATGTGAACAGCTCATCCCATACAGAAGTTCCTTTTTCAGCCTAGATCTCAAAATGAAGAGGATATGGGGCAGAGTTAATCCTTAAAGTCCATACATGAGTGAGAGATAAACCATGGTTGTAAACCTCTGATACAGCTTGTTACTACAACATAATTTTGCCTAATCTTAGTGATAAAGTATATAATAGGTACAGTTTTTTATAATGGTGGCTTTACACGAAGGGTCCCACAAGCCTGGTGGGTAAGTTTTCCTTTCTCCATTCTAATGACAGATAATATTCAAACTTGCAAGAACTTGTTCAAATTCTGGAAGTTAAGAGGTGACAGAATAGATGAAATCAGGTCTTCTGCGGCAAATTCACAGCTCTTTCCACTCTACCATGTGTAAGGGGTTGACTGTGCTCCCCAAAAACGTGTTGAGGTTCTATCCCGTAGTACCTGTGAGTGTGACCTTGTTTGGAAACAAGGTGTTTGCAGATATAGTCAAGTAAAATGAATTCATTAGGATGGACCCTAATCCAGTGTAGCTGGTGTCCTTGTAAGAAGAGAAGAGACACAGAGATACACAGGGAGAGCACCAGGAGACAACGGAGGCAGAGACTAGAGTGAGATATCAGTGCATCGACAGGCCAGGGAAGACCAAGGATTGCTGGCAACACCAGAAGCTAAGAGAAAAGCATGGGAGAGATTCTCCGCTACAGTCTTCCGGAGAGCAGGGGTCAGCTAACACCTGGATTTCTGATCACCAGCCTCCAAAACTGTGAAGGAATAAATTCCTGGTGTTTCAAGCCACCCAGCGTGTTATAATTTGTTACAGCAGCCCTAGGAAATCAATGCACCATGACTAACTCAATTCTGAGTTAGGAAACCCCTAGAAACTCTCAGAATATGGGGGACAGAAGAGGTCTGTCTAAAAACACCTCACTCTTCCGTTGGCAGACTTGCGTCACCCTCCTGACTGTATTTGTTTCCAAGAGCTGGCATAGCGTACCATACCAGGCAGCTTACACAATAAGAATTTCTGCTTCACAATTCCGGGGGCTAGACATCTGGTAGCAAGATGTCATCACAACTGGCCTCTTCTAAAGACCCTCTCCTTGACCTGTAGATGGCCACCTTCTTCCCGTGTCTTCACATGGCCTTCCCTCTGTGCCCACCTGTGTCCTAATCCCTTCTTTCAAGGACATTAGTCATATTGGGTTAGGCCCCACCAGATATAAATCTGCAGGGTCGGAGGATGCCATTCAGCCCCCAATGCGATCTCGTGTTTCCAAATGTCTACAGAGCCTGTCATGATACCTGGGTTCCTACCTCGGCCACTTAAACAATCTGGGATGGAGGCTCAGAACATAAGGATGGCCCTTCCAGCCCTTCAAGTTTTCAGATCCGACCCAGGGTCCGACAGCCAGGACCACACGAACCTTGTCCTTCACTGTCCTCTCACGGATGTTCAGGTGGTTCTGAGCCATTGGCCTTGCTCGAGTTTTAACGTTGCCTCTGTTTTCTTGGCCTCAGCAATCTTGGTGAGAATCAGGTTCTCTCTTGGGCTATGCTGATGACTAGTTTCCTAGTTAAATCTCCTCCCAACGCCCCATGGCTTTGATCTCCTACTTTGGCACAGCCCCCACCCCATGAGTGACTTTCCTTTCAACCCTCTTATTGCCTCCAACCTTATAGTCAAAATTTAAAACAAAACTGATGACATGTTTTGAGATATATGAGATTATTAGACATAGCTAGTA
Source organism: Lutra lutra (assembly GCF_902655055.1). Classification (NCBI taxonomy): domain Eukaryota; kingdom Metazoa; phylum Chordata; class Mammalia; order Carnivora; family Mustelidae; genus Lutra; species Lutra lutra. The sequence goes on from NC_062279.1 coordinate 15,228,879, forward strand.
ATTAGTTCTCCTAAATGGCTGTTAATTGCTTCCATAGAGCAGAGCATAATTTCAGGTTTTTTCCTTCTTTTTAGTTTAGGAGTTATCTAGAACCAAAATAATAACTGACAAGTTCCCTGAAACTCTGAATGTTTTAATCATTATTATAATACTGCTTCATGATAACAAATTTTATTTAAAGAAGGCAGAATAAAAAATCCATGGTGCCGAGATGAAGAATAAGGAGAGAGAGAGAGAGGAGAGAATGATGGAATCACGTGGGCTCCTCAGGTAGTGAGTGGGGAAGGCAGATCACTGCAGTGACTTCAGGAAAGAAATCTGAAAAAAGAAGGGGCATAAACCTTGAGTCTTTCTGGGGAAAAGCATTCCAGGGGTGGCCACGTGCCTGGAACAGGTGAGAAGCAAGGGGAAGAGGGTCAGGCATGAGCTGGGAAAGGAATGGGATGGCCGCATGGGGCCAGTTCTCAAAAAACTTTAGATTCTACTTGGAGTGAAAGCAGGATCTACTGGAGGGTCTGAATGGAGGAGCGACGTGATCAAATTCATGCTGTAAAAGGACTACTCTGGTTGTCCGTGGAGGCGCACAGAAGGTAGGGCAGGGGGGTGGAGGGAACAGGGGCTGTAGGGCAGTTCTGGCAACAGAGGGTGTGGACTCTAGGGCTGGAGGTAAGAGGAGTACAGACTTGGCCATGCACCTGGAAAGGATAGCCCTCTCGGGCTGTGAGAGAGAGTGAGGTAAGGAAGGGACCAAGGAGCGAGCAGTCGGTACAACCAGGGAAAACTGAGAGGGCTATCGGGAAGGAGCAGCAGGGCCCAGCCCAGCGCTGCTGCTGGGCCTGAAATAGAAGCCTGAGGATTGACATTTGACCATATGAGGTCTTTGGTGAAAACAAAAAGTGGAACTGGGTTTTGTGCAAGAGAGAAAGAGAGGAGAAGGAGAGGGCATACCGGATATCATGTATTCAAGGAGGCATCTAAATCGAGGGACGCTAACGTGCTGGGATGAATGTCCCTGAGCAGATGCTGAGCTTGGGGGAAGGAGGGTGCCCTGGGGCCCACGTCCACACTGCTAGTGCTGTGGGGATGCAGGGGTCTCTGGGCAGTCCATCAGGTAAAACCTGAGTTCTCCAGAAGACTGAGGAGGCAGGCTTTTTTCAAAACATGATTTCTCAAGTACTTTCTGTAGTGATTTCTGTTGGTTCAAGTGACAGCCGGTTTTCATTTAAATCAGCTATTTTCGCAAAAGCAGGGAAAAGCGTACCTTACCCTGTAATATCTTACTCCATAATGTTGCATCCTTGATAACTGAGAAGAATTTGTGTCCATGTAATTTCTAGGAGTGCAACAGGAAAGACGTTGGCACAAATATTAATTCTAATGGTTAACATCCTTGGTTTCCTTGGATTCCAGCAGATCAATGAAGCTCTAATTGTCTCCTGGACTGGTCTTGAGGAGACTTCTGTCCCCAAGGTCCCAGGTCTGACGCCTGACCTCCTCGGCACTCCAGGATGGGGGTCTGAGTCCTGCTAATTGCTGGTGAGAACCTGGCCTCTGACACCTGCCCTCTAGTGTCCGTCCTGTTACTGACATTGCTTGGTGTCTGGAGGGAGGCACCCAACCTCCCTGTATTTTATTTACAAGTTTTTAAATGTTGAACTGATAATAGCATATTGCAGAACAAGCTAATTTCAGCATATGTGTGTAGATTATCTTCAGTAAAGATGACATTCTAGACCAGCTTCCCTGCTACTCAGGACATTTCTAGACCACTGTCCCCAAACGCTTCATCAGAAGCATTCAAGAATTACAAACAAACGTTGCCATCAGCCTTGATAAAATGATACTAAGTTATACTTCCTCAAAAATATCCACCATTTTCTAAGTCAAGCAGAGAGAGTCAATTATCATATGGTTTCACTTATTTGTGGAGCATAACAAATAGCATGGAGGTCAAGGGGAGATGGAGAGGAGAAGGGAGTTGAGGGAAATTGGAAGGGGAGGTGAACCATGAGAGACTATGGACTCTGAAAAACGATCTGAGAATTTTGAAGGGGTTGGGGGGTGGGAGGTTGGGGGCACCAGGTGGTGGGTATTGTAGAGGGCACGGATTGCATGGAGCACTGGGTGTGGTGCAAAAATAATGAATACTGTTATGCTGAAAAAATAAAAAAATTAAAAAAAAAATATCCACCATTTTCTCTTACCCATGATTTGGAGTGAACAAATCGTTGCTTTTCTTCCATGGATTTTTATGTTAAACTTTACTTAACTGTGAATTAACCTCAGAGAGAGAATAACTTTACAACGAGATCTACAGTAAGAGAGATCGAAACAGAAAGCGGGGCGCCTGGGCGGCTCGGTTGGTTAAGTGTCTGCCTTTGGCTCAGGTCATGATCCCAGGGTCCAGGGACTGAATCCCATGTCGGGTTCTCTGCTCAGTGGGGAGTCTGCTTCTCTCTCTGCCCCCCACCGTATACCCGCCACTCTCTCTCTCTCTCTCTCAAATCAATAAATATTTTTTTAAAATTAAAAACAAAACAGAAAGCAGAGCAGTGGTTGTGTTTACACCATGGCTGTGTTTTAACTGAAATGAGGCTGGTCCACACAGCTGATGCACAGAGGAAGATCTACACCTGTGCGTGCCATGCGTGGGGCTCTTGACTCCAGCTCACAGCCCACCTCCTTTAAAATGCTTCAAATGCCACCACAACTGGAAGAACACTCTCCTCCTTTCTGGTCTCCTGCAGCATATGAGGAAAAGGACCCTCAGGCCGTCTGTGTATTCGTTTGCTGGAGCTGCATAACAAAATACCACAGACTGGGCAGCCAAACAGCAGTGCTGGAGGCTGGAAATCCAAGGTCAAGGTGCCAGCAGATTTCCTTTCTGGTGAGGCCTCTCTCCTTGGCTTACAGATGGTGCCTGCTCACTGTGTCCTCACAGGGCCTTTTCTCTGAGTACATTTATTCTTGGGGTCTCTTCCTCTTCTGAAAGAACATCAGTCAGATGGATTGGGCCCTCTCTAACAGCCTCGCTTCACCTTACTCTCTCTGAAGACTGTATCTTTACAGTCATTACTGTATATATTACATTCAGAGATACTAGGGGTTGGGACTTCAATACATACATTTTGGAGGGAAACAATTCAGCCCTTTTCATTCATCTTAGGATATTAGTAGGTACCCAATGTGTCTGTCCTCCTCAACTTGATGGTGGCCTCCCTGGATGAAAGGCCCTTTTTAAGATTCTGTGTATCCCCAGCAACCAATTGTTTAATGGATCTTCTAATTCTAATCCAAAATTAGAATTTTGTTCACATTGGTCCTGCTGCCAATATGTATTTTGAAGGAGAAAAAAAATCAGCCACAGTGGGTTCATGTCAGTGACTAGGCTAGACGATTTCCCAGGTTCCTTATGCATCCCGTTACTGTTCATTCCCCGTCACCATCCATGTGGCTTCCCAAAAAATTCTCCTCTCTAGGGTATCAGACATTTGCTTCATTTCTCATTTTTAGGCTCCCAAGAGTTGCCAGTCCTAATTTTTTTTTTTAATTCCCTATGTATTGCTTATTTTCATGCCTGCATCTGGCAACGCCGGAGGTCCTAGCCTGACTTAGGATCTGGAAGCTGAGGGAACAGGCTCAGGGCAGTGCATTGGGCTGCCCGAAGTTGTCCGCACCATCCTGACCCCGAGAAGACTCCAACCAAGTTTTTCCAGCTCCAAGGCCAACAGCCTAATATTCCTCATTATGCAAAGTAAGAACACCAAAGGCTTTATGTCTTGTGGGCAGTAATTCATGTAATGAAGTGAGATCATCATCTCTCTTAGGAATTCTGATGAACCTTATAACAGTATAACTTTTAGTACCAAAGGATCCAGCATGCTCCTTTTGTTGATTCATAAAGTGCTCAAATGCTCAAACCATATGTTTAAGTACAATTCCCAATGGATATATTCTTCCTTAAATGAAAACGGGAATTTTTCAACATCAGGTGGAAAACTCAGCATGGCCATTGGGAGGAATTGTCTCAACATAGCCCCGAGTCAGTTCCAGGGCAGTGGAGACGAAACCAGCTTTGTGGCCTGGTGCTCCCGGCCCCCAAGCTTGCTCTAGGCCATATGCTCACTCAGTAGGTACGAGACAAACCCAAAGACACATGCGCATGAACGTGAGCCTTGTTAGACACGTTCTGTGTACAATAGTGGTTCCATGGGGTGCCTGGGTGGCACAGTCTCTTAGGCATCCAACTCTTGGTTTCAGCCCAGGTAGTGATCTCAGGGTCATGAGATCGAGTCCCATGTGGGGCTCTGCGCTCAGTATGGAGTCTGCTTAAGACTCTCTGTCCTTCTCCCTCTGCACCTCCCACTCGTGCTCTCTCCCTCTCTCAAATAAATAAATAAATCTTAAAAAAAAAATATTGCTTCTATAAAAGTGGGAAAGTCGACGTAAGTAAGGCTTTCAAATACTACTTCTTACCACCTAAAAATATTCAGGCAGAACATGTATGGAACTCAGGCTAGCCTCGGTTTGACAGTGAAGGTGAGCTCTTTGCCAGACACTCATGGGCTCTGCCTGTCCGATCACGGAAAGGGCTCTCTGTCACGAGTAGACAAGTGGAAAAAACCCTAGTCTGAGAAGAAGGTATGTCCCCGCGTGACTGGCATTTTGTGCCAATCATTCATTGTGCCAATATCAGGAATGTGGGTCTGACAAACAAAAGGCCAGGCCACCGGCTTGGTTTCGCTGTGCAGGCTGTCACAATCCCCTTTTCCTCACTGGAGCCTGGCTCTCCAAAATGGATTTTGTTCATTCTCCACTGGCCTGGAGAAAACTGCACGTGGCTCTTTATGAATTGGGTCTCCCAGCAAGACGCTGAGAGACAACCGGAGTGGGGGTGGTCTGCATGTGTGAAACTCCCGGGACAGAACTGGAGTCAGGCTGTGACACACAATGCCATCTATGTGTGACCCAGCAGCCTGCGAACCAGCTCCCTGCAAGGGCAGAAGCATGCCAAGTGGGGACGAGAGGACTTTTGTTCATTCTCTTTATCTTACTGAGGCTGGTTGTTTGTCTGTTGGGGGAAATTAAAAAACAAGCAAATAAATTCCTTGCCTGGGTGCTGTCTGGATTTTTTTTACTCCCCATGCTTTCATTCCCAATTCTCCAAAGTATCTTCCCCCCTTAATTTTATGGCATTTTTATGTACAGATGCATCCACTACCTACGCATGAAGTCAGAAGTATCAATTTGTCTTTCTAGACTCCTTTGGGTTTGCCTCGGTGTGGAGATCCATAATGAGATCCAAGAGGTCTCCTCCTCTTCCCGTTAACATAACTTATAGAGTTTTCCTTATGCTCCGAGCACGTAGCTAAGTCCTGCCTAAGCAGTACTAACAGCGCATTCTTAACAGCCTCCCTGGACAGTTTGCTAAATTCTTTCTGAAAGCCTCTTGCTGGCCTTAACAAAGGTTAACTAGAAAACAAACTGGAGGCTGGGAATCCCACTGTGAGAGCAGAAAATATGGTTCTATCACACAGATAGAGGACTGAGTTTGTGCAATCACATTTGGCATTCTGGAAATCCCTGATGAAGATCATTTTTAGGCAAAAATCAGCTTCCCAAACCCAAGCGTGCTCTGGGGTTGGCTAGGGTTTTGTTTTGTTTTGTTTTGCTTTGTTTTGTTTTGTTTTAACAGATACTAAAAGTTAAAGATGGGAATCCAAACCACAAAACAATTTTTTTCTTCTCCATGTCATTTTACTTGGCCCAAGAAAGCAAAAGAGGGACAAGTGTCATTGCTCAGTAATTCTTCAGGGAATGACCTACACATTTCCTCCACACAATCCAGGAATCCCATGTGTAATTTTCATCATCCAGCACATTGATAAACAAGCCAAAACACCTCCAGGATGACAGATGACTGCAGAGCAAAGGGACAGAAGGAATTTGGTACCAACACATGAAGACCTGTTGCTTTTTTAGCTTGAACTTAGAAAGTACAGAGTTAACTAGAATTTTTATTTGTGAAACAAATAACTACTTCTAAAATCATCTATTTATGTCACATGTTCTCCACATCAAAACAGGTCCTTGGAATAACTTTTGGAGAACAACACAACTGTGGGAAAAAAAAAAAAAGTCTCAGCCAAGAACTTGGGCGTCCCAAAGGGCAAGGGAAACCTGAACATTTAAATCAGACTTTGATGCCAGGAGCTCACTGTTCCCTGTTGGGCTCTGGCCACCACCCCCACCCCACCCAGAAGAGGACACAGTACTCACCAGTCATTAGGGTGTAGTAATTGGGGTAAGACAGACTAGGAAAGTCGGGGGTCAAGTAATCCACTTTTACTCCCCGGCTCACAATCTCTTTGAAACCAGGCAAGGACTCCAGGGCCTCATCACTGATGTAGTCAGAGCGAAAACCATCCAGCAGAAACACCAGGAGCTTCCGGCCGGCCGCGGCTGGCTGCGCCAGGCTGAGCGCGAGGACCAGCAGGAGGGCCCCGAGCTTCATGGCCATGCTGCCAGGAGCCCGCCCGCCCGGCTGGCACAGCCGTCCCCTTGCAAAGACTGAGGATGGAGAATCTGTAGCTATTCTCTCTTCTAGGGGCTGGACCTTGACTGCTGGCCTTCCTGAGCCAAGTTCACTTTCAGAATTTAAAGGTACAGCACCCCCTTTTAAAAACATCTATGCTCACCCTTCACTAGATAGTCTGGAGACCAACTCCTTCAGAGAAGCCAGGTCCCCAAACAACCCAGAATCGACACCAGGGGAGAAAGGGCGACCTTATTATTTTGGGTGAGCGTTACAGAAATACAGGCACCCACAGAGAGGTAGAAATTTAGAAGATGACGGAAGTCTACGCTAACTTTGCAGTTGGGCTAACCAAGGGGTGGAGTCAAGAAAAGGACAATCTTTTAATTTGCTGCCATCCTGCGTCTCTGCCCAATTTGAACTCTCTGACTTTTTCGCTTACAATTTAGTAACACGAACCTCTTCATTCAGAATATAAACACAAGATGATAAAAATAGGTAAGCACCATTTGTGAGCTTTCCACCGGTGTCTCCGTCACCATTACATTTTAAAAACATATTGTCTAGGTCTCAGCCACTTTTTCTTTTCTATGCATCTATATACAGTGTTTATTGTCCTATTTTTCAAGTTGCTGGTGTCCGAACTCATCTGCAGGAGGAGGTGGTTTTCACAGTTTGGGGAAGTGGGGGGCCTGGGCTCACTTGGGGAAAGGTCTCTGAATTTTAAGGATGAGTATACACTGGAGTATCCACTTTCCTCTGCCGCTATCAGGGGGCACAACCCAAAATGCAGCTCACTGAGAATCCACAGGTCCTCAGACGCTCTCAAGCCTCCGCTGATAGTGATTGTGACATATCTGGGGAGGGCACTGCTGATAAGGCTTATCTTGTTTTACATGATCTTACTGTTTTATGATCACATTTAGACAACTTCTCTAAAGTTTTGGGTCAATAAGTTATTGCAAATAAGCCCCTTTGGTATATATACCAACACACAAGAAAAGAAAGAAACATATGGAATAGAATTCAAAACAAATCCCAGCATTGCCTACAGTAAGATTCCCTCTAATCTTTTACCTTCTGGCCTGGAAAAGGTTGGAAATAAAAGCTGAAAGGCAGTAGGTCAGAGAATGTGGTTAATATTAACTGCCCAAAGTCTTATGGTCCAAAGTGTGTGTGTGTTCTCTGGAGGATCTTGTTTGGGTGTGGTTACCAACACCTAAGACTTAAGAATGAGTACTTCCTGCTACTTGTTTTTCAAAGGTAGACAATGCTACAAGGTCATTTGTCACAGTAGTTTAACCCAGACAATGTAGAAAAATGGAAAATTTCCTCCCAAATCTGGAACCATCTTTGTGTTGAAAGTTGTTCTGTTCCAGGTCTTGCTAGTGACATGCATGAGCTCTCCAGAGTGTGCTACCCAGATCTGTCAGCACTTTTGAGCCTCACCTCCATGGAAAGGAAGGTGACATGGCAGAAAAGAAATCAAGGATTGTAGAAAGAAGACAGGATTCCATGGCCTGGCTTCTGGCATTATGCAATTGAGTGATTCTGAGAAGTTGCCTTTCCATGCTTCAGTGTTCTCCTCTGAAAAGCGATAGAAGCTTTCTGATCTTTTACAGCTAAGGACCTGAATAGACATTTTTCCAAAGAAGACATCCAGATAGCCAACAGGCACATAAAAAGATGCTCGGTGTTGCTCATCATCAGGGAAATGCAAATCAAAACCACAGTGAGCTATCAACTCAGACCTCTCAGAATGGCTAGCCTCAGAAAGATGAAAAATAACAAGTGTTGGTGACAATATGGAGAAGGAAATAAAATCCCTACCCTAAAGAGCTAGCTGCACCCCCATGTTTACTGTAGTATTATTCACAATAACAATAAATGGAAACAACCTAAATGTCCATTGGTGAATGAAACCAGAAAGAAGACAGGGTATATATACATATACAATAGGATATTATTTAGCCACGAGAAAGAAGGAAATCCTGCCATTTGCAATGATATGGATGGACCCAGAAGGCATTTTGCTAAGCAAAACAAGTTAGACAGAGAAAGATAACTCTATGTTCTCACTTGTGTGTGGAATCTAAAAAAAAAAAAAAAAATCATAGAAACAGAGTAGAATAGTGGTTGGTTGCTAGGGGCTGTGGGGTAGGGGAAATGGGGAGATGTTGAGTACAAACTCCCAGTTACGAGATGAGTAAGTTCTAGGATCTAACAACGTACAGTATGATGACCACAATTAATGATATCCTTGAAAGTTGTTGAGAGAGTAGATCTTCAATGTTATACCACACACACACAAAAGCCCGATCAGTGATTATGTAAGGTGATGGGGGTGTTACTAGCCTTACTGGGATAATCATCTCGTAATACATATGTGTGTAATGAATCAAAGCGAGCGAGTGGGTGAGCACTCGGGCAAGTATGAGAGTAAACTGTAGAAAGGAGTCCAAGGTAGTATTAGAGAAAGTCCACACAATAATCATTCTATTTGTTCCTGCCAGAAAAGTAGTCTTTGTGCACTTTTTAAATGAAAAAGGTCTCCCAAGAACAGACTCTCTCTTTAAAAGGCAGCTGACTAAGCAGGATCACACGAATACGAAGTGGAGTATCTAGAAATCATTAGCCTGACTCGTCCACCATCTCACGCGTTTCCAGGTCAGAGGCAGGGATCCTTTCTTTCCAGCCATCAGCAGCCCCCATTCGCCTTCAGTCCTGGCCCCAGACTCACAGGTGGAACGCCCCGGGGCTCACCTGTCCAGAGTACAGGTAAGGTCTGAACCCACCCCACCACGATCCCAGTCAGGAAGACTGAGCCAATGTGGCTTTTCAAGTTCCTCATTTGATTCTGGTCAAAGCCAGGCTCAGGAAACACCGTGGACAGTGCCACACAGTAGCAGACAAAGCTGAGCACGGTCACATCATTGTCCCAGTTTGCGTGTTAGCAAATAGTCTCTGGAGGCCATGGGGGTGGGGGGCTTCATTTGGACCTTCTGATAACTTTATAAGGTGGGTATTTTTGTTTTTTTTTTAATTTAATTTCTTTTCAGTGTTCCAAAATTCATTGTTTATGCACCACACCCACTGCTTCATGCAATCCGTGCCTTCCGTAATACCCACCACAGGGCTCACCCAACCCCACACTCCCTCTCCCCTCCAAAACCCTTAAGTTTGTTTCTCAGAGTCCACAGTCTCTCATGGTTCATCTCCCCCTCCGATTTCCCCCAATTTACTTCTCCTCTCCAACTCCCAAATGCCCTCTGTATTATTCCTTATGCTCCACAAGTAAGTGAAACCGTATAATTGACTCTCTGCTTGACTTATTTCACTCAGCATAATCTCTTCCAGTCCCGTCCATGTTGATACAAAAATTGGGTATTCATCCTTTCTGATGGAGGCATAATACTCCATTGTATATATGGACCACATCTTCTTTATCATTTGTCTGTTGAAGGGCATCTTGGTTCTTTCCATGTGCCTCTGTGATACAAAGGAAATGCAAGGCTCAGGGAAGCCTAATGCCAAAGAGCCTGAAGCAACAGAACGGAAATTCAAGTCCAGGTCTCTTTAGAGTTCCATGTCTGGGGGGAAAACATTCAATTTTTGAAATTAGGAAAAGGAATCAAAGCCTGAGTATAAGAAAAACATAATAAATCCCCTAAGTATCTTTCATTTATCTTGATTGAAGTGAGGGAGGAAATAGGAAATCACCATTAGGACACTACAGACATGACTGTCACGGGCAACATCCACTGATGAATGCCAGACTCCATGTTAGAAAGTCAGGAAGTGATCAGAAGAGAGCAAAAGGATGGGGTGTGTCAAAGGGGCGTGGGAGCCAAACTGAAAGGGCTCCCAGTGGCCAAAGCCAGAACAATCTGTGTCATAAACTAAGCAATGCAATATTGGAATATTAACCCAGAGTACAAAAGAAATATACAAGTCCATAATGTAAAATGAATTGCTGAGTAAACAAATAAATAGGGGAGAAGTAACAAATATTTCTTTCAAAAGAATTCCAAACAATACATGTTGATACCCTCACTCCAGGAGTTGGAACTTGATCCCTACTCCCTTGCCATCAAGGTTGGGCCAGACCTAGAGACCCATTTTCAAAGAACAGAGTAGAGAAAGGAACAAGTAACTTTGCAGGGGAGAAATCTGGCAAACCCAACATTACAGGTGATGGAGGTTAATATCACCAATGATGTCACATGGACATCATGTACCCCGTCATCTCATAAGATGGGACAGGCACTTGGCTCTGCAAGGTGTTCTTTCCAAAAATCCATAACCCCAACCTAATCGTGAGCAAAACACCAGACAAAACCAGACTGGGGTATTTTCAGAGGATAACTATCAAGTACTCCTTAAGAATATCAAGGTCATGGGGCGCCTGAGTGGCTCAGTGGGTTAAAGCCTCTGCCTTCAGCTCAGGTCATGTTCCCAGAGTCCTGGGATCGAGCCCCGCATCCGGCTCTCTGCTCAGCGGGGAGCCTGCTTCCTCCTTTCTCTCTCTCTGCCTGCCTCTCTGCCTACTTGTGATCTCTCTCTCTGTCAAATAAATAAATAAAATCTTAAAAAAAAAAAAAGAATATTAAGGTCATGAAGAACAAGGGAAGACCAAGACATGGGTCACAAACCAGAGGCAATTGAGGCAACATGACAACCAACTACAATAGGACCCAGGACCCTGGATGGGATCCGTGAACAGAAGGAGACAGGAAGGGAAAACTGGTACATGCAGATAAAGTCGTCCACTTAATGGTTCTGGACCAGCGTTAGTTTTGATAACTGTACTCTGGAGACACACAATGCTAACCTCAGGCAAAGGCAGGGGAAGGGCTTATGGGAACACTCTGCCTTGTTTGTGCAACTTTTCAGTAAGTCTAAAATTTTTTCAAAATGAAAAGTTAAAAAAAATTAAATTGAAACTAGAAGCCTGGTCATCAGTAACAGGCATCTTGGGAAGATAAAAGTGCTTTTGAGAAAAACAAAGCAATGGAGTCCTCTGTTTGGGAGCTGGGGGTGAAGATTACTGCAAATACATGCGCACTCGCACCGGTCAGTCCACACTGGCGCTGCCCCTTGTCATGGTACCGCTTGTAAGGCTTCTTACTGAAACAGGCAAGAAAGCTTTTCTATACTACCAAAAGATTTGTTTTAGTGGCTCCCAAAAGAGGAAGCTTATAACCCTGTGACCAAAAAAGTGTGCTAAGAGAAATCAAGGTTCTGTACCACACGAGTGTCTGGACACCGGTGCCGCACCAGTCCCCAGAGAAGCTCTCACTCTGTCTGTACAAGGATCTAGGCACACGGGCATTTACTGCGGCAGTGTCTAATGGTAAAAAATTAGAAACAGTCTAAATGTCCACTAGTGAGAGTATGAATAAGTGACATCAACATTCGTCTAATAGAACACGACATAGCTGCTCAAAAGAATGAACCCCAAGGGTCCGTAGCCCCCATCTGCAGTCCCACTTTCCATGTTTGTTACCTGTGGTCACCCATGGTCAGGATCAGATGATCCTGCTTCTGCCACAGAATCAGAAGGTCAGTAATAGCCTAGCCTGAAGCTGGGTCACACCTACCTTATTCACCTCACTGCCTCTCACCAGGGAGGCATCTGATCGTCCCCCAGCATCACAGGAAGAAGGAGGAGTACAGGACAGTAAGAGATTTTGTGACCACATTCACACAACTCTTATTACAGCATGCTGTTATAACTGTTCTATTTCATTGTTAGTTATTATTGTCAATCTCTTACTGTGCCTAATTTATAAATTAAACTTCATCAGAGGTGTGTATGTATAGGAAAGAACACAGTATATATTAGGGTTCAGAACTATCTGCGATTGGTCCTGGAATGTATCGCCCACAGAGAAGGGGGAACGACTGTAGACTTAAATGTCTAGTTCTTGGACGGATCTCAAGAACAACGTTGAGTGGGAAAAACAAACTGCAGGTAGATACAAACAATATAAAATATTAACATTCAAACATGCAGCCCAATATATAATAGTATCAACACCGAGGAAATTAAAAACACCACAATCAGGATCGAGGTTTCCTCTCGAAAGGAGAGAGGAGAATGAAATTGGAGAGACGTACACTGGGGGTTTCAACTATGTCTGTTATGTTCTATTTATTTAAAAAACAAAGCAAAAACCCAAGGTTGATAGATTTGTGACAAAATGCTACAATTTCACAAACCTGAAGGTTGGTACCAGGGTGTCATTTATATTACACTCTCAGATTTTCTGTAGGCCAGAAACATAGTATAACTTATTATTTTTTTTTTAAATCAGCAGGTCTTGGTGATTAATTGAACATGTGGGTGGTAAGAGAGAGGGAAAGGTCCTGGATAGAGCCCAAGGTTCTGCCTTGGATGACAGAGGGGTACCATTTGTCAGGATCGGTACTGTCGGAGAATTGCCATCTTTAAGCAATCACCTCGTCATATAAATCAGAAAAAAAAGAGAGAAGTTAACCTAATTCAAACCATGGTCCAAGGTAACAAAGGAACTTTATCTTCAAAATAGAACTAGGGAAGTGATCTCAGCACACCCGTCAAGAATGAGCAATTCTGAGTCCCAGTTCAAATATTCTTGTACAAATGACCTAATGTTCTCTCTTTATGTCTTTGCAGGATAAATAGAAATCATCATGGATGCAGAGGGAAGTAAAATAAATTATTTAATAATTATGGGGGCGCCTGGGTGGCTCAGTGGGTTAAAGCCTCTGCCTTCGGCTCGGGTCATGGTCCCAGGGTCCTGGGATCAAGCCCCATATGGGGCTTTCTGCTCAGCGGGGAGCCTGCTTCCTCCTCTCTCTCTGCCTACTTGTGATCTCTGTCTGTCAAAAAAATAAAATCTTTATTAAAAAAATAATAATAATTATGCAACAGTTGCATGTAAAGACTCACAACCAATTGAAACTGCTCGGTGTTTTCTTTGGTTTTTGTGTTTTGTTTTGTTAAGAAAACTGGGGAAATGATTAGTCAAATCAATGAGTATGTTTGAGTTTATCTTCACTGTGTGAAATGTGAAAGGACAATGCGTGTCCACTGGAAATGCCTTGACAAAAGGTTGCCACATCTTGGCTGCTGCCAGATGGGAAGAACTGCTTTGAAAAAAGGAACTGGGACCCCAGAATTGCAGAACTGTAAACACAGAAGGGATTGCAGAAATGATCCAACTGTACTCTCTTCATTTTGGAGAAGAGAGAGCTGAGTGTCGAGTGGGTATAGGAACTTGCCTATGGGAACGCAAAGGTAAATAAGGGCAGAGTTGTCTCCCATATTAATGCTTTTTTAGATTTCAACTTTATTCTGTGTCTCCTTCCACTCCAACTCTCCCTTTTATTGTTTATTTGCCTGTCATATATTTATTACTTGCTTTCAATGGGCCAGCTCCACAATCCCTTATTTGAAATGCTTGGGGGCCAGCTATGTTTTGAAATTGAGGTGTTTTTCTGATTTACAAAGGGAATGCAGCGCACATCGAGTATATTCTACAAAGTTCCACAGCATCTGAGGCATCACTCCGTCAAGTCTGTTAACATTTCTACAGAAAATGTATATACATTCACACTAAGTGGGAAAAACACAAACTCTAAGTGGCTTCACACTGGATCAAGGTGGATGTACGCCACCCAGTGAGTTCAGGTAAGATCGGGATTCTTCCCAAGTAAGTTATGAAAATATTTATGTTTTCAGAGCTTTTTGAATTTCGGAATTGAGGACGGGGCATAAACTTGATGTTTTGGAGAAAACTCTCAATGTTATTGGGTAAGGATATTTACTTTGCTTCTAGTCCATGGGGCTTGGTGAGGCCTTATCAATGCAGAATATTGTTAGAAAAAAAGGACAAGCCCTCCCTTTGTCCTAATAAAATATCCAGTGCCATAAGAAGCTCTAGAAGGTAGACGTGCCTCGAAACTAGCAAGAGGGAGGAACGAGTTGCTAATTTGAAAAGCCATAAACATGTATGTGATTGTTAATTAGAATGCAAGCACCAACTACCTTTGCTCTGGAGGATACTAGTTTAAATCCCAGCAATAGGCATTTGTCCTCTCGTGGACACACCAAGCCCCTTGGAAGTATTCTCTTCTACACGCCTTGCCCAGGCCCCAGGCCCCAGGCCCCACTGAAGGGCAGCCTTCCCATTAGCCATTTGTGTGTCAGTGGACTCCACCCTATGACCTGACCACAGCTGATTGGTCAAGGGTGGGCCTGCGACCCAAGGCAAGCTGGTTTAACAACTTGTATAGGCCTCAAGGGACAAGATGAACATGGCCACAAGATTTCCCCCTCTGGGAACCAGCACTTGAATCAGTGCCAGAGACATATGTAAGCTGAAGCCATGAAGAAGCAGAAACCATTAAATAAGCAGAGGAATCAAGGTGGTAGAGAGGAGCAAATGAAGAGGGAGAAGCAGAAACAGATGTGGGAGATACTGTACGTCCATAAAACAGAGAAACAGGATGTAGCCAGTCCCACTTCCACCTTGGATCCTTGCCAGCTCTGCCTTGAGTCCATGGTATCCTCCTAAGGAACCCCATTTTCTTTCTTTTTTTTTTTTTTACTATTTTATTTTTTATAAACATATAATATATTTTTATCCCCAGGGGTACAGGTCTGTGAATTGCCAGGTTTACACACTTCACAGCACTCACCATAGCACATACCCTCCCCAATGTCCATAACCCCACCCCCCCAAGCCCCCTCCCCCCATCAACCCTCAGTTTGTTTTGTGAGATTAAGAGTCACTTATGGTTTGTCTCCCTCCCAATCTCATCTTGTTTCATTTACTTTTCTCCTACCCCCTTAACCCCCCATGTTGCATCTCCTCTCCCTCATATCAGGGAGATCATATGATAGTTGCCTTTCTCCGATTGACTTATTTCACTAAGCATGATACCCTCTAGTTCCATCCACGTCGTCACAAATGGCAAGATTTCATTTCTTTTGATGGCTGCATAGTATTCCATTGTGTATATATACCACATCTTCTTTATCCATTCATCTGTTGATGGACATCTAGGTTCTTTCCATAGTTTGGCTATTGTAGACATTGCTGCTATAAACATTCAGGTGCACGTGCCCCTTCAGATCACTACGTTTGTATCTTTAGGGTAAATACCCAGTAGTGCAATTGCTGGGTCATAGGGTAGTTCTATTTTCAACATTTTGAGGAACCTCCATGCTGTTTTCCAGAGTGGTTGCATCAGCTTGCATTCCCACCAACAGTGTAGGAGGGAGGGAACCCCATTTTCTTAAGGGGTTCTGAGGGGGACTCTGATCTTTGCACCAACAACCACCTAAGCACTAAGGCTACTAGGTCATACAAAGTACCTCTTTCCAGTCCAGGGTCTGACAAGTGGGGTCTAGAAAGAAGTTTCCAGTTTTCTGCTTTAAAAAATGTTAAAAAAAATGTTAACTATGCACCTGCCCGAACTGGTTCAA
This sequence comes from Lutra lutra, assembly GCF_902655055.1. NCBI lineage: Eukaryota > Metazoa > Chordata > Mammalia > Carnivora > Mustelidae > Lutra > Lutra lutra. Next base: position 15,244,889 of record NC_062279.1, read on the forward strand.
GCGGAGCCAGAAGTATCCCAGATCACCCAGGGATATACTTTCCAGGCCTATGTTTATCCAGGCAGAAGGGCTTGGTCTTCGTTTGACCCAAGATCTCTCCTTATTGTAAGAGGCTGACCCAAAACATCGAGCTCTCAGGAGTCCCTTCTCTAACGACACCTAAGGATTAGAGCAATTTTGCAAATATGCATTTATTACTGTGAGCTTATCTTATGAAAACAGAGACTATTTTGAATACCAAATGCTATCAATGTGCAAAAGTTGGGCAGCATTCTTCTATGCTCTAAGAGCTAGGTATGCATATCACAGAGAATGTACATTCCAAGTCAATGTATGTTGCTAGCAACTGAAGCTGAATTTTAAATTTGGTTCTAGAGGTAAATAAAACCTGGTGGTGATGTCATTTCTAGGAATATGATGAACTAAATACCAGGTGTGACCTGCTTGCTGAAATCAACTAAAAAAAATTACCAAATAATTTCTTTAGAATATTTGTGAAATGTATTAACAATCTCGAAAGAAAGAAAAGAATCACTGGGACCCCAAACCAAGTGAACACAAGAAGCCAGACTGGTCAACCACTAAGATCATCTCTCACCATGAGCACACTTGCCAGATAGGGGTGATCTGGAGGTTTGCTTTTTATTTTTTATTTATTTTTAAAATTTTTATTTAAATGCAATTTAATTAACATATAGTGTATTATTTCTTTCAGGAGTAGAATTTAGGGATTCATCAGTTGCATATAATACCCAGTGCTCATTATAATGAATGCCCTCCTTAATTACCATCACCCAATTACCCCATGCGCCCATTCTCCTCCCCTCCAGCAACCCTCAGTTTGTTTCCTATAGGTAGAAGTCTCTTATGGCTTGCCTCTTTCACCGTTTTTATCATATTTTATTTTTCCTGCTTTTTAAAGTGTCACTCCCAGCAGGGAACAAGAGACAAATAGAAGGCCAGATAAAGATGAGGGGTAGTCTAACAGAATCATAAAAAGGGAACTCCACACAACAGATGAAAGACCATCACTAAAAACAGAAAAACAAAACAAAACAAAGCCCATCTCTCTATCACTCTGAGACAACAAGAAAGGAAAACTGCCTTTCTTGAAAATTCTGGTGAGTGAAAAGTCCATGAGAATTCTTAATGACAAGCTAGCACCCAGGTGAGTTTGAACCCAAATGCACACTGTTTACATAGTCAAATAAACAGCAGGCGAAGGATGTGGCTTCAAATTACCCCAAACTGATAGTGCCCACAGGCACCTGAAATTAGTAAATGTTAATTATAATGCTTATGTAAATGCTGAAGTAACTTGCCTTGAACCAAACAGAAATTCTATAACTGAAGAGTAAAATAAACATGATTTCAAACTTAGAGGAAGTTTTAATAAAAGATTAGACAAAGTTGAATAAAGCATTAATGAACTGGAAAGCAGAGCTGAGAAAATAATGCAGAATGCAGTACAGAAAGAAAAAAGGAAAGGAAATATGAAAGCATGGTTAGAGGTGGAGGATACCAAACATTTAAACATAATTCCTAAAGTAGAGGAAGAAATGGGGCAGGGTAATGTTGGAAGAGTATTAGTGGAGTCTTGCCCAGAAGCGACCAAGGTCAGCAGCCTTCTGATTCACGATGCCCAATAAGTTCCAGATAGGTAAATAAGAAGTAATGCTTATGGATAAACAAGGAGGACATTCAGCTAAATTATATAAGCCACACGTAGAAGGACAAATACTGCATGATCTCACTTAAATGTGGAATCTAAAATAAGTTGAACTCATAAAAACAGAGAGTAGGATGGTGGTTGCTGGGGGCTGAGGGGTAGAGAAAATGGGGAGATGTTGGTCGAAGGAACAAACTTCCAGTTACACATGATGAGTAAGTTCATTGGCTGTACAGTATGGTGACTATAGTTAATAATACGATATTGCATATCTGAAATTTGCAAAGAAGAGAGTAGATCTTAAGTGTTTTCACCATACATACAAAAATAATGATTGTTATGCAAGGTGATGGATGTTAACCAGCTTGATTGAGGTAATCATTGCACAGTGTCATGGCTGTCAAAACATCACACTGTATACCTTAAACACATATAATTTTTATTTGTCAATTACACCTCAATAAAGCTGAGGGTGGAAAAAATAGTATATATCTAGGCAGATCATAGTGAAATTAGACAACACCAAAGACCAAATAAAATTCTTAGAAAGCAGACATGATAAAAAAAAGAGAGAGAGAGAGAGAATAGTCAATAGAGACAAAAAGTAGAATAACAAATTACTTCTTAATCAGCAACAATGGAAGCCAGAAGACAATGGAGCAATATTGTCAAGTTGCTCAATAAAAAATAATGATGAGCCTAGAATCAGGGGAAGTAACTTTCAGTAATAAGAGCAAAATAAAAGTATTTTCAGGCACATAAAGACTGAGAGAGTTTGCCTCACAGACTCATTAAAGGAGACTCTATAAAGGATATGCTTTAGATATGAGGTAAGTTGACCCAATTGGTTTCTGATGCAAGAAGGAAGGAAAAATAAAGAAAATAATGACTATGCGCCTAAATCAGAAAAACTCTGGTACAGAAAACAGTATTGATAGGCTGCATGGGGTTAAAATCAGAAATAAATACAATAATCACACAGAAAGTGAAGAAGATCTAAGGTCATCTTTGTTGGCTTTCTTCTTAACTGAATATGTCATGGTAAATTTTGTAATCATGCATTTAAAATATATAAATGTAAACTAGTAGGAGGGAGGGAAATGTGAGGAAAAATAACCAACCCCAAAACAAGAAAAGGGATAGAACACAAGAGAAAATGTTGAACAACAGGAATATTAAGGGCAACAAAACACGGTGACAGATACAAATCCAGGTGTCCTATTACTTACAAACAATGCTAGAACTCAATTTTCCCCTTTAAAAGTGAAGATTATCAAATAGGATTTTTAAAAATATAACTATGTGCCATTTACAAGAATATCCTTAAACATGTAAGTCTACAGTTATGTTGAAAATAAAAAGGTAGCACACAGATTCTAGATAAAAATCAACAGGTAAGGCTATATTAATATCAGACCAAATAGAGTTTAAGGAAAAATCACAACTGGAGATGAAGAGAAGCTACATAATAAAAAAGTTTAATTTGCCAGGAAAATGGATCAATTACAAAGTTCTAATAACTTATAATATAGTCTCCAAAAATATGCAGGAATACCTCACAGAACTATGAGAAATGGAAGAATCTATCCCACGATGGGAGATTCCAAAACACCTCTCCAAATAATTGGTGTTTCAAAATCACTAAAAGAGCACATTTGAAGAGCATGATCACAGGAATGGTCTAATGGAGGCATATTGAACATTGCACCAAACAAGCAGAGATCTCCTATTCTGTGCAAGCACACACGGAACATCTATGCAAAATGGACCAGAAAAACTACTCAACAAATTTCAGGATTTGATACCATGCAACCCATAGTATCTGGCCACAACCTAATTAAACTTTAAATCAACAGTAAAAAGAGAATTTTCTTCTTATTTTTCTAACACAAACACTCTGGATTACATATGTCTGGCAACAAAGAAAATGCTGAATAATTCATGGATAAAGAAGAAATCATTATGAGAACTATAAAATATTCAGAGTGGAAGAAGAATATTGATACTCCAAGATAA